>NC_051222.1:6484833-6813483 GCF_015220715.1 Pygocentrus nattereri | reverse complement strand
TAATTAGAATTTTTCGGACTACCTTTGGATCCAGATAGAATGTTGTTCTAGTATTCACACTCAGACAGATTTTTTTGGGTAAAAGTCATGTTTGGGCAACAATTCTACCAAGAAGAGTGGGCCAAAGCTCCTTCTTAGCACTGTTGTTGTTGCTGCTAAAGGTGGCACAACCAGGCATTAAGGTTAGGAGGCAATAACTATTTCACACCAGTGATATGAGTAATACAAAACTATTTTTCCACCAATTGTTGAAAGGCTTGTTTAAAACCTGTGCTCTGTAGGAGGACAAGAAAACGTTTAGAGGGGCAAATACTTTTTCACAGCACTGTAAAGTGACATTTTTTGACATACCAACAAAATTTTGTTGAGCCACTTTTGGGTTTAGACAGAATTTTGTTCTCTGACAGTAACATTTAGACTGAATTTTGTCAGACAACAGTCAGGGGATATAGTCAGGTGATAGTCATTTTCAAATGGCTAGAGTGAGAGCAGAACAGAATTTTCTTGGGTTCCAGTCACGTTCTGATTCTCCGGGTTGCAGGTAGGGTCAGTTTGGACCTGGGCAGAGAATGTTATTAGGCTGTATTTGGGTTTTTGTTTAAATTTCAGGGTCTACCCTTCAAAACCCATCACTCAACCAACAGTAGACAGGTGATTGTTCTTTGGTATAGGAAAGTGAACCTTTATAATAAAAACAAAAAAATATATGGGGAAATGTGAAAAGTAATAAAAACATGTGAATGAATACAGACAAAATTTTTAGAGAGAAATTTGAGAGACTTTCTGTCTCTGCATTTTTACTTTTACGTTCTAGTATCTTATTGTAATATTGTTACAATAATGAACTATGTGTTACTTTAGCACAGGCATACGTGAACATGTTGAAAGGATTACATATGTATGTCTCATTAAGATGAATCAGATCTGTTCTCCTGCAAGAGTGAAGATTTAGAAGATGTTTTTAATTGGGACGTAGAACACCAGAACAGCACTGTGTGTCAGAAAGGCAAACCTTTTGCTTTTGTTCACCTTAATGATCTGAGAGCTCAGTGAATAGGAAAGCAAATGGAAGAATATGTAATATTCAAGTCACATAGGACCCCTCAAATAAAGGACTAATTCAATTAGCTTAGAGAAGAACCCAAGTCCATTGTCTTGATGAATTTGGGTTTAAACAGACTTGATATGGTCTGTCAGACCCCATTAGAAAGCAGCAATGAGACTGAGAGAGAGAGAGAGAGAGAGAGAGAGAGAGAGAGAGAGAGTCAATTCCAGACAATTTTATCAATTCTTGACTCAAGAAACCAAGAGATAAGTCCATTTCACACATGCATTTTTACATTAACATTACTTAAATAAGTGAACATGAATAGAAATTACAGTTGAAATGCTGGTAGAATTGACACAGCAACTTACCTGACACTGTATAATTCACAAGAAATTACTTGTAAGTCATATGTGACCAGAAGCTGATACATGTCCTAGAAAACACAACAGAGTTTCTGAGATAATGTTTTTATACCAGAGACTACTTTTTGTACGAGATTCTAGTAGCATATACGGCCATATCTACCCCATAAGCATGAAATTCTGCCACTGTATAGAAGTGATGCAGCATGACCCTCAAAACGTGCCATAAGACCCCAATATGCGCTTAAACTTACTGCAGCTCATCATGCAAACTGTGCCCACTTAATGCTCACTTGTTCAAAAGGTACAGTTAAACTATGGAACTGTTAACAAGTTCGAGACAAAACAGAAAATGTAAGTTCAAGGTTGAAGAAGTAGTGACGTGAACAACATCCTACAGGGGTGCTATCTTAATACATTTAATACATTAATTCAGGTGTTTTGAGTTAATTCAAGTAACTGTAGCCTGAGTGGCTGATCACCACTCAAGAACACTTGTCAAGCTTGTGAAAGGCGGTCAGTGCTCTTGTGAAGCAATTAAGTCCTTCATTTAAAATGCAGATAAGACTCTTTTCTTGGATCAACATGCAGAGGACTCGATGTATTCCCAGCAACCTGGATGGTGACAACTTTCAGCCTTCGAGGAACAAAACCCGAAAGCCTCTCCACATTCCACACAGTAATTCAACGAAGACGGCAAATTGGATATTTGGACCAAACTCTTAACATCTAGGCCTAGCGTAGTTAAAGAACACTCAAAGTCTGTGATGTTAATGTTATTTTACATGTATTCATGCTTTTGGTTTTAGCATGTTTTGTTTAGATCATCTAAACTCATAGCTTTAGATCATTCCATGCACTCTCTCCTGTCCTAACAAATGTCCACGATGTCTTAGCTTTACCCCACCACCAGCTTTGTGATAAGGCTAAGTTCATTCTCACTGTGCTGCGCTCAGCCACTGTCTTTGTGGAGCTTGGGCTAGATCAAAGGGTCAGCTGGGCAGACCACCTGTGAGCGCCACATTTTATGATTTGTTTATATATCTGAGACTGATATATACAATTATGAGACTGAGCAATTAATAAGACTAATATTTATGGGGCATAGTGTAGCAAAAACCCTACAAATATGTAATCTCCACCCATTTTTTTCCAAAATCTACCTATAGTTTGTGCTGCCCTCCATCAAATGTATATGCACGAGGAAGAACAGAACATGCTGCAGTTTACCATGCATATGGCCAAAAAACACATATTTAGTCTTAGTCTTATGCGCCAGTTTTGTAGCTAACACATGTCTTATTTGCAACCGAAACTTTAACCAAACTTTAACATTAATATGTGGAATGGAGTGCAAACCGATTGTAGCAGTATGCTGCGGGTAACAGCATTCTTGCCCTTTCATTCATGTTTAGTTTGTTCCGCCTAATATTACTTGTGAGCCAATTATAATTTTTCATAAAAGGGAGGGCGCTCCCATTATTGGGTGCGTTGACTGGGTGATTTGCTTCCGCTGTTCGGTTCCTTCCTGGTTTCCCCGTTATCGCGACTCTCGTGTTGCGAGCTGGTGGATGGTTTGAATCGGTGTCTGACTAATCTGCTCTGCAGGACTGGTGTCTGTAAGAGGGCCAGCGTCACCTGCTGATTGTGTTCGGTTCCTTCCTGGTTTCCCCGTTATCGCGACTCTCGTGTTGCGAGCTGGTGGATGGTTTGAATCGGTGTCTGACTAATCTGCTCTGCAGGACTGGTGTCTGTAAGAGGGCCAGCGTCACCTGCTGATTGTCTGTGAGAGTGCCGGCGTTACCCACGTGTGACATTGTGGCTGAGCCTTGGTGTGGTTTGTCGGAGGCCGCTTGGCTTTTCTTGATCTCGTGCCCTGTTCTGGATAACACGGTAGGAAAATCGTCCATGCCGTTTCTTAATCATAATGATTTTATAATGATTATAATTGACATTTTTCCTTTCTTTGCAGGAATGCAAAGTTGGTACTGGCTTCTGCTGTTTTGTTTCCACTAATGATGTTTTGTTTTTATCAATAGTTTTGTTTTTACTGATGTTTTATTTTCATTTTTTTTTATTTGGTTTTCATGTTATTTTTTTTTTCTTTTCTTTTCATAATGTTCTTTTTCTATTAAAGCTTTGTTTTTTTGCTCTAAGCTGCTGCGGCTGAGCGCACTACCCTACCTTCGGCTTGTGGTTTTTGGTGTTGGCTGTTCGTGCTGCGTGCTGGGGCGTTGGTTGTGCTGTGTGCCCTGCCTCTCCTGTAAGAGTTGCACGTTGAGAGCACTGCTTATCGCTGCTTTGTGGTTGTATTTTATTTTTATTTTTTTCTTTATAATTTGGAGTTGAGTTTAGGTTTGTCTTGTTCTTTTGATTTGATTGGTAGTGCACCTGATTGTGGTACTGGCCCGGAGGACTTGTTGGTGAAGGGTAAGTACGTAGTGTATGGTTTGTTGTGTGTAATTGTATCCTCTTTGTGGTGTGTGTGTTTTTTTTTCTTTTTTTTTTTTCTTTTGGGTAATTGTAATCCGTGTGATTAATTTTTCTTTATCACTGAGCTTGCTCCTTCCCCACCTGATTCCAGCCTCTGTACCAGCAATTCTTTCTGATTTATTTATTTATTTATATATATATATATATATATATATATATATATATATATATATATATATATTTGTGATTTTTCTTTATTTGTATGTTCTTTTGCTAAAGCCAAGTACTGAATATTTATTTATTTATTTATTTTCTCTTTTTCTAACTTGCCAATAAACTAAATCTATTTGTGGTATATGCGTCTTCAGTGTATGAGTAAAACGAACCTGTGGGCCTTATTTTGGTATCGTGTGTTCCCTGGGCACTTAATTCCAGGGTGGCGTAGTCAATTAGCTTCTTAAAACTCATACATTGAGTACACCGCGTTGCCACATTTTGGCATCGCTGACAGGGTTTATACTGCAACTTCCACACGTTGAAGCTGACTCTCGATTCCAGGAAACTGAGAATGCCTCTTTTTCGGATGAACTCCCACTCGCAGTGGAAAGCAAAGAATCCTCAGAAACGAATCCCATATTCAATGTGCCTCCATGACTGGTGATTTTTGCCTGGAAAACAGCTAGACAGCTAGAAATCATAGGCCTCAAACCATGTCACCCTGTGAAGGTTAACACGAATTGGAAATCCTAATGCAAATTCCCCTCCTACGGTGAGGCATTTCTGAGCGAGACTTGCTCTCGTGAGACATGGGGGGGACTCTGAACTCTGTGAAACAATTTCTAGTTACTGTTATTTTTCACCACAGTGACGTAGCCAATAAATTCGAAGACGTTTGTCCAAAGTTAAAGGTCAACATCTTTGCTAGGAGCACATTTCAAGCTTTGAAGCATATGCCACCTTTTCTGAAGATGTGATTGATTCCTCAGCCAGCTCCTTGTTCCCGGTCAGTAGGAAATGACCCTACATCCCTCCATTCAAGTACTTTCTTTCTGGATAATTGGCGCTCCTGTTTGAGGCAATTGTAGTTTCAGAAATGCACAGCTGTAACATTTGAAAGGATTCATTCACACCTAAAGTGACGCAGACACAATGCATCACGTCCATATAATTGCAAACTGAAAGACAATAAGCTCGGCTGATAGAAGGCAACGAGTGGCAAGATGAGGGTGCCCGTTTCAATTATGTACATTAGTTATAGATGAGCAACCTTTGGGGAAGACCCCATACAGGAGGCATTTGCAGGATTAATATAGTGTGGAAGACCATTTTCTTGCACGTAATTGCACCTTAATTATCCATTAGTTATTGAATTAGCCTTTTGTCTGTTTGTCTCGAGGAAAGGGCTTGGCAGGGTAGTCATCTACTTGGCTATCGAGAGAGAGAGAGAGAGAGAGAGAGAGAGAGAGAGAGAGAATTGCATGAAGATCATCAGCTTGTAATTAAGCTCCAAATTGCTACAAGGCAGCCATCAGCTTACTCAGTGTATCAACTACGGCGCACCAAAATGGAAGACTGTTCTGTGGTCAGATGAGTCACGATTTGAAGTTCTTTATGGAACACTGGGACGCCATGTCATCCGGACCAGAGAGGACAAGGATAACCCAAGTTGTTATCAACGCTCCGTTCAGAATCCTGCATCACTGATGGTTTGGGGTTGCATGAGTGCTTGTGGCATGGGCAGCTTGCATGTCTGGAACGGCACCATTAATGCAGAGAACTATGTTCAGGTTGTAGAACAACATATGCTCCCATCTAGACGTCATCGCTTTCAGGGAAGACCCTGCATTTTTCAACAAGATAAAGCCAGACCACATTCTGCAGCAATCACAACATCATGGCTACGTAGGAGAAGGATCCAGGTACTGAAACGGCCAGCCTGCAGTCCAGATCTTTCACCTATAGAGAACATTTGGCGCATCATAAAGAGGAAGGTGCGTCAAAGAAGGCCCAAGACGATTGAACAGTTAGAGGCCTGTATTAGACGTGAATGGGAGAGCATTCCTATTTCTAAACTTGAGAAACTGGTCTCCTCTGTCCCCAGACGTCTGTTGAGTGTTGTAAGAAGAAGGGGGGATGCCACACAGTGGTGAAAATGGCCTTGTCCCAACTTTTTTGGGATTTGTTGAGGCCATGAAATTTTGAAACAACATATTTTTCCCTTAAATTGATACATTCTCTCAGTTTAAACTTTTGATCTGTGATTTGTGTTTTATTCTGAATAAAATATTGACATATGCCATCTCCACATCATTGCATTCAGTTTTTATTCACAATTTGTATAGTGTCCCAACTTTTTTGGAATCCGGTTTGTAAATAAATATATAAATTTGGGAATTAAAACTATAAATAGTTCAATACATCTTCTATTTATTTATGCATTTTTATAATTCTATATTTAACGATGTATTTCTTCATTTATATATTTGTTTACTTCTGTATTTCTTCCTCCATTATGCTAATAAAAAAGAGTAGATCTACATGCTATTTGTTAATCAGAGAGAGCGCAGTGTGCTCTATTACTCTGGCCTGTAAATTAAAAATAAAGATTTTGCGTCAACACTTATTTAAGCTTAAAGGAGGCCAGTCAAGCTGTCATATAGTCATGGTCAGTTGTCCAGTTCCCTAATTGAACTTTCAGAAGAAAGGTCATGAGAGTCAGGTGGTCATTTTCAGCTGTTAAAGCTGGTGATGTTCTCTTTGATACCACTCTATATGTTCCTTATGCTCCTCCTCTAATCCTCCACCTGCTCATTTATCATCCTAGCCTGGGAGAAAGATTTTACCATTATGACTGAAATGTGCTGCTCACCTCAGGTCAGTACTGGTACTTTCATTACTGAAACCAGGTGGCTGAGTCACTGAGTCATTGCTCTTCATAGACACACAGCTGGGCTCTGGAGGTTCTGCATTTAATGTCTGCAGGCTGCAAATGGGACGTAGAGACACACAAAAAGAGATGTAAACATTAATGTGGACAAAGAGCTACATCAGACCGCTGAATATATCTGAAGCAATTGGAATTAAAATATCAGGAGATCTAATTTCCACCTTCTCAGGATTAAAATGTTATCAAGGACAATGTATTTAAATAAATCTTGTCCTTTTCTCAACAGAGATATAAATAAATTGAAGATTTAGGGTCAACATTTATTTAAGCTAAAAGGGGAGCAGTCAAGCTGTCAAAAAGCCCTGATCAATTGTCCAGCTTCCTAGATGAACATTTAGAAGAAAGATCATGATTTTATAGCACTTTTCTAACTTATTCTTGAAAATGTAGGGTATTATTGCTTTGTCCCCCCCCCTCGCCCCCCGACTTTTTACCAGTACTCACACCTTGAATAATCCAGCTAGGCAGATATACGGTATTTACCATTTAGACTGAAAAGTGCAGCAGAAACTCACTGTCATGTAGTTTATGTCTCACCTCAGGTCAGTACTAGACCCTTCATTACTGAGAACAGGAGGGTGAATCATTGAGTCATTGCTCTTCATAGACACATAGCTGAGCTCTGGAGATTCTGCTCTGTATGTCTGCAGTCTGGAAATATGACGTGGAGACACAAGAGAAAGAGTTTAACATGGGTATTAGATGACAACTACATACAAAAACAGTAATATTCTAACTCTATAACAGCCACAGTTCTATAGGTACGTGACTGGGCACCACTGTTCACCAAAGTTGAATCCTTAATTTTTAATAACAATAATATTAATTATATTAAGATTATTATTAGTAATATTTAAAATTTTAACCACTACATCCTCAAATACAAACTGCTTATTACATATGAGCATACACCCTCATTTAAGTCTGACATTTTCAATTTACTAGCTAAAACACACTGTAACTCAGTACCATGACATACAGCTGAGACTGTTCTGAATTATTAACCACTTTCAAAATGAAAAAAGTAAAAATGAATACTAACAGAATGTAACTCACTTTGAGTCAGAGGTTCCCTCTCCACTGCTGAAGTGATGAGGCTCCATCATGAGGTCTTCAGTCTCCACAGACGCAGTAGGACACTGGATACACTGCTCTCGGCTTCCTGTGGAGAGTTTCTCATATGAAGTGAACAGGATACTGAATTACAGGTTATAATGAACTGGATGTCACTACAGCAAATGCAGCTGGCTGAGATAACAGGCTTCAGAGGTAAGTGAAGGCTAAAATATCACTCTAAGAATTCAAGCAACTAGAGGCAGATCCGAGTTTTTTGGAATTCCGTGAACTCAAATCTACTGTTTGTATTATCACATTTCAGACTATTACACATGTTTAACACAAACTACCTCTGAGTGACATGGGCCACGAAGTGGTCTCAAAGCTACAGCTCCCACACTGATCACTCACATTTACACTGTTACTGCTGCAGAGCAGAGCAGCAAGAAAGATCTACAGACATCCTTTATCCGGATGGATAAACAGCGGTGACTCCGAGCGCTGTCCACTTTGTCAGCACGAGTCAGTTTCCATCATTAATCTGTGTAATCTTGTAAAACTGCACTGAATCGGCTTCTTGAAACCATTTGCACTAAACATACTACGAACGGTGTCAATGTTAATCTTTTGATGAGGACAAACAGGTTTACTTGTGCTGTCTAAAACATTCATTTAATAGTATTATCATTGTTGTAATTATATCAATAATATCATGTCTATGAATTATGTTAAAAGTGAAAGAAATGTCTTCAAATGTTTCATAATAATTTTGTGTTGTGTGTATATAGGTGCATATATAGAACTAAGGCTTTTTTATACAATATTTCATAGTCATTTTAAAAGTTTAAATCACTCTGGATCAGCCTGAAACCGAGTTATATTATTTTAAGAAAAAAATCTATTCTTTCATGTTAAGGTGAGTTTTAAGTGGCCCAACATGTTTTAAACCATGTTTGGCTGTATAGAGTTGCACAGAGAGAATAAGGCCTTTTCATACAACATATATTGGTCATTTTAGAGGTGAAGACAAATTTTTGTCAGTAAACCAAGTTATATTATTTTAGGACTATCTGTACTTATTCAACGTTTCTGTAACACATACAGTGTAAACACCACCTGTATAAATAACTTTACGGGCCCAATCAAAATAAACAAGTAAATAAATAAAATATGTGTGGGGTGGGGGGTTGGTTGCTGCGGGCCCCACTTCGCCACAGAAACCAGTGTGACTACCCACCCTGCCCTCCTCTAGTTATGCCACTGGTTTCTATATTGGCATACTTAGAGAAAAAAAGCTTTCTGTACAATATATCATGGTAATTTAAAAGGTGAAGATCACTCTGGGCCAGTCTGAAAACCAGTTCAATCATTTTACAAACATGTATTCGTTCATATTAAGGTGAATTTTTAGCAGCTCAACATGTTTAATCCTTTATTTATTGTTTTTTTTTATATTATGGTAAACGATGAAGATCCCTCTGGGCCAAACTCATTTTACCTAGTTTAACTTTTAGGTGTGAATATCTGCTTCTGGCAGCGGGGGGGTCTTAATTCTGTGAACACTCAGTTTTGCCAGATCTTACTGGTTCAACAAAGGTGGTGGCAGCAGTTTCGCTACCGTAGAATAAAAACACTACACATCTTTGGTTTTCATTGAGTTTTCAGCTGTTCAGTCAGTTGTTGAGCGCAGTGTAAAAGCCGTATGTCGGAATATTTGACATGAACCGAAAAGCTCCAGGTCGCTTAGCTCCAGTGTTGCCAACCCCTCAGTAAGGAAAGTCGCTATGAAGGTGGTGCTGAACAGCCTTTAGAACCGACAAAATGATGTTATGATTCCAATCTAATGATTCAGCACTTATTCAGCTTTATTCATTGCCATGATTACATATAACCAGCAGGAGACTTTGATTTACTGACTTGATTAGACTGAATTTTGCAGGTAGAACAGCGCTGATGCTGAAATAGCATCTCTGAGTTCATTCTTGGAAGAAAACTGTCTAGAGTCATAATTATGTAGCAGAGGGACTCAGACGAGGTTAACATGTCAGCACATGAAAGTGTGCTTTAAAATGATCATTTGATGGAGTGGCTGCATGTTCACTGTATCTGAGTCCCATTGGGATTTGAGATGCTACTTCAATATCAGCAATATCCATTGTACCTGCAGCTGATTCAGAATCAAAATCTATCTAAAGATGGATCACTGGATCACTGTAGGGTCACTGTTGGAAATTGCATCAGTAAATTAGGACTTTATAATATTCCAATTATTGTTAGTACAAAATAAATTAGCTAATATCTGATATTGATTGAATTTGAGCTGATGATGGTGAAGAGCTAAACTGAAGTCGTGTTTTTCACAAGCCTTGAAAATGCAGACTTCTGCTTGTCCACTTCTCTGACCGCTCAGTGATTGTGTTTGTATTTATGTCCAGGTCTGTCAGTGATGCAGAGAAGGACGTGAGTCAACAATGGGGATTTACACAATTTGAAGAGACAGCAATGAGGATGATGCTGAGCTATGGGACATTACCATTGTGATGAAGGTCGACAATTTTGGAAATGCATTCATCATGGTTTTTGGACTCCTTTATGCCTTTGTTTTTAGCTTTCTGACAAATTGAGTTTGTCCTGAATATCGTGATGAATTTGGATGGACAAGCTAAACTGAAACATTTTCGCATGTGTTTGAAAGGAAGTTCCTTTGGATGGTCTAATTTGTCATCTAACCGTATCTATTGAATCAGTCAACAGTTGGTAAAATTTGCACTCCTTGTCTACATCATTAGAATGACAGTTTAATATTTTGTCTGCTTGAATAATTGACTGGTTGTTCAAGTTGTGACTTCTGGCCCATCTTATCTACTTTATTTGGTGGGGCCATAAATTTGGCCCATTTTTGAGTGAGTAAAATGAATGTGAAACTTTGTCACTGCTTGAATGTTATTGTTGATGTCAATAAATGTAATTACGCTACAGAAATTTGACTTTGTTGCAGGTGTTTGTAGTAATTAAAAAACATCTGTTAAACTTTTTTGTGCTATCACTATAATGAAGGTTTTTGATCATGACAATTTGGGAAAAATCTGTAAAATAAGTTATCTGCAGAACCGTCTGTGCTATCATTTTCTTGAAGGTTTTTGATCATAATATTATAGGAAAAATCTGGAAAATAACATTTCTTTTCTGAAAAACCTTTATTGTAAATTTCCGTAAAATTGTTGATTCTGTAGCTTTTTTAAAATCTATTTTATTTTAACTTTACAGTTTTTGTTTGGCAGCCACTCCTGCCAGTCATTTTTTAGTGTAATTCAAATCAAACACCAACACTGTATAAGATGTTCTAAATAACACAAACAGAGCATCTTAAAATGAAGGGCTGTGTCAGAGATCAGAGAATAAAATAAGTTTCAGTGTCAGCCAGTTTAGAGTAACTCCACCACCAAGTTAACTTACAGTATCAACAGATACAGTCACACAACTTTTCTTACTTTAAGGTACTAGATAATAATCAAAACATTTGCTTTTCTCTTTATTTTAAGGCCTACCGTCTGAGATCCAAAACGTCTGTAATCGTCTCTGCTTCTCTTCAGGCGTCTTCACGTGAAACTTGCTTTCAGTTTTGTCTCAGTGAAGCTTTCCTTCTTCCTGTTTCGTTTACCTGTGGATTTAAACCACCTGACATCACCTGACTCATCACCTAGTGCATGTCGCCCTCTAATGGGAAAACTGGCATCTCAAACACGCATTTTGTATATTAAGTAAACTTATATAACATAATATTGTTGATCAGGTCTCATATTCCTGAAGCACAGAACTCCAAAACTCTGTGGCGTTACTTACTTCACAAGTTGAGCTCATCAGAAAAGAGAACAACGAAATGAAAGAAACTATTCTTGACAATCTCGTTTCTGGAACCCCTGAAATGAAATGGACAACGCTGAACTATTAAAGACTTATGCAGATGAAATTGAAGCTGCCGACAGTGAAAAGCATCACCCTCCACCGTGCGCACCGTCTCAGAGCCCACTCACAAAACCAGCTCAGACCAGTAATCGCTGAATTCCAACACTACAAACAGAAAGAACTAAAAGGAGCAACGTTTGGTATTAATAACCAGTTGGGAGAGAAATCAGCGAGGCAAGATGTTATGTATCCTATTGTGAAGGAACACAGACTCTCTGGTAAACGCATCTCACGAGTTGTGGACAAATTATACATTGATGGCCACCTTTTCAATTAGCTTTTGATGATGTTCTGCAGTGATACTGACATAACTTTGCTATTTAGGCTTTCAGGTCAGACTGAAAACATCTTCAGCGAGAAGTAAAGGTCTATAAATTCTGCAGCGTCCAGGAAGCTTGGTTATTTTAGGATTCGCCTAACAGTCCATGTGCCTTCAGTCATTCCATTTTCATTTTAAAAACCAGTCGAGTCTCGTTTTTGGTTCTGTGGATTTTCTGTGGAAAATCAAGAAGTAGCTTTGTTTTAGTTTCACAAACTAATCATAAAATCAAATAAACACACAGAAGTAGAATAAATGGGCGTCTTTTACTGATCCAAATTTAAAATTCCCCATCACACCAACTGGAAATGAAAGTACAGAGCGCACTTGAGGTCACAGAAGCACAGAATCCAGGCTTGTTCAGGCATATCGGTGGGCTGTGTTGGGTCTTGTGAAGCGCTGCCGTGGTGACCCGTTGGGGCGGCCGTGACATCATAGTGAGTGCGAGCGCTGTGACGTAGCCCGGCTGTAAAAGTGAGAAGTGAGTGAATTTTCTTCATTCGCGTTTGAGCTGATCTGAGATACAGATCACCTGTCTATCTATCTATCTATCTATCTATCTATCTATCTATCTATCTATCTATCTATCTATCTATCTATCTATCTATCTGTCTGTCTGTCTGTCTGTCTGTCTGTCTGTCTGTCTATATCTATAGATCCATGTCTATCTATCTATGTATATATCTATGTATGTATCTGTCTATATATCTATCAGTCTGTCTATCCATCTATCTCTTTGTCTATTTATTTATAATTTTATTCTATTTATATATAATTATATTCTATTTATATTATCATAGGCACATCACTGCTACACTAAATAAGTTTGGATTCGCAAAGCAGATCTGGCCCGGTGTCTTTTTGCACAACGGCCCAATACTGGAACTGATCCGTTTTGCGGATCTGCACCAAAAGAGATTCAAAACTGGCCCATATTAGCAAAGATGATCATTACATCTGGTCCAGAGCTGAAACAGACGCAGATATCTTCATACCTGGCCCAAATCTGGACCTGACCCAGTTTATAATGGAAGGTCAGCTTTGGAACAGATTTGGCCTTGATCTGCCAGATTTACACCAGATCCATTCCAAAGTCAACTTGCAATCGTGTTCAACATTCACAAACAGTTAAATGTGATACTAAATATCTTCAAAGTAGATTTTTTCTACAAAGATAAAACACACAAACATGAAAACAAATCATATGCATTTAAAAATTTATTAAGCATCACTGTTTTCACATTTTTTTTGAAAAGTAAAAAAACAAAACAAGAAAACATTAAAGAGCTTTAAGAGAAAAAAATGCTGCCAATAAAGCACAACTAAGAAAGAAAACTGTTAGAGAACAACTCATTTTTCAGGGCTCATTTCTATCACCAGAGTACAGATGAACTTATAAATCAAACACAATTGTCTGAAAAATGAGTTGAACACAGAGAAAAATAAATCATTCAGTCAATTACTCATTCAGTAAAAATGATCGAACAGAACAGAACATATAATTACCAAAAACCATAAATGCCCCTGGGCTATAATATACATACCGTCAAGACTGAGTTTCTGTTCTCTGTATTGAAGACATAACAGTCAGAAATCACTGTACCTAAAATGATTGTAATGTAAAATAAAACAAAATTCTAAATTACACTACTGAAAATTTGGAATCCTTTGCACTGATTTAAACCAATTTGTTTCCTGAAAATATAGAGAATAATTCACACCGTTTCACAGCTTTCAAATAATTAGAAAGAATCTAGGAACTGAAAGAATAAAAGGAAAGAAAGGGAAGAACTCTGTCCAGAACGATGATGGAACAGTAGATTGTTCTGAAATGACTAAGAACCCACAGCCACACCCACTCACCCCCACACTGTGCCACTTGTCCTCCTGGGTTATCATCCTGGGTTTTGTAAATTTTAGCCTTACAAACTTCAGGCATCATACAGTTTTCACACAGACCAGGGCAAACCCAAAAGTTGAGAGATTTACTGTTCATCGCTGCTGCGGTCGTTAGCAGAACGGCGAGCTGAAAGGTACCGATCTCTGTGATTATATTTAAACAAGATATGGGAGAGCACTCAAATCAGACACGCCAGTGCCAAGTTCCACTCATGACTGGTATGTATTCCCCTCAAAAAGAGTCAGAGAGTCATTCAACTATTTCTCTCTGTGCCAGAGGCATGAAGTGTGATTCCACAGACTCCGTAGTACTGTAACACGTCACTTTACTTTAGCTAGTTTGGTATTTTAGCACTTCTAGCCTAGGTAGCCATTATGAACTTAAATCTGAAAATTCAGAACCACATATGATGACCAGAACAGAAATAAATAAATAAATCACTTGACTGTAAGTCTAGAACTGTACATTGGCCTTTAAGCATTCAAAGTGGGGTGATGGAAGTGAGTAATCTTAATGCTCCAATTCCATAAAAGCATCTCTGTCCAAGTTCTACCTGCGTGTAAGAAAACCTTTGGCTGCCACTGTACTGAACTTCTTTTTGTTGTTGATGCCTTTCCAATTGATGTCTTTAGCCACGCTGTCCGAAAAGATGTGTGTAAGGATATTCCACGTAATGTGCTTTAAATCACGCCCAACAAGAGTTGCCAGGACAGATATCTGTAGAGAAAAAAATGGACACATTATTCACCTTTAACAGGGGGCAGTTCCAGTGATCAAGGGCCATATTAAAGAAACGTCCTAACCTTTTTTATTAACTTAGTATCTGACAAGTCAAGACTTTTCCCCAAATTCTCATTACACAAGCAAATCTAATCTTTTACATTACATTACATTTACATTTAGCAGACGCTTTTATCCAAAGCGACTTACAAATAATGTGGTACATAGAACAAACATGGTCAGGCCTTAAAGGAGGCCAAAGGGTAATAGCGGGGTAGAGAAGGGAAGGAGGGCAAGAAGGAGATGAGGTTGGTAGTGGTTAGATTTGCAAGAGGCGATTAGAGCAAGTGCCCCCTGAAGAGTTCTGTCTTCAGGAGTTTCTTAAAAATAGCGAGGGACTCCACTGCTCTTGTTCCACCATTGGGGAATCAAGTATGAGAACAGTCTCGATTGCTTTGTGTGAATGTTTGGCAAAGCTAAGCGACGTTCAATGGAGGATCACAGCGGCCAGGCGGTGCTGTAAGCCTTTAGAAGCGAGTGCAGGTAGGAAGGAGCCTGCTCTGTTAACACCTTGTAGGCAATCGTAAGAGTTTTAAATTTGATACGAGCAGCAACCGGTAACCAGTGGAGCTCAATGAGCAGTGGGGTGACATGCGCCCGTTTTGGTTGGTTAAAGACCAGACGCGCTGCAGCGTCTGAACCATCTTCAGTGGTTTTACAACACAGGCCGGGAGGCCTGTCAGTATGGCATTGCAGTAGTCGAGGCGTGAGATGACCACTGCTTGTACCAAGAGTTGGGTGGCTTGTTGTGTTAGAAACGGCCGCATCTGTCTGATGTTGTACAGCACAAAGCGGCAGGACCGAGCCACCGAGGCAACATGGTGCGTAAAGGAGAGTTGGTCAACTACCATAACCCCCAGGTTCCTAGCAACCTTTGTCGGGGAGAGTGAGAGTGAGTCGATGGTTATGGTGAAGTTGTGTTGAATGGATTGTTTAGCTGGTATAACCAGAAGTTCAGACTTGGACAGGTTTAGTTGAAGGTGGTGTTCCTTCATCCATGCGGATATGTCCGAGAGGCACTGCGATATCCGCACAGAGATCGACGGGTCAACAGGCGGGAATGACAGATAGAGCTGGGTGTCGTCAGCATAGCAATGGTACGAGAAGCCATGTGAGTGGATAACCCGGCCTATAGAGGTGGTGTAAATAGAAAAGAGAAGGGGTCCCAGTACCGATCCCTGGGGAACCCCAGTGGATAGCGAGTGGGCTGAGGAGAGCTCTCCATGCCACGATACCTTGAATGAGCGCCCAGTGAGGTACGATCTGAACCATAGTAGCGCATTGTCTGAGATACCCATGTTTGATAGAGTAGACAGGAGAAATTCATGATTGACTGTATCAAAAGCGGCTGAGAGGTCCAGCAGAATGAGTACTGAGGACTGTCCTGCAGCTCTGGCAGTTTTTAGTGCCTCAATCACAGATAATAGAGCCGTTTCAGTGGAGTGCCCTTTTTAAAAACCTGATTGATTTGGGTCCAGGAGGTCATTCTGATCTTGATTTACAAATTTTATCTGACAATGATAATTATTAACCTACTCCATCAAAGACCATAATCAGTGGTCATGTCTATTACCTAGCAACTGACCATACGCACATATCTGAAACAAACTCGAGATCAAAGCAATAAAGACAGTTAGCCAGGCAGCTAATTTTAGCTACCGTTCCTGAGGTTAAAAAAAGGTCAACTTCTAAAACTTCTACATGAAGAACCTTAGGTGTGTGATGTTCTCCACTGTAAAGTCAAGACTGCTGCTGTGCATGTAAACAGGACTATAAATGAGCTGGTCTTTAAAAGAAAAACTTCAATTTAAAATAAAGTATTTTAAGAAACGTGTTTCTTACACTAACTATCCTGTACATGTAATGCAATTAGTGTTTTTAATCCTCTTACTGGATTAAAGACAAGATCACGCTTTTTTGTTTTTATCCAAAAACAAGCAAACTCAATGTGGGTATCCCAACATTCCACATCATGGCTTTTCCGGTACTCATAAAAGGGAGAATTTGGAATGTTATAATATAATGTATATATGTTATATATAATGTTATGGAATGATATAAGAGCAACTCTAAAAGATCTCCGCTCTTATTCTGGCAGCAGACTTTTACTTGTGTAACTGTTCTGCATTTCAACTATGAGAAGTTTCAAGTGCTCCTTTACTCAACACGTTCCATCCAACTCCTGGTGTCCGGCTCGTAAAGCGACAGCAGCAGCATCAAACACCCTCACTGGTGTTTATACCTAGAGTTTGTCTCAGATCTTCTCCATGCGCTCCCAAAATGCCCTGAAACTGATAAACTCGCATTTGAGAGATGCTGCTGATGTTTGTTTTTCTATATATTTCATTTAGATCTGACATTTCTTACTCGACCTTTTTTCTTTATTTTTCAGAGTTCACCTTTCAAGAGAAACTTTCTCAAACATCATTCTGTTAGCAAAGCTGCTGTTGGAGCAAGACAAATGGAGCATCAGTTGGAATAATTTGAGAAGAAAAGCTACAAAGTATGTTATTATAAAAATATGTTTATAAATATATATACATAGTACTCTTCATTTCCGTGGTAGAATTTCTTTACATTTAATGCATTACATTCAGTTACTAATGGACTAAAGACAAATAACATTTATCTCAAATTGCAGTATGTTACATTGATGTTTGGTTTGGTCCATGTGTAAGCTATTCAGGGTCATCACAGGTTAAACCATTTCAGAATTTGCATTGATCTGAAGCATCATGTTTTCTTGTCAAAATTAGTTAGCTCCATTTGAATATAATAAGCTTACAGTGACAGTGTCCAAAACATTGAGAAAACAAAACAAGTATAAAAAGAAGTATGATGGATCCAAAAAGGAAGCAAAGGTGAGTTATGTCTTTTAAATATTTACAATTGAATACATTTAAGTATTTTAATTTGTAATGGTGTAAATTTTAGAATTATAATTCTAAAGAAGTTTAGTTGCTGAACAAATCAGCATGTCTTTTCAAATCAGCAAATCAGCAAGATTTTTATTCAGTAATTACGCTTATGTGCTCTGTAGACATACATGAATTTACAACAATGTGAGCTTACTATGATTTTAATGCTGAAAAGTACTTTGTTATTCCCCTTAGAACACTCACATTCAAAATATTTGGAAAGGTATGTGATTAATATATATATATATACACATCATTATATTAATTAATATTTTTTTTCTACTGCAAAAAATAGAATATCTTTCCATAGGATTTTACTACACAATGTATTTTTCATTCAACAGTGCAGAAAATTGAAAATATCTTTAGAAGACATTTCGAGACACTCAATTGCTTCAGTGTTCATCAAGACAGCATAAAGAATGTGAATCTCCACTGAAAGATCATGGCTTTTGGGCAAGGCTGTGCTCAGTACTAGGTGTAGCCAATACATCTACAAATAGATACCGACTGAGAAGATCACACTACAGCTACTGTAAGGTATGTTTGTAACACTATATTAATATGCTTATTAATTAATAATTTTAAAGTTAAAATGTGCAAAAAAAAGAAATTCTGCTAAGATATCAAACACAGCAAAAACTACAATATACATTATTAGCACTAGAACTGCATTAAACTTCAAAATGATGGTTTTATGTTATGTTTTTTCTTAGGATTCAGTTTCAGGAGAAACTGTGCATGAGGAGGAGGATGCACAAGAGGTGGAGGATGTGCAGGAGGAGGAAAATGTGCAGAAGGAAGATAATGTGCAGGAGGAGGATGATGTGCAGGAGGTGGATGATGTGCAGGAGGTGGATGATGTGCAGGAGGTTGACGACAAGCAGGAGGAGGATGATGTGTGGAAGGTCGAAGATACACACGAGGATGATGTGCAGGAGGAGGACGATGTGCAGGAGCAGGACGATGTGCAGGAGGAGGATGATGCACAAGAGGTGGAAGATGTTCAGGAGGAGGACGATGTGCAGGAAGAGGACGATGTGCAGGATGTGGAAGATGCACAAGAGGATGTGAGTGATGAGAGAAAGGAAGAATTTTTCATCAAGCGTCTTCCAGTACCACCATCATTCTTTTTAATTCCAAATTCAGCTTGGAGAGATCTTCGAAAAAACCAAAAGAGAAATCACTTCAAGGGACTGCAAAGGACAAATGTAATTGCAAAAGGCATTAGGTCCATTCACCCATATTGTAGTTTTGCATTTGTAGGCCATAGAGTCAAAGTCATTGGATCAAAAAGGAATGCACCCCTTTTTAAATGTTCAGGGTATTGCTCATTTAGTGACTGCCCAGTTGAAGTAGATGTTGTTGTGTACAGTGACGCACTACTCAAAGCACATGTGTTCTTTAGAGGTGAAATGGCGGTTCACAGCAAAACAGAGCTGAAAAGGCGACCGGTGAGAGCAGAAGACCAAATCAAAATGAGCCAGCAGCTTGCAAGCATGCTTCCAAGAGCTCTTTATCTACAAAACATGCAAAAATTAAACAATTCTGTAATTGAATCTGGTTGCAGAAATGAAGCTCCAACTCCTGGTGTTTTAAAGTCTATTTCCTGGAGACAAAGAAACAAACAGAGGAAACATCCTAGTGAAGTTTTGAGTCTGAAGAAAATGATAGAGGAAAAAACTGACTCACCTTGCGAAGTGCTTCAAAAAGTGTTCCTCCTTCCTAAAGGGGTAATGCTGTGGTCCAAGAGGAGCATTGACATTTTTCACAAACGGTCAAAAGAGGACATAGTGTACCTTGATGCAACAGGGAGCATTCTAAAAAAACCAAAACACAGCTCAGGACCATTCTATGTTTATGAGCTGGTAGTGAGAAACCCAAGGTTCTTCCCCTTTCCCTGTAGCAACATATGTGACCTGTGATCACACTACTGCATCAGTATTGTATTCTCTCTTTTCATTTCAAACTGATCATGCCAGACTTCATGGACATAGGAACACAAAACGAAGTACTTTAACATAGTAACCGGAAAAGGCACTGTAGAAGACTTCAGCCATCCCATTCTTCACCGCTGCCTGAGCCATGTAATGAAGAATGCAAAGACACTGTGCAAAAAACAGTTAGTAAATTGTTTTTATCAGTAATGATGAATGCAATTGATATATAGTGTGTATGTGATAAAATTTCAATGCTTTCCATTTCTCCCTTAGTGTACCCAGTCATTACAAGCTGGCCATGCATACATTTGGCCTCTTGACTTCTGCAAGCACATTGGCAGAACTGGATGAGATGCTCCTCAGCTGCACTGTACTCTTCTCCAGCCCATGCAGTTCCGAAAATGTCGAGAAACACTTCAAAAACCTACAAACAATGTTGACTGCTTTTGGAGTATCAACTGTGAATGACAGCAGCATTGTTGCTGAGGACTTTGAGGTACTGTCTAAATTGTGATTTAAAAAATCTCTGATTACCCTATTATACAGTTAGTAATATGTTATTATTATTATACTTTTTTAGGGCATCACATGTCAAACACCTTTCCAGAGACATTTCAACAATGTCATCAAGAGTGCACCCCTAGATCTACAAGGTCCCCCTAATGTCTACTATTCAGGAACTTTTCTTACGACCTTGGCTACTCACTTCTTGCCTCAGGCAGCACTGTGGACAAGTCTGATGCTGGGTAGGTTATATAATTAAACTACTCAAAGACAACTAGGCATAAAAATGACTGAAACACAACTAGCTTTATGATTTTTTCCATAGTTACAACCCCAATTCCAAAAAAGTTAGGATGCTGTATAAAATGTAAATAAATGTAAATAAAAACAGAATGCAATGATTTGCAAATCTCATAGCCAATATTTTATTCAAAATTGAACATAGGTCACATATCAGATGTTGAAAGTAACACATTTTACCATTTCATGGAAACATTAACTCATTTAGAACTTGATGACAGCAACAAATCTCAAGAAGTTGAGATGGGGCAACAAAAGTGGTAGCTGTATAGTGCAAAAAAGAAGTCAGATATCAGAACAATCCAGAATCATGAAGAAGTCATATTTCAGGACAACCTAGAAAAGCAGTCTTCTCTGGACCAAAGGTCATTTAAAATGGAGTGGAACTTTTTGCCTCAGTCCATTTTAAATGAGTGTTGTCCCAGAGAATACAGCGGTGTTTCTGCATCGTAATGACATATGACTTCTTCATACTTCAGCTTTAAGTAGCATTTGTGGATTACATGGCAAACTTAGTTCACTGACAATGATTTCTCACTAAAATGTTTTTTTTTATACCTAGTCATGGGAGTTAGTTGCAAATTGTTCATCCAGCTGTTTTTATTAGTACCACTTACTTTTTCAACCTTTTGTTGCCCTTGTTCCACTGAGATGTGCTGCTTCATGTTTTGAATGAAATGTTAAAATGTCTTTTTCAACATCTGTTATGTCTTACTGTATATGTTCTATTGTGAATAAAATACGGGTCTATGAATTTACATTTATTTACATTTTACGCAGCATTCCAACTTTGAACTGGGGTTGTAGTTAAACCATAATATTTACTGTTTATTCATAGTATTTATTTTTTTGAAATGTTCATATACTATTTACATGAATTGTGCTGAGATGTATCCTTCAAAAAATACTTAAGTAAATCTAAACGATATGAATCCTTTCTAGGTGACCTGGGAAGGCATGGTGAGGGGGTTGCTTATCAACAGTTTTCGAAAAGATTTTCAAAAATTTCGAAAAAGACAACCCAGGTGGAGAATACATTTTGTTTTTATATCGTTATATTTATTTCTTGAAATTGTATGATATAATGAAACGTGCTAATTTCTTTTCAGAATTTCACAAAAGACAATAAGACCCAAGGCATTATGGAAAAGAGCCAGTGGGATCTCAAAAGAATATGATTTCAGAGACGACGACTTACTAGACTTGATGACTTTGTCATGACATATCAGGACACACACATTGCCCTTTTAAGAGAATTTGCTGATGCACAGTGTGCAAGAAGAAAGGTTTGTTTTAAAAATTATATATTTAAATATGTTTAGTAAAATAATTAAAAAGTGGCTTATATATATTTTAATTATGGTGCTATTGTACATACAATATGAATTATACAATGTGCATTTAAATATTATACACTATTAACAAAAGGTTATTTAGTAGACGTTTCTTCAATATTTCAAGATTTATAAGAATAACATATACATTATTAAATTCTAAATAACATTATGATGAACTATTTGTCTTTATATTGTGATAAAATGATCTACATTTCTATTTATCATTCTGGACACATCTAACATTCCTCAACTTTTATTTACTATTGGGCTACTAATTATTTACTAATTGGGCTACTACACTGTTCTACACTAATTCTATGAATTATTCTGAAACCACAAAAACAAACATTTAATTAAAACCTTAAAGATGACACAATGTAATTTGTTGTTCGGCAAATTCTTTGCAGAGAGATATTGTATGTATTTTATAAGGAATGCCAATAATATATCTACAGCCATGTACACTCAAATCAAGTATCACTTACATGCAATATATTATTTTCTAGGAGCACCGAATTCAAACATAGAAGTGGAAACAAAGAAAAAGAAACAAGAGGGGAGTCTATGTCTGCCCTATAAGGAAGCCATTTCTTCTCAGATCAAAACAAATTTCAATGGTAACTGAATAGTTACATACATTTCTGATAATTGTATCTTTTATATCAGAATTTAAGGTAAAATGTTTTAGACTGCAATGAATGTTACCATAAAATAGTTTGTTCTGTTGTTCTGTTTTTCTCTACACATGTACAACAGTGAAGTGGACAAAAAGCAATACATTTGCAATGCTATAAAATGATTTATTAACTTAAAAATCATTCATTTGTATATTATTTTATATTTCTTATAAAGTCTAGTACCAGCAAGAGCGTTGGGTCTAAAACACCTGTGGCAGCTGATGACAGGATGGATCAGGACCACACTAAGAAGCAGCCAGATACAGTACAGGTGCATTTTGTATAGATATCATACTGTATCTGTTTGACAATGGGTGTTTGTTTTCAGCAGATGTACCCTCATTGAATGATATCAATAGTCTGATAGAATATACCACATACTCTGTACTGTATTATAATGATTTATTATTTCATTCCATTGATTCTTCTATTGATCTGTTTGACCATGTTATTTCTTAATTTTCAAACAGAAAACTATACCCACAGTGACTACTGCATATGCCTCACCTATAGCTGACACCCAGAAAACAGCATCAAAGATGGTATAGACACCAGATTCTAACAATATAAAATTGCTTCTCCTGAGATCTGTTTTTTGTTTAATAATTATCAAACCATCTGGGCATTTAATCTTCATTTAAACAATACTGAGAGAAGGAGGTAATATAACTAAACACAATTTTTAGGCATTTTTAAAAATTAAATTGTGAAATGAAATTCATAGAAACGCAATTTTCTTACGATAAAAACGTTGACACCCCACATTTATTACTATTTACCATGTGCAAAGCTAGAATTAGAGTTGTTTTTGGAGGACTCCTTTAAACCTCAAACATTTCATTTGGTTTGTGCTGTATTGTTGAGGTGAGAGGGATCACCATGATCACCAGATCCAAAGAGCTCTCAGTGGCTTTCAGACAAAAGGCTGTAGATGCAGGTGAGTCTGGGTAGGGATTTTAAAATATCTCAGAACAATTAGAAATTAGCCATTAAATCCATTATTCCTCTTGGAGAACACACAAACTCCTCACAGACAGTGACCAAAGCGGAGATCAAACAGACCAAACACATTAGATCTTCGTGGGAAGTGTTCAAAGATGAAACCATTGCTGTAAAAACAGAAATCATTCATGCAACTTGCAGTCTATGAACTTGCCAGGATGTCCTGAAACAGCTGATTTTTAAATTGTTCTGATATATTTTGAAACTTTTTCCCAGACTCATCTACATATGCAGCTGATGTGCTGCACCTGATTCGAATTTTAGACATTTTATATAGTAATAAAAGTGGAGGGATCCTAACTTTTGCCTGGCAAGAAAATTGCAATTTTATTAATTACATTTGACCAATTATTTAAAAGATAATTCTTTAGTTTATTTCTTCAGTGTTTAGTCTTATAAAATTCCTTTCTTGAAATATTGTTAAAAAGACCATCAAATTTTAATATGTTTAAATAATCTCATTGTTAAAAAAGTAGATGCACCCAGAAGGAAGTTTGGGATTGCAATGCTTCTTGGAAGGACGATAAAGGTTACCAGGAAACATAAATGATTATTTGACTGATATGGGCAATATTTATTTAGTTGTAGAGGTTCCTAATGGTGTCAAAGTGCCTTTAATAAGGGCAAAGTACTTTTGTAGGTGTAGCTCAATAAATATTGCCCATATCAGCCAAAATTTTTAATCATGGTAACCTTCGTAACATGTATCTGCCTTCCCAATAGCACTGCAATGCCCTACTCCCTTTTGGGTGCAGTTAGTTTTTTGACAGTGAGTGTATGTTCAAAAACACGGGTTTATTTTTTCACACATGTAAGTAAGTGAATGGAAGAAATAACTAATAAGTAAAGCTTTAACTATATTACCTGATGCTATGTGACTATATAATCTATAGATTATCTATAATATATATCCACAGAGAAATCCAGTGACATTCATGACATCTACACCATCCACATCTTCTGAACCACCCACTTCTAAATGTGTTCTGAGAAAGAAAACCAATACAAATGAAAGAAAGGTCTCAGTTCCTGTTCAGGTATTTATGTGATACTAGAAATGAATTACATGAGTGATTCTAATAATGATATTTAATAAATGATTCTGGCTTAATCAGTAAGTAACAGAAAATGTTTATGATGTGCAGTATTGAACTGAATATGTAAACAAGTATACAATTTATGATAAACCAAACTGTAATGTTAAGCTTAAATGTGTAATTCATCAGCTACAACAGTATTTAGCCTAAATGTAAAATTATTAAGGGCATGCACTGTGGAAGTGAATTCATTACTTTTCAGTGGCTGATATGAAAGAAAACCATGGGCCAATCTGGGGAATTTATTCACCGAAAGGAATCATTCCAACAGCCAGACTGTCAAGACCAGTAGTTATTCACCATGATCAGCTCATTAACATTCTGGACCCACACACATGGCTAAGCAGTGATGAGATGGATTTAGCTTGCTATTACATGGCACAGAAATACTGTGACACTGATGGTTTCCAGTCACGTCTGCTGTTTTCAGCACTTCGTCGTGGAGGCATTGTTGGGACACCAGTGAAGCCATTTGTACAGTTATTAAACATTAATGACAATCACTGGATTACTGCAAGTAACATTTTCTGTGGGCCAAATGAGGTGTGCATTTATGACAGCTTGAATGTAACGATTAATGCGACCACACAGAAAATGCTTTCTTGGATGCTTCGACCAGTGTCACCCTATTTTGTTATCAGAAAAGCTGCCGTGCAGATTCAAAGATCTGGAAGTAACTGTGGAGTTCTTGCACTGGCATTTGCAGCGGTTTTGTGTGAACGAATCAGACCAGAAGAGTGTGAGTTTGAGGAGAAAGAACTAAGGCAAAAACTCTACAGAGCTTTTGTAGAGAAAAGACCTCCAGCCTTTCCATACAAAATAACACAGCCAAAGCCTGAGAGAGACACAGTGCAGGTTGAAATTTACTGTGTCTGCAGAACCTCACACAATAATGAGGTGATGGTCCAGTGCAGCAAGTGTGACTCTTGGTACCACCCAAACTGTGTACCTGTACCCAGCAGCGCCTTGGACACCACAACAGAGGAGTGGCACTGTCAAAACTGCACAAGTTAAAGCACTGTGAATAGAAAGGGTTGCAAAATATCAAGTTGACAGGACAAAGAAAAAAAATGTTTGCTGAAGAAAATGTCCTGAAGTGTGTATATATGTGTGTACTTAAATATGTTGATGGTTGTGATGGAAGTGGTGATTCTGGTGGTGGGGTGGAGTTAAGTTTGGCAATGAGCAGTAATAAAATCTAAATATAAGAAGTCCTCAAATTGTGGCCTATATATTCAAATCAACACTTTTCACAAGTTTGCCATCCCATTACTCCAAATAACATGGTTACATGAGAGTGTTCTTCTGAAATTTATTGGTTTAAGTTGATAACAATTTGATTTGTGTATTTTATAGAGCTACAAATAGTGTATAAAATAAACCGAATCGTCATGTAACAGGAATTCCCCATCCTGTTATTCCAAAATGCTACAGTAAAAACACTTGGAAATCACAGATATGGTACATCAGGAAGTGCTGTTGAAGAATATCATGGAGTGACATGATAACAATTTGATTTGCTTATTTTATAGGACCTCTAATTGTGATTAATTCATAACCGAATAGACACTTTTTACAAGTTTGCCATCCCATTATTCCAAATTTCTACTGTAATATCACTTGGTCCACATACCATGAATACAAGAAAGAGTGTTCTTTAAGTATATACTTGTCTGATATGATAACACTCTGATTTGTCTGTTTTATAGGACTTCAGATTGTGGTCTGTATTGAATATCTGTACTGAAAGCGCGAGCTGCTACCGTAAAATGCAGTTTAGACGCGCACTAGAACCTTTCGCACAGATAGCGCGACCGAGCTTTTCCTAAGTGCAGATGGCGTGACCGCGGTCGTTAAGCGTCGCTTTCCTCACCAACGTTTAAAAATAAAACCGCCATCGTGTTCGGGAGCTTTCTGCCGCCCGTTTTCCCGCTATATAAACCCCATGTGGACGCAGCCTCGGTGATGAGGGACAGTCCTCTGGACATTCAGTGTGGCCTGTCCGCGCTGACGTTTGATGTACCTCACATGAAAACGTCCATCTTTTAATTTCGCTTAAAGCAGTGAGGTGGAAGTCCAGCGCCAATAAGACGATGACCAGGACTAACTAATCTTCCTTAAACGGGCTCGTCCTCCACCCAGTGAGACGGACACGTTTAAGACCGAACACAACAGAAAAGAGCGAACATGAAACATCTGAACTTCATTTACAGGACTGATGGACAACCTGCTGCTGCTGCCATATTTCTTTATTAGTGTTTATATTGCTATGAAAAATATTGATATTATTATTAATATTATTAGTAGTTTGTGTTATTATTGTTAGTTACATTAGTAATATTAATTTTCATCATGTGATTTTTATAACGCACGCGACTGGTGTGGGAGTCTCCTGGGCTGCTAAATCGGCACCATAAATGCTAGAAAAGTTACGCCGCGTAAAACAGAAAAACTCCGTCAGAATTAAATCATTCTCAGTAGTTTATGGGTTACAGGTCCGGGTCCGGACAGGGCAACGTCTGGGTCCAGACCCGGACCGCGGTCCGCCTGTTAGGGACCTCTGCTCTACAGCCTTTACAGCCGAGTCCCAGGGTCGACCTTCACAGCGGCTGAGGCGGAGCACTTTTTAGACGCTCCCTTAAACAGTGACGCCTCAGTGTTTCTCTGTTCGGAGCTTTTATGGCCAGTAAATTTCACTGAAGGACACTTTAGAAATATTTCTGTTTGTAGTTTGAGCGATAAAATGTGGATCTGATCGTTTTTCCGCGGTGATTTACTGAGAAATCGAAGAGAGAGAGTCGAATATCCAGTGAAAGTCCACCAAAAACCCAACTTTACAGCTCTCGTTTAGCTCCAACAGCCCTGCAGCTCCAGCAGCTCCAACACAGCCACAACGCTGACGGCTCAGCGCTCCTCACAGCAGATACACACTGACCTCTCACTACAACTGCGGACCGAACCGGACCACACTCAGCACTGAGACCCGCTCAGAGTCAGGGAGGGGCTGTGGGTCAGCTGGGGGGCGGAGAGCTGAGCTGCAGGGCTGTTTGAGTTTGTCTATGTAAATATATGTTAATTAGCACTGGGCCGGTTCACAGCCATGAAAGGGCCGCATCTCAGCCACCTTTAAACCAGCAGGGCCACAAATGACCCACAACTCAACCACATGTAAAACATCTGGGCTGGTACCGGATCCGAATTCACTGATGCCCCTCCCTCCCAATGCCGTTAATTAACTTAGCCCTGTGATTAATGATCATCACTTAATCATGTTTTCCATCAATATATTAATACAACAAACATTTAAATGTCTCACTTTACTTTAATAATAATTTCAATATTAAACATCCATATAAAATGAAACACTTCACCAATAAACATGAATGAGACGTCAGGGTCTCAGTGCCTGAACACAAAGCAATGCAGTGCTGAACAAAATGATACATTGGATTTACTCCATTCAGTAGTGGACATTGGTTCCACACATATTGTTTGGTTTGGCAGCAACTTACACAATTGTGTTAAATGAAGAAACTATTTATGTTCATTCATCACTTGTTCTTTGTGTTGATTTAACAATTCAGTTAAAATCAAGACAAGCTATTTGTGTTTAATCAACACAAGTACTGAGCACTGAAGCTACTGAAATTTGATTTAATAAATTAAATTAGATTATTTTATTCCAAGACAATGTAGTCCACCCCCACATTATTTAACCTCAACTATATCAATATTACAATATTGGTCAAACACTGTTGGAGATGGAGCTGCCGGGCAGAAGGAGAAGAGCTAGACCTCAGAGAAGGTTTATGGATGTAGTGAAGGTGGACATGGAGATGGTTGGTGTAAAAGTAGAGGAGGCAGTAGAGAGGGCAAGATGGAGGCAGATGATCCGCTGTGGCGACCCCTAAAGGGAGCAGCCGAAAGAAGAAGAAATCAATATTACAATATTGAGCATTTTAAATATTTCCATATCAATATTTCAAAATGGTAACATTTAAATTCCATCAATTTAAAAACGGTTAATTTATAAATTGAATATAAAGACGATTAAAAACCCAAATTTCAGAAAGTTTCGTCTTGTTTAATACCTTAAACTTTTTTTGATCAGTCCTAATATCTAATTCTTTCATTGAAGACAAGAAGCAGTTTTGTTATAAAGCTTTTATTCCAGAAACAGAACAGCAGGTGTCCCCATTCTAAACGTAGCTACACAGTCGAGGTTTGAGCCGCAGCGGTTGTGGTGAAATTCGTGTTGCTGTGTCTCCGCGTTTTAAACTCATTGAGCGGCTGGGCGTCGTTTTCTGAGCGGCTTGTTTTGTGCGGCGTCTCTGTTTGTAACCCGCATTTCTTGCGGTTCACATGGTTTAACACTTAAAACCTTCTGGCAAACGAAGAGTTAATCCTGCTGAGCGCTGCGTTGTCAGTAGCAACCAATCATAGCGGAGAGTCGGGCTTTGTCCCGCCCCGCGGCTGCTGAGGGGGCGTGGCTAGTACAGCTCCACACGGCAGACAAGCGGAACAGAAGAAAACAACAAAATAAAGAATGAAATAAAATAAATGATCTCAGTTTGTGGGGAAGTGAGTGAAGCTGAAGGTCCCAACATTCATGAAATCAGAGAAACAGTCAAACACAACTTCTTACTGATGAACCAAAACTTCTGAAACAGTGTTTTACAGATTATTCCATCAACACATGAAGCGGTTTAATCCCCAGTAGAAGAGAATATTTTCATGCAGCTTCATTTAATCTCTGTAATTTCAGCAGAAAGTGGACAGAAAGTCGATGTAGCTACAAATAATGAAACATGGAGAACAACAAAATCTCCAGGCAGTGACTGTGAAATATCTCAGTACGTGAGTGTCGGTCCTACAAACTCCAGCTCACATCTATATTCATCTCACACGCACTGAGGAGCCAGAACTATAAAGTCCAAATCCAGCGTAAAGCGGTTCAGTGAAGGAGCAGCTGAAAGTGTGTAAGAGGGTCAGTCTGTGTGTTTCCGTGGAGACGCTGTAGAAGGACAGAGAGCCGGCCGGACAGTCCAGATACACTCCTACTCTGTTAGACTGAGAGGAGGGAGCAGAGACAGCAGTGCTGATCTCATTGTGACGGACAGAGAAACTGTTATTAGAGCAGATCAGAATCCAGGACTTCTCATTCAGTCCAAACACACAGTCACTGTCTCCTATAGAGAAGCCATTCTTACTGACTCCTTTCCTCCTGATTCCTTTATAAGTCACTGCTATATTAACACGTCCGCTCCACTGAGCCTCCCAGTAACAGCGTCCAGTCAGACTCTCTCTACACAGAACCTGAGGCCAGTAATCAAATCTCTCTGGATGATCAGGATACGACTGTCTCCTCGACACATTCACCACCTTTCTGTTCTCCTCACTCAGAGAGAGATGAGTGTGTGCTGTGTTTGGGTCCAGAGTGACATCACAGGAATCTGAACACAGGAAGAGACGTTAACACAGAGAGAGTGGGTGTGTGCGTGCGCGCGCGTGCGTGTGTGTGTGTGTGCGCGCGCGTGTATGTGTGTGTGCGCGTGTCTGTCTGTCTGTCTGTGTGTGCACGTGAGAGAGAGATGGTCTGTGTGTGTGTGTGTGTGTGTGTGTGTGTGTGTGTGTGTGTGTGTGTGTGTTTGTGAACTTACATTTCTTTAGTCCTGGTTTCATCCAGACCTCCCCCCCATAATCCACCCTGAGAGAGAGAGAGAGAGAGAGAGAGAGAGAGAGAGAGAGAGAGAGAGAGAGAGAGAGTTAGCGTGTTAGCTCGTGCTAGCGGTTTAAGCCGTAACGTTAGGTCGTCGTTAGCGGATCAGTCGCGTCTCGCGCTTTAGCTCGTGGTTGTCTCTTGTTTTGGTTTAAACTGTAAGATTAGGTCAGGGTGTGTTAACATCTGGCTAGCAAGGCAGTTTGGATTTAGTGTGTTAGTTTGTGGCAGACATGTGAGCAGTGACGTCACGGCTGGTGTGTTAGTCCACTGGTTTAATTTACTGGTAGCCATGTTAGACTTGTTTGGCTATACTGTCCCACCTAGACCCCATTGAGACCATCAGGCCCCATGAAAATACACATTAGATTTACTTTGTGTGGTGAATAATCTTGAATAAGCTATTCTGGAATATGAACTCCTCCTGAAAACAGACGTTATTTTGGGATTTTGAGTGGAGATTTTACATTAAGAGGATAAAACAGTCCATGACTAGGCTTAGTTCCTGTCTAGGAAACCAACCTCATACGTCGGCTTTGTTAAACTGATCATCACTACAATAAAGCTAATTTCCACTCATCTCTATGGGACTGTTACAGTGTATATATAATGGTGTATATAACGAATCTTCACTTTCACACACAGAGTTCAATGTTACTTTGGGCAGCTGTAGTTTATAAACTGGCGTTTAAAGCATGTCAGATATTTTACTTTGTATTTTTCAGTTTTTCAGTGAATCTTTTGATGCTGGTATTTAAACCTAAAGCCTGTGTCTTAATACTGTTGTAGAAACCTGTTAGTTGTCTGTCAGGCTGGGTGTTGGACACAGTTCTGCTTTTCTACAGTGCATTAAAGGAGAGTTCCACTGTTAAATAGTTCTGGTGTAGATAAAGTAACTCAGACTGGTTTGGTGTGAAATGATCTGTTCTGGAGAAACTTGGCAAGTCAGTTATTCACAGTGGTGGTGATGGGAACCAGACATCCACCTTTAAAAGCTCCTTCACAGAAAGTTTTTGTATGAAGTGGTTATGAATTCACTGCCTGATGTCTGATGCGCTGTTTTCTGAGTTTTGAGAAGGTCTTGGCCTAAAACATAATTTTAATGGATTAAAATATCAATGGATAAAACATCATTTCAGATTATCCACTATTTCACCATCATTGTGATGCTGCAGGACAAACGCAGTAAATGGAGGCGGAACAGATTCACTAGATTATTAAAAACTGCTTCTATTCCTGCAGGAGATTTTATGGTGGGAATACAGTTGTTTTTTATTTTATTGCTGGCAGAAGACGTATGTTTTTATTTTAAGCTGTGTTTGTGTGTTAGTAGCCCTTTTACTGGTTTTTCTATTGCCTATTGCAGAATTTCAGTTAGCAGGACCACCAACATGACAGTGTCTCATACTGTCTTTCAGACTAACTCAGCACCAATTAACAGTGGTTACTATTGATCAATAAACACAGAAATAAACATCTTTCTACCATTATTTGTTCACTTTCAGTCAGTTGACAGTTGATTAGGACCACCTACCCTGGTGCACTGTGGGTTATAATGACAGACTACAGTGTTGCTGCACTATTTACCTTTACTCCTGTCTTTAGTGGTAAGAGACCATCATAGCATATTTACACTGTGACTGACCCTGGTCTGATGCAGATAGACCACATGGCCAAAAGTATGTGGACGCCTGAACATCACATCTATGAGTCATTCCAAAACCATCAATATATACACGTCTTATACGTAGTGCTGATGATGGGAAATTACTAATAAATCTGAATGAATTTATTCTTTGGTACTTTTGAAATCGGTGTTTTGAACAACATAAAGCCTATTATGTTACAGCTACCTGTATAGTATAATTATATCATAATAAAACTTTCAGAACTTTTTTGTAAACATATAATGTTCAACGATTTTGCCATGTCATAATTTCTGTTCGTTCCCAAAGTACTTTCACTTCTGAGCAAAGCTTCGGTTTGTGCTTTGGTGTCTAGTTTATAATATTTCAGTCAACACTGTTATTATATGATAAGTAATTCCAAAGTTTTGACTGGCAGTTGGGAAACATACTCATGTAATACTTTTCTATAAAAGGGCTTTTAGAGGCATTTTAATCTTCAGATATTATTCTGTGGCCTTCAAAGCAGCATCTGAGAGTGAAATATACTTTTTTACATGATAATGAAAAAAACTGACCATTGATAAGTGTTTTGGGCTTTAAGTGTGTTTGGTGTTCATGTGTGATTTAGACAGTTTTAGCTCTGTACATGTTTGTGTGGTTTAGATAATAATACAATAATCATTTTCATGTATTTATATGCAAATGATTATTGACCAAACACAACATTTGGTCATGGCTACTACTCAGAAATTACAAAATGGCTACATATACTATACTAATAGATCATCATAGCATATTTACACTGTGACCGTGATACAGATAGACCACATGGCCATAAGTATGTGGACGCCTGAACATCACATGAGTCATTCCAAAACCATTAACATTCACACGAAATGACTGACATTGCGTATTTGTCATCCCTGCTTGTGGCATTTGTGTGTGTGTGTGTTGTGTGTTGTGTGTGTGTGTGGGGGGGGGGGGGGGGGGGTGTTATGACTGGTTGAACTCATTTCTTTGGACGCTGCTTCCTCTTACAGTTACATTTGAGTTCTGCACAGCACAAATGAGCTCACAGGCGTCACCAGCTTTGTGTGCAGTTTATAGTGTCAAATCGTACCAGCATACTGTGATGTTAAAATCTGTACCTGCTGCACAAAATACATACAGGTCGTTAGAGTCTGCACTCTGCAGCCCACCCTCTCACTCCCCCTAGTGATGCAGGACACTGCAGTTTAACCAGGTCAGTGCCGAAGCCAGAAGTAAGACATTAAAATGATACAGCTGAGATTAAACCATCCAAAATGCAGCACTTTTTCAGGTAGTTATTTACCATTATAACATAACATTAAGTAGATTATATCAGGCTGTGATAAATGAGTTTAAATGAAATACTGATGGACTAAAGATGATTAGTGTATGGTATATATGGTATAGTGTATATTTTAATAAGCTAGGATGCTGTTCCAACTTCCAGGACTAAAAGAAAGTAGAATAATGAACAAAATTAAATCTTCTGTTACAAATATTCATAATATTTTGTTTCACATTCAAAGAAAAACATAAAAATGAGCAAAAATGGGTACAAAAAACTTAAATAACAGGCAGCCATACTTAGCATTAGCAGGACACGACACTGGATGTGATTTAGATGGAATCTAGTCTACATCATTAAACAGACGATGTTTATCAGTGAGGAGCCCTCAGGGGCATCTAGGATTTCTGTGAAGTAAATAAATATGTATCTGTATTTTTTGGGTCTTTTAAATTTAATGCAATCCATATGCTTGTATGTAAACAACATAAGCATAAGTAATAATTAATTTATTTCATTTTTAAAGTCTTTGTTTAGAAAAAGTGGAAGAATCTCGAAAAGCTTCATGAAATCCAGTCAGACTTTTTTTCTCTGTGGTATTCAGGCAGATACAGACAAGCTAGGTCTTCCAGTGATTAGGCTTTCAGAAGATGAACTGAAGGTGAATGTTCATGTGAATTGTTGTTAGCTTTGTGCTAGCATGCTACTAGAATCACATAGGGGTGCTATCAGAAATTAGCATTATTATCCTCAGTTTGATCAAGTTTTGACATTTATGGCCCAAACTGAAGCCTCTAATAGTCGCAGTTCACCACTGAATTTAAAAGTTTATAGATCTTATTATCAGTTGGCGTTCCTCATGTAACTGATGCAGCAGTGATCCAGAAAATACCTGAATAATGCAGAATGTAGGAGGTTCATGAACAGCTTGGTTTTCTGTAGAATGAGTTGGAGGCTGAAGGAGACCTGTGACTACAGTTTGTGCTACAGTGGAACTCGATAAGAGGAGGTGGCTGTTCTGATATATTAAATCAGAAAATTAAAGTAACTCATGCAGCACAAACCCAGTCTTTTACACACACCTCCATCAACATGCCCTCTCTGTCAAACAACTAGCTTTAAAGGGGAATTCAGTCGGAGTGGTTTGATGTGGTGATGGGAACCAGGAGTTTACAATGTCAACAACGCAAACATCGTCAGTATATTCACAGTTTAAAATGTCCAGTTCACCTACACGTCTTCATAATGTTTATAAGGAATCCTGATAGGTCTAAAAAAGGTCTGTTTACCTTACAACATAGAGTATAATTCTCTCCACTAAAACAGATTTATAAAGACACTTTCTAGGCCAAAATCTTCTCACAACGTTTGTAAAACAATCTTCCAGGCATCAGGCAACATATTCCTAACTACTTCATGTGTAATAGCATTTTGTGAAATAGCTTTCAGAGACATTAAACGTTTTGGATGTCTGGTTCCCATCAACACAGCTGTGAATAATTCACTCACAGTACATTTCTCTAGAATGGAGCATTTTACACCAAACCACTCTGAAAGACTTCGTTTACATCTCAAACATTTAATTATTTACAATTTTGCATTTTTGACTCTGAGACTTTGACTGTTAAGTCTTATTTATGTAAATCTCACTATTTACTAAGCCTTACAGTAATTTCAGAGATTTTAAAAACTAAAATAAACAAGCAAAATGCCCAGATGAAGTTTTTTGATGACCCACTCATCCAAGAACAAGTTTATGATCACAATGTATTGCCACACTGCATGCAGCGTGTCATGAAATCAGGTTAATTAAATGATAAACTAACTAAATTTACTGGAAAATAAACACATCAGATCTGCTCACTCTTTTACTGAGCCTTATTTTGTTTTCCTGTTTTATCATTTTTTTATGTTCTTCTTGTGTCTTAATATTTTCTCCTAATTCCCTCAGTCAGTTTTAATCACACTGCTGACTGTTTTGTCTTCTACAGATTTTTCTCTCTGCAAGTCACATTTCAGTTTGGTTAAGCATTAAATCTCTTTAGTTGAGTCAAATCACTTCTGCTCCAAGCAACAGCAGCAACATTGGTCTGTTATTCTTGTGTGTTACAGCGTTGGAAGAGCCACATATCTTAACAGAAGTGAAAGGAAGAAGCGCTGATTTAAACAAATCTGATTGGACGACTCTGCATGTAGCACGAGCTACTGACAGAAAGATCCCAAGCTTCTCAAGCTGTTTACAGTTGTCTAACGTAAAGCCACTGTCTGCTCCAGGTACAGTATGCCAGTGATTTTTGTAATATGAGCTGGCTTGTTCTGTCAGTGACAGTGTGGGTTCAGTTTTCTGTCATTTGTTTTGAGGTGTGGGAGAATCATACACTGATATCATTTAGCTATTCACACTAAGCTGATGTGGAGAAATGAATCTGTTAATTTAGGAAGCAACCATGTCCAGCTAGTAGTGAGAAAAACATAAACATATAAACTCTAATAAATTCACACCATGTAAAAGTCACAGAAATCACTGATATTTATGATACAGGGAGCTGCCATATAGAGCCAGCTGGTAACAACAGTACAAGCCACATTGTTTGGAAATAAAGCAAGTTTTAGTGATTGTTTTTAGTCAGACTGGCTAAAGGAACCCTTCTACAATTCATCTGGATCAGATGGACCAGTTATGTATCTTATGCTCACTCTGTAGTGTATACTAATGAAGCCATGAAGGGTAAGTTAAAATGAAAGTGTGTTCCTGAGTTCCTGAAGTTTCACTTCATATATTCATTCTTCCTGTAAAACATTTCAAAAACAGGTAAAACTATTTTTAGCATCACTTGTATAACTTATTTTTTCCCCACTACTGTATGACAAAAAATTGGCTAACACTTGGGATGTTAGCAAATTAGCTAATTTTTTTTTCACCCGGTCCCCAAATGCTCAGGAAAAAACAGCTGCCCCAACTGGTTAAAGCTGGTGTGACATGCTAAGAGTTATTTATTTTTATTTTTTTTGTGAATGAGAAATGGACTCAGGAAAGTAATGTATTATTATTATTATTATTATTATTATTATTAATAATAATTTTTATCCTGGCCTTCTGGGCTTCTGTAGTATTCACACACTACAAGAAACTCAGAAGAAAAAAAGCTTAGGCGCCACAAAACATCTACCTGTGTAGAAAATCTGTTTCCCACATCATACAGAGCTTCCTTATAATGCAGCCAGTACAGAGTGATGCGTTCAAACTCTACTATACTAATCAATGTAGCCTTTTATATTGTGCAGGAATAGCAAAAGACACAGCAAACACAACGTTTAGTTTCACCCTGTTTTTTGTTGGCTGCTGCATTAAAAACGTACAAAAATGAGTGAATTTAGAGGGTCATGGTGATTGGCTGGTGCAATAATAAAGCATTTTTCAAAAATCCAGTTTGAAGTAATGCAGTGATGCATAGTAAAACCACACTTTATACAGAAGTGTAGAAGCAGTGTGGCATTATTATGTTTGTATTACTGCGTTTTTGTTTTATCCACTTTAGTACTGCAATATCAATTAATTAAGATGAACAGAGTACAACTACAATAATCCTGGAGTGTTAAAATCTGCAGTATATATGTATTATTGCAGTTTTTTTAATAATTGATTACAAACACAGTAAAATTGACAGTACAATTGTAGTTTTACTGGAATATTAAAAACAGCAGTAGGGACTGCAGAATGCAGGAGGGTCCTACTGGATACTAATGCACATTTTAATACTGCAGTAGTGAATTTGTTTTATTTGTGTAGTAAATGAAGTAAAATGGATGTACTTACTATTTAAAAAACTGCAGTACATTATCCAGTAACACAACTTTTAGTACTGCGTCCATTTTACTACACCTGCATTTAATACAGCACAATAACTGCTGTTGTACTCTTACTAAAATACTACAGTCCTGATTTTACAGTATTGGGAAATTTCTTCTTTTTCTTTTCAGATTATATAAGTATTGCAGCTTGCAAGCTTTTCAAGAGTTTTTAAAACCTGCTGTATGTCCCTCCTATCCAAGGATGTTGCTGCATGTTAATAATAATAATAATAATAATAATAATAATAATAATAATAATAATATTATATTACTCCAAGACACACGCACACACACACGCACACGCACACAGAAAGCTGTACCTGAGAGTCTCCAGTCTACAGTGTGGATCCTCCCGTCTAGCAGAGAGCAGCTTCACTCCTGTATCTCCTGGGTGGTTGTAGGTCAGATCCAGTTCTTTCAGGTGTGAGGGGTTTGAACTCAGAGAAGAAGCCAGAGCAGAACAGCCTTCCTCCGCAATCATACAACCAGATAACCTGCAGAGAGGAGGGGAAAAGAGAGAGACAGGTGAAGTGTGAACTGTGGCATTTAAAGTCATATGTAAAAGTTTGGGCGTCCCTGGTGAAATTACACACCTTGATATTCTAAGTGAAAATAAGCAAACATCCTCTAAAGCAAATACAATTCTGCCTAATTAATGCATAATTACCTATGTTCTATTGAATTCATCATAAAATGTTGCCTGGTCAAATTCTGTGTATTATGTGTAAATATGCTGAAAAAAATGTCGTTGTGGTAGATCAAGATAAAAAAAATGTTCTCAGTAAGTATTTACAGCTGATGATAAGGGAGAGTGTTTTTTGTTGTTGTTAATTTATTTATGGAAATCTTCATTAAACTGACCAATTTCTAGTGTTTGTTGAATGTTTTTGATCATTTTAGGAGGGTTAGAGATACTGGGACTGTAGTGGGTGATGGTAATGAAACCACAGTAATGTATGCATGTGTATGCATTACAGGCATATCAGTAACATGTTTATTAAAAAAATCCAAAATCCAGAGTTTCCAAAACCGGAATCAGAATCTTGAAAAACTATTAAAGATCTGGTTTCCACCAGAAGTGTCTACAACAGATAAACAGAACTTAAAGCTTTGAGAGAGAGAGAGAGAGAGAGAGAGAGAGAGAGAGAGGAGGAGGAGAAAATCAAGCTCCACTCTTGCTTCAGATCTGAAAACACCCAAAGGTGCTTCTGTCCATCCTTCCACTGTGAGAAGACAACTCAGAGCTATGGGTGTGAAAGGATGTGTAGCTGTCAAGAAGCTTTAACTGAGAAGCTTTTATGGAGTGCAGAGCAGTGCAATTGTAAAGGCAGAGTTAGACTGAATAAATCAAAAGTTAGGTAGGCTACAGCAACCAGATCAACTTCTCTTATTAATATCAGCATTTAGTTATGCTATTATAATAATAATAATAATAATAATAATAATTATTATTATTATTATTATTATTATTATTATTATTATACCATCTATTTTTTAATGATTATTACTAACCTGTTAGTGTTATTGTTTTATTTAAGTATCACTACATGTGGAAATCAAAATGATCTACAGCCCTAAAAATAACATGGAAACAAGAAGCAAATCTAATAGAATTTGGATATGTTGGAAACATGTTCACAAAGCATCCATGAACAGCACAGTGGGATTTAATGAACTGATGCATTAATACAAAATTCAGTTGATATGTTCCATCATATGTGTGAGGACATGCTCACAGTGGCTTTGCCAAGAGTGCACTTGGAACAAAACAATTAAAGTAGGAATTTCAGACATCCCTTTATATCAGCTGCATTTTAGAGAAGCACTGTATTTTTTTGGCAAAAAAAAAAATGAAGATTTCCTGATTTGACACTTTGGGAAAAACTGTCACAGCTGTACAAATGTACCATAGCTTTCCCACCTGGGACTTCCTAACTTTTTCTTGTTGTGTGTATGAACAGTATTTTACAATGGCTTTGAAAGTGTTTTAGCCAATCATTTGTTGTTAGACATTCCACTAATTCTATTAACTATATAATGTTCTGTGCATAAGCATCCAATTTACATGTAGCCACAACTGAAATTATAATATTTTTGGTTGTCAGCAATAACAAAATCAATTGTTTTGTATAACTGAAAATATTTAAATTTATATATTTAACTAAGATAAAATATATCATAAAATATTATTTGCAAAACAGCCTTGTGAGACATTAGTGACATGTCATTTGGGCAGGTCTGAGGAGGTGGCAGTGTCAGCGTATTTTTCGACCAGATTTCGAAGGTCACTCCCCCATTTTTAAGACAGTTTTGGAAATTCTTGTTTGTTTAATAATCTCCTCATAAATTAGATTTTCAGTCAAATGACATGAGGTGCAATTAATTCTTTAGTAGATACAACCCCATTTCCAAAAAAGTTGAGATGCAGGACAAAATGTAAATGAATACAAAATGTAATGATGTGCAAACTATTTAAACGCTACATTTAACTGAAAATAGCACAAAGACAACATATCAAATGTTGAAACTGAGAAATATTCTTATTTTTTTAATAATATATGGCCATTGTGAATTTGATCCCAACAGCACATTTGAAAAAAGTTGGGACGGGGCAAGTTGACCCCTGTGTTTAACACCTCTTCTTTTAACACCACTGTTAGCATTTGAGAACCGAGGACACAAATTACTGTAGTTTTGAAAGTGAAATGTTTTCCACTCTTTTTTGATATAGGATTTCAGCTGATCAACAGTTCGTGGTCTCCTTTGTCGTATTCATCATTTTATAATGCGACAAATGTTTTAGTGGGTGACAGGTCTGGACTGCAGGGAGGCCAGTTTATCACCCTGACTCTTTTAATACAGAGCCATGCTGTTGTAATACAGGCAGAATGTGGTTTGCTGAAATAAACAAGGCCTTCCCTGAAAATGACATCATCTGGATGGCAGCATATGTTGGCCAACACACGTATCTGTCATTTAGCATTAATAATGCCTTTACAGAGGTGCACGTCACCCATGCCATGTGCACTAATGCACCCCTACAGCATCATGAATGCTGGCTTTTGAACTATGCACTCATAATGGTCTTTCATAATGAGTGGTCTTTAGCCCGGAGGACACTGAGTCCATGATTTCTGAAAAGAATTTCAAATGCTGACTCGTCGGACTGCAGGACACGTTTCTGCTTCACCTCAGTCCATTTTAAATGGACTTGGGCCCAAAAAGTTGGGAGCATTCCTGATTCCTGTTTATACAGGATTTCTTTGCGTTTTAGAGCTGTAACTTGTATTTGTGGAAGCAGCGACAAACTGTTTTTATAGACAGTGGTTTTTAGAAGTGTTACTGAGTCCATGCAGTGACTTCCACTATAGAATCATGTCTGTTTTTAATGCAGTGCCACCGGAGGACCCAAAGATCATGACTAGCATATACTGGTTTTTGGGTTTGTCCCTTGCATACAGAGATTTCTCTGGATTCTCTGAAACCTTTAATGATATTACATATCGTAGATGATGAAAAGCAAAAGTTCTTTGATATTTTAGGTAGAGTCTTTCACAGAGTGGTGAACACCTCCCCATCTTTACTTCTAAAAGACTCTGAGTTGTTCTATTTATACCCAATCATGTTACAGACCTGCTGCCAATTAACCACCAGGTGATTTTATAGCATTTCACAACTTTACCAGCGTTTTGTTGCTCCATCCCAAGTTTTTTGAAAAATGTTATTGGTATCAAATTCAAAACGGGCATATATTTTTTAAAAAACAATCATATTGTCAACATTTGATATGCTGTCTTTGTACTATCGTCAATGAAATACAGGGTTTAAATGATTTGTACACCATTGCATTTTGTTTTTAATTTACATTTTGCACAGCATCCCAACTTTTTTGGAAATGGGGTTGTATCTACTAAAAAATTAATAACTTGTACTTCATGTGACTGAAAATCTAATTAATGAGGAATGATCTCTGATATTTACACAGTACTGCACAGAAACAGATAATAGGAATGTGTTACACTCCACATGAGGTATTTTCATTCTTTTAATACAGGAATTTTCTTTTATGGACAGAATATTTTATGATAGTATATACTTGCTCATCTGTTTTGATATAGCGCTGCATATCAAGAACAACATTACAGAAGACTCACCTGAGTATCTCCAGTTTACAGTGTGGACTCTTCAGTCCAGCAGAGAGCAGCTCTGCTCCTGAATCCTGAAGGTCATTGTTGCTCAGGTCCAGCTCTTTCAGGGAGGAGTTTTCCGCTTGTAATACTGATCCTAGATTTTCACAAGATTTTTCCCCAAGGTTACAGGAATCTAGTCTGCAAAGGGAGAATACAGCATCTTACAAAACAGTAAATGGAAACCGAAACAGAAACTGAATATGGCTGAATATTATTGAAGTAGTCACTGTAAAACTACTAATTGCTATGGAAATGTACGTTGCTAGAATTTCTGTTATGAACTTTAAATGCTGTTCTGTTAAAGATGTAATGTGTGTGTCCACCACTGTTTGATTAACAGAGTTCCTCTGTATACTGGGAAAGGAAATAACTGATGCGGTTGGTTGTTTATACATAACTTATATCCACTGGAGGAAAATAGGTCCAAACCCAAATTTCTCTAAGACAGACGTCATGTGGCCACTCAATCTGATCAAAAGCACATTGTGCATCGAGAGAGATGACAGCAGCTTCCGTTCTTAGGTTTGGCGTATAGATTGTTAAAGAGGCGACAGAGATTGAAGAAAGTATGTCTACCTGGCATGAAACCTGACTGATCAGGAGGTACAACTGAGCCTGTGTTTTCTTTTGACCTATTCACAAGTATTTTCCCCAGCAGTTTGGTCTCAGGTATTAACGAAACAGGTCGATAGGATGAGACTAATAAAGGGTCCTGACCTGGTTTTGCTATCAGAGCAATTTTGGCTTTGTACAATATTGGAGGAAGATGAGATGTTTCCAGTGAAAGCTGAAACATGCGTAGTAGTAGTGGACAAACGTCTTTGCTATATTTTTTATAAAATCCTATAAATCCATCTGGGCCTGGGGCTTTATTGTTTGGAAATGAAAAAATGGCTGCATGCATGTCCTCCAGCGTTATGTCTGCATCTAAAAATTCCACAGCCCCTTCACTCAGATTTGGAACGCTGAACTTGGAGGCAAAACTGTTCATGTCACTTTGTCCACCTTTGCACTGGGATTCATAAATTTCTGTGTAAAAATCAGCAAAACACTGATTTGTTGCTTTAGGGTCTGTCAAGTTGGAGCCATTGCTTGATTTTATGCGACGTATGGCTCGGGCAGCTTGGGTTTTCCTCAACCTATCGGGCAAATAGTTTATGTGGTTTGTCGACTATTTCAAAGGGTTTTTTTTCCTGTTGAAGTCATTTAAAAACATCTTTAGACATGATCTGGTTTTACTCGTATTTTAGTTTGATTATATTATTCAGTATGCTAGTCTTTTTAGTTGCTCTGTATGTTTCTTCTAATTTAGTTAATTTGTCATTCATTTCTTTATTTCTTTTTTTTTTTAACTTTTTATTTTTCCTTTGCTTGTTTTTACTTTGTGATGCTTCATATGCTATTATGTCTCCTCTAAGGACTGCTTTCATAAACTCCCAAAGCATAGAGTCATGTACATGCCTTCATCATTTGTGTCTAAGAACTGCTATTTTCTCCGTTAGGAACTGACTGAAGTTCTTACTTTGCAACAGAGAATTATCTAAGCGCCAGCGATGTTCTCTTCTGACCACACTGAAATTTAACTCTACAGAGTGGGAGGCATGAGCCGATATTATTATGTTATGATCCTGGGATGAGGTGGCGGTGGAGATTAACTTTGAGTCTAGAAGAGAATAATCTATTCTAGAGTGGGATTTATGGACAGAGGAAAAGAAGGACCAGTGTCTGTCTGATGGACGAAGCAGTCTCCATATATCTACTATGTTTACACTATCCATATAGTTGCTATGATTTTGATGTACGAGTTTGGCTTGGTTGTCTGTCTAATACAGGGTCAAGGACACGGTCATCACTCTGTGATGAATCAGGAATTACAGCAAATGATTTCTGGAAGAATGCTGGGTCATCAAAATTCGGACCATAAATGTTAACGAGCGTAACGGGTGTCCAGTTGATTGTCCCCCACACTATACCGTATCTACCATTCTGGTCTGTAATGGTTTGCTTGTGTGTAAAAGGGGTGTTTTTGTTTCTGATTATAGCCACTCCTCTGGCCTTCATGCTGAAATTTGACTGATATACACATGACGCCCATGATGGAAAAAGCATTCTATGTGCTGTTTTTTAATGTTTTTCTTGGAGGAAACATGTTTCTGCTTTTAAGAGTTTTAAATGTGAATAAACTTTGCCTCTTTTTACCGGGTTGTTCAGACCTCGTACATTCCAGCTCACAAATCTTGTGAGCCTATTGCCATACTTGGCGTGCTGGGTATGTAGCGCATGAGTATTTCCTGTCATGTTATCGTAAAGAAACCTGTAACTGTACAACTGAGCTTTAAACAACCTCCCCACTTCCCTGTCGTAACTAAACTACACCCTAATTAACACCAGCAGCAAACTAAACTGTATATGCTGTGCACCTTCTTATGAGCTGAATTAGCTACGTCAAGATAAAGTCTGTCCCCTTCTTGTGAAAACACAAGTAAAATTTAAGTCCTCGCCCTTTAGACGAAACTGAAAGTAGTGCTGTACAGTCTGTCTTTCGTTCTCTACCGTTTCTCCGTGTCTGAGCATTAGCAGGCTCACCAGTCTTTCACCTTCACATGAAGGAACTTCTCTGCTTCTGCTGGTGTAGTGGAGCTTGATGTGTCGTCTCCTGCAGTTACAATGAACCTCGCAGGATGTCGAAAACCACATCTTATGTCCCTTTGACTGCATTTCCTCCTGATTTCACTGAATGCTTGCCTTTTTCTGATGGTATCAGAGGCCAGGTCTGGATAGACAGACACCTGGGATCCCTTGTAATGGAGCCATTTCTTTTGTCTAGCCAAACGTAACACAAGTTCTTTGACCTGATAGTGATGGAGCTGGACCATGATAGGCCTTGTCTTACACTCAATGGCCAGCTGCAGGCTCCTGTGTGTGCGGTCGACCTGAATTGGCTTGCTAAAATGCTCATTTCCCAGAATTTCAGGGATTAATCTGGCAACAAATATGTAAAACTAGAAATGTGTATTGCTAGAATTTCTGTTATGAGCCCCTGTTTCTGTTACAGATGCAATCTGTGTGTCCACCACTGTTTGATTAACATAATATCAACATTATAACATAAAATCAGAACATAAACAGCTAATAAATGTGGCAGCGGAAATTAGCATTACTGTAGCAGTAGTACATTCCTGAGACATCTGAAAAAGTTCAAACATTTGTGCATTAAATACTGCTATGTAAAGATACGTAAAACAAAAAAAAAGGAAAAATCTCAAATACACTGGGCTTTATTTTGTTTTATTAGTTGCATTGGTCAGTTATTAATCTCAGCACCAGACGTCTGACAGGCTTGATGAATATTCCAAAACAGTCATTTTGGGAGGGACACTTTTATTCAGCTTTGTCTATTTCTCCTTTTTCAGTTTTCCCTCATGCTGCACTTTCGTACATTTCATACATTCTTGTCATCTAGGAATTTTATTTTTAGCATGGAATATTGTAAAATCTTTTAAATTCATGCTTTGATATGAAAGATGTGTTGGTGAAGCACTGAATATCAAGAAGGAAGTCTTACCTGAGTCTCTCCAGTTTACAGTGTGGACTCCTCAGTACAGCAGACAGCAGCTCTGCTCCTGAATCCTGAAGGTCATTGTTGCTGAGGTCCAGCTCTTTCAGGGAGGAGTTTACCAGCTGTAAAGCTGATCCCAGACTTTCACAAGATGATCTCCCAATTTTACATGAAGATAGTCTGCAAAGAGTGAATATATACCTTATAAAAGCAAATTAGAAAAAAGGATTTACATTGTAATGTTAGACAACACACTTAGAACTTATCTTGCATGTCTGTAGCCTAGTAAGATGGTTCAACTGGGTGACAGTAGCATAAATAAAGGCAATAAAATCAGCAGCTTGTTATGTTTTCTCACAAAGTTCTTCAAGTTTGCTTTTAATATTCCTTCAGTAAAGTGGCAGTTTAATCAGCTGTAGATGTTTAACTCATGCTTTCATCTTTCTTACCATGTATATGCAGCATTGCAGCTTCTATACAGAAATATTTTCATGTAAAACAGCTAGAACAGTTCGTTAATCCAGAATAATTAATTTTGTTATTAGTTAAATTTGATATTTCTCTCTATGAATTCCAGAGGTATTTCAGTTTCAGGATCAGGAACTAGAGCACTGAGGGTGTGCTAGCATGAATGCTTTCATTGCTGTTTTCTACAGCTTTCCATTGGATTTGTAGATTCTTGGTAAACAAGTAAAATAATCAGACTGTCAAGCCTATTTTTGCTGGATCAGCTGCCTGGCATTATGTGCAGGGTACTCAAGCTGCCCTGACCAAGGTGTTGCCTGAATTTTACAAACCAGAAATGTTTTATCATAAAATGTTTTGATATTTATATTAAAATTAAAAATAAAGGGTGTTTTTAAATTTTAAAAGGACTCTTACTGTGACAGCAGTCAGACAACATCTAGCCTAGACGTTCTAAGAAAAAGTTATCCACTCTGCTGTCAGCATCCCAAATGAGAAGAAAAGGATTTACTCCAAAATGATTGATATGCTGTGTCTACTGTTGGGAATGATTCAGTGAAGACAGATTTAGCTCGGTCAGTATTGAGCACTAAATTCACACAGTAACAGCACAATATGAGACGCACTCAAAGTTCATTTCAACATGCACACACTCACCAAAGCTTGCTCACCAAGAATGATGTATAAAGTCAAATTCATTACATTCATTAAAATATCTGCCTTCTTGTTGATTTGTTTAAAAATGATTGATGTGCTGTATCTAATGCTGGGAATGAATCCAGATTTAACGAGATCAGTTCTGAACACTGTATTTGGACCATAACAGATTTTAAGGGTGTTACTAGCACAGTATAAGACAGAACAAACATCCTGTGTAAAATCAAACGTTTTTTTTCATTGAGGGTGTAAAAATGTGAGCAACACCACTTCTTCTCCAGTTGCCAGCATATATGCTAATACCACCAGCAGTACAGCTTCCATTCTAGATAATATTACACTGGCTAAATCTTTACAGTTCTTTTGTGGATTTAACATTCCTCCAGCAACATAACAAATTCTAGCCTAATTCTTCTTACTGATCACTACTATGCAAAACTAATGCGAGCTAGAGTCGAGGAAATTTCACTAAATCACTTTACATTTTGTGCTTTACCTAAATACATAATATTTTGGGATAATATGATAATAGGGGCCTTTTTACCCCACAGATCTAATTTTAATTTTCATTTCAAAACATAAAAACTTCTCTGCACAACCCATCCATAACAGAATATTTTTAACTTTATATTTTTAAACTTTCCTTATAGGCCCTAATATGTATGCATATATCATCGTCATCCAATAAAAAAATCACTTTAATTAACTCATCCCAAAGCCACATTATATCAAATTAAATTTCACAATTAATTTGACCACAGCCGTTCTGTAAATTTATCAAGATCAGATCTGGGCCCCTCAACTGATCAAGAGAGAAATGACCCATTACATGTTTCAAAGACTATGCTACTTCCATTTCTTTCATTATTTATTATTTTAGTCCTACACTGATGAATGATGATGATAGACTTTGCTTCGTTTAAGTAGGTGAACTTAAGCATGTGTGTTTCAACAACTGGTGTCAGGAACCGAGAATCAGTCAGTCACTGAATCAATAAATCAACAAGAGGCCGTGGACCGTGGTGTAATAGTATAATACTGGAAATATGTTTACAGAGCTTTTGGCCAATTTTCTGCTTTCTCACTGAGTTGTCAACCTCCAGTTTGTCAGAAAGGTCACTGAAGTGGCTTGTCCTCATCAATACTTAGTCCAATTATGTCTGAAGCCTGCTGGGTAATGTCACATGATTTAGTCGTTTGTGTTAAATCGCGATGTCACCTCTGTGCTATTAGGTCGTCTCTCTTCTGTTTAGAATGACAGTCACCAAGTACACTGTTGTAGTTGTTGCATTGGTCAGTTATTAATTTCAGCATAAGACTTCTGGTAGACAGGTTTGATTAATATTCCAAAACATATTCATAGTGGGAGGGATCTTTTATTTAGCCTCGTCTGTTTCACCTTTCTCTTTTCACCTTTTGGAGTTTTTCCCTCATGCTTCACTTTCGTACTCTTGGATCTTGTAATTTAAATTATAATTTAAATATAAAGTTTTCTTTTAAGCATGTTTGCTTCTTTAAATTCACCAAAAAACATCATTTTGTTGTAAAAAGATGAGCTGGTAAAGCCCTGAATATTAAGAATAAAATCTCACCTGAGTATCTCCAGTTTACAGTGTGGACTCCTCAGTCCAGCACACAGCAGCTCTGCTCCTGAATCCTGAAGGTCATTGTTGCTGAGGTCCAGCTCTTTCAGGGAGGAGTTTACCAGCTGTAAAGCTGATCCCAGACTTTCACAAGATGATCTCCCAATATTACATGAAGCTAGTCTGCAAAGAGTGAATATATACCTTATAAAAGCAAATTAGAAAAAAGGATTTACATTGTAATGTTAGACAACACACTTAGAACTTATCTTGCATGTCTGTAGCTTCAGATGGTTCAACTGGGTGACAGTAGGATAAATAAAGGCAATAAAATCAGCAGCTTGTTATGTTTTCTCACAAAGTTCTTCAAGTTTGCTTTTAATATTCCTTCAGTAAAGTGGCAGTTTAATCAGCTGTAGATGTTTAACTCATGCTTTCATCTTTCTTACCATGTATATGCAGCATTGCAGCTTCTTTACAGAAATATTGTCATGTAAAACAGCTAGAACAGTTCGTTAATCCAGAATAATTAATTTTGTTATTAGTTAAATTTAATATTTCTCTCTATGAATTCCAGAGGTATTTCAGTTTCAGGATCAGGAAATAGAGCACTGAGGGTGTGGTAGCATGAACGCTTTCATTGCTGCTGTTTTCTATAGCTTTCCATTGGATTTGTAGATTCTTGGTAAACAAGTAAAATAATCAGACTGACAAGCCTATTTTTACTGGATCAGCTGCCTGACATTATGTGCAGGGTACTCAAGCTGCCCTGACCAAGGTGTTGTCCGAATTTTACCAACCAGAAATGTTTTATCATAAAATGTTTTGATATTTATAGTAAAATAAAAAATAAAGGGTGTTTTTAAATTTTAAAAGGACTCTTACTGTGACAGCAGTCAGACAACATCTAGCCTAGACGTTCTAAGAAAAAGTTATCCACTCTGCTGTCAGCATCCCAAATGAGAAGAAGAGGATTTACTCCAAAATGATTGATATGCTGTGTCTACTGTTGGGAATGATTCAGTGCAGACAGATTTAGCTCGGTCAGTATTGAGCACTAAATTCACACAGTAACAGCACAATATGAGACGCACTCAAAGTTCATTTCAACATCTGCACACTCACCAAAGCTTGCTCACCAAGAATGACGTATAAAGTCAAATTTAAAAATGTATTCCAAACAGTGGAACAGTTACTACACATTCATGATTAAGAAGAGCTGATACCCATTACTGTAAATCACAGGAGAACCTTAACTGGACATGCTGGTCAGGCCTAAAACACAGGTCACTTACTCAAAGACATATGCAGACAGGTTCCACTGATAAGAGATATACTGTACACACATATTGGCAGCATCTGTCACTTTGTTCTCTCATCATCTTAAATTTTAAGGTGACAGAAGGGCTCCTTTTTAGAGCACTGCCATGAAATCCACTCTTAGGTCCTAAAACAACCTGTCACTGGATGAGAAGTGTCAGTGTGAAAGACGGTTTAGTTTAACCAAAGAAAAGTGAGTTGTGTTCAGCTTACTGTGTAGAATAATTTAAAATAAACAAAATTCATTAAAATTAAGAGTAATTAGTCAATCTTAATCATGAGTTCACAGTCTAATTAGTAGAAAATGATCATTTCACTAGAAGAACACAAAGCAGTGATTAATTAATAACAATAAATCCATCCATCCATCCATCCATTCTCTAAGCTGCTTCTCCGTCAGGGTCACAGGGGGGTGCTGGAGCCTATCCCAGCAGTCTACGGGCGGAAGGCAGCATATACCCTGGACAGGTCGCCAGTCCATCGCAGGGCAGACAGACAGACGCAGACAGTCACTCACACCTAGGTGCAATTTAGCATGTCCAATTGGCCTGACTGCATGTCTTTGGACTGTGGGAGGAAACCGGAGAACCCGGAGGAACCCCACGCAGACACGGGGAGAACATGCAAACTCCACACAGAGAGGACCCCGGTCACCTGGCAGGAGAATCGAACCAAGGGCCTCCTTGCTTTGATGCGACAGCTCTACCCACCACGCCACCGTGCCACGCTTAACAATAAATCAGTAGAATAATTTACAGATAAATAAAAGGAGAAATTCATAAGTACTAGTTTGTATGTTATTTATATGAGTAAAATCTCTTCATTAGTGGTGTAAAAATCAGCAATTAGTTCACAGTTAATGAGAAACTAAGCTGAACCAATGACAACGTAACTATCAGTTATCAATTACCAATCACTTAAACAGTAATTCATGTTTAATGAGCAGTTAATTATTATATTAGTATTTAATTGCTTATTCTAATTTAATTACTTATTGTCAAATAATTATCCATTAATGTGCAATCCTTAACAGAAAGTGTCACTGATTCTTCTTAATAGGTAGGTTGGCTGATGTTCATGAGCCAAAATGTATTTTATTTTAGTTTGTTTATTTGTTTGTTTGTTGGAAGCAACAGACAAAAAAAACACTAACACTGTTTACTTGCATGAAGCTGGTACTTTGTTGGGGAACTAAAACACTGAGACACTGAAATGAAATAATAGACTGTGGGAAGAATTAACAGCATTTAGAAGAGTAACACAAATTGCCACAGTAAATCTAGAAATCTAGAACGTCCTACTAACATGATTCTCATGTCCTACAAGAATATATCAGAGGGTCCTATTCTAGCTCATTCCTAGTAACAATGCAGGTGTGTTTGCAGTCACAAATCTCACATATTTGAAGTAAAAAGTCAAAAATCATACCTGATATAAGAAGGCACTCTTTTTATAGTGAGCTTGGCAGAAAGGCACTTTCTATTCTAATGTTTTAGGCTTTAAGTTGAAGGATTTATTAAAAGATTTACTAAAAACTGCAACATACAAATCTGGGGATCAAGTTACATGCATACCCATATGATATTAGACTATTTCTATTGAAATGGGGTGAAAAATCATATTCCAATGACACTGACATGGTGATGGCGTGTTAGGGTGTGTTGCACTGGTACGAGCAGATCAGATACAGCAGTGTTGCTGGAGTTCAGTGTCACTGCTGGACTAAGACTAGTCCACCAATCAAAAATACCCAGCCAACTGTGTCCTGTGACCACTGATGAAGGACTAAATGATGACCAACACAAACTGCAGCAGCAGATGAGCTACTGTTTCTGACTTCACATCTACAAGGTCAACCAACAAAGTAGGAGGGTCTAACAGAGCAGACGGTGAGCTGATACAGAGTTTAAAAACTCCAGCAGCCCTGCCATTTCTAGGGTTTCTAAAATGCAGCATATTTAATGCTGATGTTATCACTCCTTAATGCTTTTTACTGGTAGTTTGATTTCTGCACTGTAAACATGGTTCTGTACAAACAGTTTACATCTGCAACTGAACAAGATTCTGTGCTTTTATAAATAATAATGTTATGCCAGTTATTATTGAGATCATATAAATCATCATAAGTACAATAATAACAATATGATTATTAGATGCAGAGACTGGTTAAGAAGACAAACTGTTTCACCCACTTCCATTCAGTAAATATACCAACTTCCATTATTTCATATTCATTTTCAGGTGTCCAGTTTCTACACAAATAAAAATATTGACCCACACACACCAGCGCAACACACACAGACACATCACCACCACGTCACTGTCACTGCAGTGCTGGGAATGATCCTCCACCCAAATAGGACCTGCTCTGTGGTGATCCTGTGGAGGTTCTGACGATTGAAAATCAGGGGACTAACAAAGTATGTAGAGAAACTGTAGAACTACAAAGTGCATCTATATGATAAGTGGAGCTGATAAAATAGACAATAAGTGTAGAAACGAGTAGATTTTAATATTATGGTGTACTGGTGAACACTAATGTGCTCTCTGTAGCTGTAGATCTTTAAATGGGAGAAAAAAATCCCAAATGGAGGAGTTACAAAATATTTTCTGATAAGACCGACTGCGAAAGCTGGTTTGCAGAGAAAGTATTCTGAAGTGTGGAGCTGATGTGCTGTAGCTGAAGTTTTTTTTAATTCATTAGGGATATTATCCGACCTAAAGCAAATTAATCTTTCTGGTTTTCAGACTAAATCAGTCCACAATGTACCAATGCTAGCAAGCTTCTGTGTTCACTGACATTAGTTACCCAGTAAGCTTTGTTAAAGTCTGCCTGTGTCATCATTTTATTTCTGACATCTTTTACAACTCAAGCACCAGCTGACAGGCATTACAGCCTACGTATCATGTATACATGTGTTTTTTTGGGGATAAAGCTTTGCAGGTAACACTGAAGGGAGGGGCTACATTTAAAATAGATTCTGCCAAAATCAAAGATCCACCTTTAAATAATGGTCTAAGAATTTTGAGTGCAGAATTAACGGTGCTTTCACAGCCTAACTTTTTCCATGTGGGAATGAATTTACAGAAAGCTTACCTGAGAATCTCCAGTACACAGTTTGAACTCTTCAATGCTGCAGTGACCAGCTTCCCTTCTGAGTCCTGCAGTCCAGTGTTACTGAGGTCCAGTTCTCTCAGAGGTGAGTTTGTTGATTTCAGAGCAGAGCAGAGAGTTTCACAGGAGTCCATAGTGAGTTTACAGCCAGTTAGTCTACAAGACAAAATGTTACAGTTAAAACAAAGACTGGAATTCTAGCTCACATGAAACAGGAATAACATTCCACCCTTTCCATTCCTTTCTCTGTCTTTGTTTTACTCTTTTAAAAATTCTGTATTTTCATTTCTGGATGTACATTAATTCCCATTGCTGAACTGAAACAAAACATATGCATGTATTTTTTCCTGCTGCTATACTGCAGTAGTATGTATTACTAACAATGGTTCCACATTTTCTCCACGCAAAGGATCATGTTACAGTGTTTCACATATTTATTGTCATTTCTATGCATTTCTAGGGTTTCTAAAATGCCACAGATTTAATGCTGATGTCATCATTTCTATAATGCTTTTTACTGTTAGTTTTATTTCTGCACTGCAAACATGGTTCTGTATAAACAGTTTAAATCTTCATGTAGACAAGATTCTGTGATCTGGGGAATATAATCTTATTCCTCTTATTAAGATTATACTATTATGATGAATTATGTAATCATAGCAATATTTTTTTCAGTAGTGCATGTCCATAAAAATATTTTTGTCCACAGACCAAATACAAATAGAGTCTCTAAAATAGGTGTATAATAAAATTAAAAACTTTTTTTTTTTTTCTGAATTATTTATCTGAGCAGACTGAGCTCAGATATTCTGGAGGACAGGGACTGCAGGGGGAAAAAGGGAAAGCCAAACATGATATAAACTTAACTAAATTTACAACCCACTATGTGTTGGAACCCACTATGATAGTTAAAACGTACTATGGAACATTTTTTTTGTTAAAACTGAAAGAAGTAGCATTATTGAGCATGGACACAGTAAAATATGGTGAGTGAACACCTGTGTGAGTCGTCCTGTAAAGGCTGAAATAATCATTTCAAACAGATACAGGGGCAGATTTTGCAGGTGTTTTTCACCACGTCTTATGTCTTTGTATGTTAATGTTAATATGTTGTATGTTTAATGTTAACATTACACGCACAAGAACAAAACAAGGTTCAGCTTGATGTTTAGGTCCCAAATGCAAAATCAACATTATACTGATGAAGATATGATGATAACAGTAGATAATTCACAAGAGACACGTCCTTCAATTTCTTTTCAATGACTCTGTCAATGCACTCGCAGAAGTTATCTACTTGTGTAAGTCTGATGCACAAAGTTAAAAAAAATTCTTACATTTCCACATTGCTATTATGCCATTTTACTGTCATTTATTTGGCTGTTGTTCATAATAACTGCATAATGGAATGTGACACTGTCTTAAAGAGATCGTCAGTGTTTTGTCAGTGGGATTTCCAGCACTGCAGTGATGTGCCAGGTCAGAGTTACTGAAGAGTAATCTCCACAGTAGAGCTGGGCGATATGGCCAAAAATCTTATCATGATAAATTTAATATCGTTTGATATTGCTCCATATCGGAATAAATGTAAAATCATTATTTATTGCAAGTTTGAAGGCTTATTTTTGCTTTTGAGTGGTCAGTTGCTGTTTTAAACTATCCGTTATATTCAGAAAATGACAAACGCCAAACCGTGGAACATTTCACAAATCTGTCATGGGATAGTGGGAGAAAGGTTCTGATTGGCTGTTTTTACTAGCTGGAAAAGCACGCCCACAATTTTTTGTAATAATCATCATTTAAGAAAGAAAACAGATTATTTTAGTTCTCTCATGACGAGTGTTGAACTGTTTAATTTCAGCATTAGCTTATAAAGAACAGCAAACATTAGCTGGCTTGATACATCAGTGATGGATCACACCGTCTCACTGCCATCACTCCTACCGCATCCATGTTCAGACACCAGCTAGCAGATGTCTAGATTTCTCCAGTATATCGTATTGTTTGGGCGGTGAGCCACAATATATCTGATGCTCGCTGTGTAAAAGCATTAACTGCAGTGTGATCCTCTCACAGCAAACAAACAAAGTCCTCTTTTAGGTATGTTTAAACATAAATCAGAGCTTGTTTTATCTGCAGTAGCATCAGTTTGCCATGCTGTGCAAGTGACGGAGCGCTGCTTCAAGTTAGCCAGTAAAAACAGCTAGCCTGGAAAGATAGCATTCTCCCTCTCTCCAATGCCACAAATACAGCATCCTTAGTTTACTTTCATTTAAAATCAGTGCTGTAAGCTGCATGAACTCACTTCTTTCTTTATGTTCATGAAAATGCACTAATCCTAGAATAAGACTGAGCGCTGTAACAGTGCTGTAGTTATGAGTATCAGATATGATTTAACGCTGATAAAGCTTGTTAGGATATAAGGAAAGAGGTGAGTTCACTGTAGGACAGTACAGTTATGCCATTTATCTAGTCATTTATTGCACGTGGTCACAGGAGAAAAGATCACCGATCACTCCACTCAAACAGGGAATGTTTAACTCCATGTTTCAGGTGTTAATAAAGAATATTTGGCAACTCATTTTACTCGTTGTCCCAAGCAGTCATGTTGAAAAACTCGGAAGTGCGTCCTCTGGAGGTGAAAGCGGAGTACTGTCGCTTTCATTGTACTTTAGCAACAGCCATGATGGGTTTTCAACGTGAAAATGTGAGAATGCTCTATTACATCTTTTCTTATATTTCTATCAAGGAGAGTTATATCATGATTTCGTTATCATTTCATTGTCCATCTCTACTCCACAGGTGCACCTAAATGGAATATCCCTAATATATACATTGAGGCAGTGTGTACCTTTTTACTTGTATGCACAATGTTAGCCATCCTATCCATCTACTAAATAGAAAAGATATTTGGCAACTTGACCCTCATAAATTCAAATATTAAAATACATTGATTCAGATGTAACACTCACACAGCCTTTCTGCAGTTGCTCACAGCTGGAATCAATCTCAAAAATCCGCTTGCGTTTGTGTTGTAATTCTTCACGTTCAGCTCATCCAGCACTTCCTCTGAGGTCACAAGCATGTAGGCTAGTGCTAAACACTCTCCAGGAGAGAGATTCTCTCTTGAGCCTTTATTGGATTTTAGGTAGTTCTGAATTTTTTTGGATAATGTCTGGTCATTCATTTCAGTGAGACAGAGGAACAGGTTGATGGATTTCTCTGAATAAGGATTATTTGTTGTTATTAGGCGTTTGATGTACTGAACTGTTTTCTTGATGCTCTCTGAGCTGCGCACTGTTTGAGGTAGAAGGTCTTTTAAGAGCTGTTGATTGGTCTCCAGTGAAATGCCCAACAGAAAACGGAGAAATAGATCGAGGTTTCCATTCTCACTCTTTACAGCTTTACGTACAGCTCCCCTTAGCAGATGTTCCAGTGAAGCGCTGTCAGACTGCTTTTTGTTCTGTATCTTAAAAACTCGCAGTTCCTCCATGTTCTGGCTTACATAGCAATAAAACACATAGAGAGCAGCCAGAAACTCCTGAAAGCTCAGATGAACAAAGCAGTAGACCTTCTTCTGGTAGAGCAAAAATTCTTCTCTAAAGATCTCAGTGCAAATGCCAGAGTACACTGAGGCCTCAGTGACATCAATGCCGCACTCTCTCAGATCTTTTTCATAGAACATCACATTGCCCTTCATCAGCTGTTTGAAAGCCAGTTCTGCCAGTTTCAGAAGCAAATTTCTGTTGGATCCCAAAGGATTATTTGGATATATCTCACAATTTTCCTCATACTTCTCATTCCTCATGATGGTTTGAGTGTTCAGGAAGTGTGAATACATTGCAGTCAGAGTTTTAGGGATTTCTGTAATACCCTGTTTCATTATGTGTTGAAGCACAGTGGCTGAGATCCAACAGAAGACTGGAATATGGCACATGATGTGAAGGCTCCTTGTTTTCTTTATGTGCGAGATGATGAAGTTGGCTTGGTCTTGGTCACTGATTCTCTTTCTGAAGTACTCGTCCTTCTGTGGGTCATTAAATCCCTGAATTTCTGTCACACGGTTGATGTACTGACAAGGGATCTGATTGGCTGCTGCTGGTCGAGAGGTTATCCAGATATGAGCAGAAGGAAGCAGCTCTCCTTTGATGAGGTTGGTCATGATCACATCCAGTGATGATAGCTTGGTTATGTCTGATAGGTTCTCACACTGTAAGAAGTTCAGTGGAATTCTGCTTTCATCCAGGCCATCAAATATGAACACTATTTTACACTCATCATATATCTTTGTGTCCAGGTCTCTGAGCTCAGGATGGAAGTCACACAGAAGTCTATGAAGACTGTACTGGTAATCTTTAATCAGGTTCAGCTCTCGGAATGGAAGCACAAACATCAAATCTACATCCTGATTGGCTTTTCCTTCAGCCCAGTCCAGAATGAACTTCTGCACAGAGACTGTTTTTCCAATTCCAGCAATGCCTTTAGTCAGTACAGCCCTGAGTTTCTGCACTTGTGGACCTTTATCTTCTTCTCTTTCTTCATACCTCACATCTTCAGCCATCACAGTTCTGATGCTGTCTTCTTCCATTTCTCCTACATTGCACTGTACAGATTTAAAGATATCTAAACAGTTAATTGGTGTATCTTGACATTGTTGGTTCCTGAGTGTCTTTTCAATCTGTAAAACTTCATGTTCTTCATTCACTCGTTCACTCTCTCCCTCTATGATGTAGAGCTGAGTGTAAATTCTGTTCAGGAGGGTTTTATTCTCTTGTATTTTGAATCCTTCAAATAAGCTCTCATATCTGTTCTTCATGCTGGTTTTGTGTGTCTCTAAGACTCTGTGCAGAACATCACCCACTGCTTCCTGCTTATTGGACTCCTGTATGTGTTGATGTAGAACAGGACGTGTCTTAGACCTCTTTCTCCAGTCGGGACAGGCAAAGACTCCTGACTCAGCAGACTGGCTACAGTAGCCGTTGATGCACTGCCTACTGTGTCCACAGTTGATGGAGACTGGATCTGTCTGAATCTGCTCACACACTCCACACCTGGACTGATCCTGAAGTGATGCAGCTCTCACACAGCTAGAGAAAGAGAGAAAGAATGGAAAAATGACAATTAAAATTGCCACCAGCAAACAGTCAGAGGTACAGTATGGTGTGAAAATCTTAGGCTCCCAAGAAACATTTTCAAAATCTATTTATTTGTGTAGTTTGTTTTTATTTGCTGAGAAAAGTGTTAATATTTGAATAAACAAAATTTATAGAATATTTTTTAATAATGATGTGTGTGTATGTATATGTACTTGTTAGTTTTTATTGTTTTTAATCTTTATTTGAATTATGAATATGACTTTATTCTAATGTATATTGTGCTAAACTCACTGCTGAGGTAAATTGTTTAAAAATGTGCTTAGATGCCTAAAACCTTCGCACAGTACTGCAGTTTCAGTTTCCTAAGCCTGTCTAAGCTGCAGTTGCTCCACCTACATTAAAATAGAGCGTCATCCACTCTGCAGTTTTCTGAAATACTTTTCTCCTTTTCAGGATGGCAGGTGTGGTTATACCTCAAAAAGCTCTTAAACCTAATAAAATGTTTTGTTGCTTGTCAGAATCCTGCACAGCGCGCACTGCTACAGAATGTTCTGACAACATATTGGGACTTAGGATATTAGGATAAATATTCAAATTAAACAGACGATGAAACAAATATGATTTATTTACCTTAAAGCCACACACAACACATCTGACATTTACACCATCCAGCTTCACCCAAAAATCTTTCATCAGTTCAAAATACTATCATCAATTGACGATTTTCACTGTGCCACCACGCCTGTGTTCAAGCCAATAATATTTTTTCCACAATTGAAACTCAAAAAATTTACCAGTATACATTTACCAGTTATGTGTAGCCTTTAAATTATTCATCAATACAGATCTTTTTTTATCAGGATAAATGTATAATTTGCCATGATCAAATGAAAATGGATTCCATGCTTCTTAAAATTATTATTACACTGTTCTTCAGTGGTCAGGACCCCCACAGGACCACTGTAGAGCAAGTATTATTGGGATGTTGGATCATTCTCAGCACTGCAGTAACACTGACATAGTGGTGGTGTGTTAGTGTGCGTTGTGCTGATACGAGTGGATCAGACACTGCAGTGCTGGAGTTTTTAAACACTGTATTTCCACTCACTTTCCACTTTATTAGACACAACTACAGGACACTATTGCTTGGATATTTTTGGTTGGTGGACCATTCTCAGTCCAGCAGTGATAAGGTATTTAAAAACTCCAGCAGCACTGCTGAGTCTGTAATTGTAGAAATGCAAAGTGCTCCTATATGGTAAGCAGAGCTCATGAAATGGACAGATTGTAGGTACACAGTATGTGTACTTAGTGAAGTGGCTAGTCAGTGTTTTGTTCTATAATACTAATTATGAGAGAAATATATTTTTTAAAAGCACAGTCAGCATATACTGTATATGCTGTGCTCTACAAACACAGTCATTGACTAAAATAGAGCATTTTACATTAGTGCTCTTGGAGTTTTTCAGGAGTTGGACTTGGTCCTTTAGTTCCAGTGAAATTAACTCTTAATGGTTTAACACCATGAGATTTTGGACAATTTCATGCTCCCAACTTTGTGGCAACAGTTTGGGGACAACCCCTTCCTGTTCCAACATGACTGCGCACCAGTGCACAAAGCAGGTCCATAAAGACATGGATGAGTGAGTTTAAGGTGGAAGAACTTGACTGGCCTGCAAAGAGTCCTGACCTCAACCTGACAGAACACCTTTAGGATGAATTAGAGATTGCGAGCCAGGTGAGAGAAAATATGGTCACCATATGTTATTATTTCGACCCGCCACCGATGGGAGGGGCAGTAGTAGGGATTCGGTGCATTGTGGATCGGGCAGTGTCCGAAGGAGTGGGCCTTGGCGTTCTGATCCTCGGTTGCTGAAACTGGCTTTTGGAACTTGAAACGTTACCTCACTGGCGGGGAAGGAGCCTGAGTTGGTGCACGAGGTTGAGAGATACCGGCTAGATATAGTCGGGCTCACCTCAACACACAGACTGTGGTAGATCCCTGTTCTTTAAATAAAACAGGCAATCACTCACACCTGACTGCCGTTCCATTGATTTAAAATACATGACTCTTAATTTCACCTTCAAATGATCTGACATTCCTAAAGGTTCAAATACTTTTGCAACTCACCGATATATAATATCAGTAATAGCCATTCCTGGATTGGGGTGAGGGGTGACCATTGGTGAGGGAGGCCTTTAGGGACTGGATGGCATGAAGGACTCCCGACTCAGCAGAGAGGTACCATCAGGTGAAAAAGGTGACAGCCGCAACGGTGGCAGAAGGAAAATCCAGGGCATTGGAGGAGTTTGGTGAAGCCATTGAAAAAGACTTTCAATCGGCTTCAAGGAGGTTCTGGACAACTGTTCGGTGACTCAGGAGTGGTTGTGGTGGCTGCGCCCAAGCTGTATTTGACAAGGGTTGAGAAACTCTCACTTCAAATGAGGATATTGTCGGTCAGTGTAAGGAGCACTTTGAAGAACTCCTTAATCCGGGAGACATGCCTCCCTCACAGGAGGCAGGGCCGGAGGCCTCTGGCATGTCAAGCTCCATTTCCCTGGTGGAGGTCACTGAGGTAGTTGGCAAGCTCTTCAGTGGCAAGGCCGGTGCCGGGCTGGATGAGATTCGTCCGGAGATGCTTAAGGCTCTGGATATTGTGGGGCTGTCATGGCTGATGTGCCTCTGCAATATTGCATGGACCTCAGGAACAGTACGCTTGGACTGGCATTTTTAAAAAAGGGGAGCGGAGGGTGTGTGCCAACTATCGGGGTATCACACTGCTCAGCCTCCTTCTATAGCCTTAATTCTATGCCAAGGTGCTGGAAAGGAGACTCCGACTGATAGTTGAACCTCAGATTGAGGAGGAACAATGCGGATTCCATCCCGGCTGTGGAACAATGGACCAGCTTTTCACCCTCTGACGGATTGTTGAGGGGGCATGGGAGTTTGCCAACCAAGTCTACATGTGTTTTGTGGATTTGGAGAAGGCTTACAACCGGGTTCCCCGAGATATCTTGTGGGAGGACCTCCAGGAGTATGGGGTACCGGGGCTACTACTCCGGGCTATTCAAACTCTAATCCCAGAGTGAGAGCTGTGTTCGTATACTCAGCATTAAGTCGGACCCCTTCAGTATTAGCGTTGGGCTCCAGCAGGGTTGTGCCCTGTCTCCACTCCTGTTCATGATATTCATGGACAGGGTGTCAAGGCGTAGCCAAGGTCAGGAGGGCATTATGTGTGGAGGCCAGAGGGTGACGTCTCTGCTGTTTGCAGACGATGTTGTTCTTTTGGCTGAATCATAAGGTTGCGTCCAGCACTCACCGGAGCGGTTTGCAGCTGAGTATGAAGCGGTTGGTATGCGGATCAGCACCTCCAAATCTGGTCTTATGGTCTTATCCCAGAAAAGGATGGCGTGCCCACTCCAGGTAAGGGGAAAGGACTTGCCCCAGGTGTAGGAGTTTAAATATCTCAGGGTCTTGTTCACGAGTGATGGGAAGAGGGATCAGGAGATAGGCCACAGGCTGGAACAGGCAGCAGCAGTAATGCGGTCACTGTACCGGACTGTAGTGGTGAAGAGGGAGCTGAACCATAAGGCAAGGCTGTCTGTTTACCGGTCGGTCTATATCCCCATAGGTGACTATGGTCGTGAGCTGTAGGTAATGACCGAAAGAATGAAATCGCAAATACAAGTGGCGGAAATGAGCTTTCTTCGCAGGGTGGCTATCTATCTATCTATCTATCTATCTATCTATCTATCTATCTATCTATCTATCTATCTATCTATACTACACACATTTACATATACACACACATACAGGCCACATGAAATGATCTGCAATAGTAAGGAGTGAAAACGTATTACACCATATCAATTTATCAGTTTGCTTAAAAAACAATGCTGCATAATAAAAATCAGAAGTTTTTCAAGTTCTGTACATTTACCAGTAAATAAAAATTATCTTGAGGAAAATAGGTCACATCTGCCATTTCTTTCTTTGACCCTTCATTAGTACTGAAAATCTGAAAATCATATTAGACAGTGACCCACAAGAGCATATTTTTTTTATATATATACAGATTTCTTATTATGAATAACGGAAGGGAGAATTTAAATCTCTTTTTTTCATGTCACTTTACAGATATCTTGCTCTCCTCTGGTTAATGGAACAAACTCAGTATTAGGGCCCATATCCACAGAAATCACTTTTTCTTCATGTCATTTCACACCAGGCTTACAGTCAGGGCAAAGAAACAAATGGATTCTTCCTGAGAAATGTCCAGCTCAAACTCTACCATTTTGTCTATTGTGATTATGTCTCACCTCTGGTCAGTAATGTTTCTTTCATTCCTGAAATAAGGAGGTAGAAACATCGAGTTGTTGCTCTTCATGGACACACAGCTGGGCTCTGGAATTTCTTCTCTGAATGTATCTTGAAACCTGGAAATGTGATGAGGTGATAGAAGAAATATGAATATTAGAAGATAGCTTCATCAGACAACTGCTAATATAGATGGAAAGTAATAAATATATATATATATATATATATATATATATATATATATATATATATATATATATATATATATATATATATATATATACACACACACACACACACACACACACACACACACACACAATATATATATATATATATATATATATATATATATATATATATACACTGCTAAAAAAAATAAAGAGAACACTTAAACAACACAATTTAAATTCCAAGTAAATCAAACTTCTGTGAAAATCATACTGTCCACTTAGGAAGCAACACTGACAATCAATTTCACAGCTGTTGTGCGAATGGAATAGACAACAGGTGGAAATTACTGGCAATTAGCAAGACACACTCAATAAAGGAGTGGTTCTGCAGGTGGGGACCACAGACCACCTCTCAGTACCTTTCTGCTTTCTGGCTGATGTTTTGGTCACTTTTGAATGTTGGTGGTGCTTTCACACTTGTGGTAGCATGAGACGGACTCTACAACCCACACAAGTGGCTCAGGTAGTGCAGCTCAAGTAGGATGGCACATCAATGCGAGTTGTGGCAAGAAGGTTTGCTGTGTCTGTCAGCATAGTGTCCAGAGGCTGGAGGCACTACCAGGACACAGGCCAGTACACCAGGAGACGTGGAGGAGGCCGTAGGAGGGCAACAACCCAGCAGCAGGACTGCTACCTCCGCCTTTGTGCAAGGAGGAACAGGAGGAGCTGCCAGAGCCCTGCAGAATGACCTCCAGCAGGTCACAAATGTGCATGTGTCTGCACAAACGGTTAGAAACCGACTCCATGACGATGGTATGAGGGCCTGACGTCCACAGATGGGGGTTGTGCTCACAGCCCAACACCGTACAGGTTGCTTGGCATTTGCCAGAGAACACCAGGATTGGCAAATTCGCCACATTATAATATTATTACAAGTATTGTTACAATGATTGTAATAAAACCAGAGGTCTATCAAATAATTTGCAGGCAGCAAATTATGTTATGATGTTAGCCAGTGCAGGCATCTGTTAACTGATGTAACAGAACCAGTGGTTAGCGCATTCAGCTGTTTAATGACATTGTGTTAGTGGCTATTTAAAAAGATCATCACGGGTCTTGGAAGAAGCTTGTCTTAGCTTTTGCCCGCTTAGCACTGGTAGTATCGTGTGATTAGGGGAGTCCTACCTAGTGGTTGGAGCTGGATTTGACTAAATTGGGGAGAAAACTGGGAAAAATAAATGTAAAAAATAATGTACATCTATGCTGTGTAAGTTACATGTGAATGCAATTACAAAACATATGAACATGACAATTGATTCCAAACTTTTAGAAGTATTTGTGATGAAAAATAACCTACCCATGATGCCTACCTATGACATATGACAGTACCATAATCAGCTCAGCTAAGACTATGCAATCAAAACAGTGTATGTTTTCTATATAAATTTTATTGGATTTACTTGAAACCTGCAACAAGAGAGATTCCTTGTACATTGGTACATGACAAATGAAGATTCTGAAATTCTGAGATAAATAATTGAGAAGGAAACACCCACACATATTTTTAAAGTGTTACTGATGTCATGTATTTGGATACATAATGTTAAACTCAGTAATAACGTTGAACAGACTGAGCAGAAACCATAAATGTAAACATGCGGATAGTGATCACAGGTAATTGAGGTTACTCAGTGTTTTTGGGTTTCTGTTTGGGCAAAATCAGCTTTAAGGACATGATGAAACTAGGAAGCAGAAGCAGAAGTAGTTTCATAAGCAAATGTCAAACATGCTGATGCATCTGTTAACTAGACAGAACCTGAAGTTTAACAAAAGGAGATCATCTCAGACAGTGCTGAGTTAATTTGATACCTCCTGACAGTGAGAAGTAGCCTACAGCAGCAGCCAGCTAGCTTGATATGTCTGAGTGCTCATGTTTGTACAGGTGGCTTTTTTCTGACTGACCTGTTGCTTCTTTGTTACAGCCAGTTTATCAAATCAGTAGAGCCAGGCACACTAGGTACATCAAGTGGTCAAGCAGGAAAGAAAACTATGAAACTACTCAAAACCTATTAGTGAGAAGAAAAAAAACGTCCAACTGTAAGTCACTACCATGTTGATTTTACCTCAGGTCAGTACTTGTTCTTTAAGTACTGAAATGAGGAGGCAGAAATATTGAGCTGTTGCTATTCATAAACACATGGCTGGGCTCTGGAGGTTCAGCTCTGTATGTTTGTGGTCTGGAAATTAATTTCAAAATCAAAAGGGTTCAGAAGTCAACTGCTAATGTAGATGGAAATGTGAAAAACACATTTAGAGATAATTACCAATTAATTACCAAGATTGTACTGGAACGCGTAACCAGCCAAACACACACACACTTAACCATTATAGCACACTCAAGTAGATGTTTACAATAATGTTGTGCTTATGTCTCACCTCAGGTCAGTACTGGTCCTCTCATTACTGAAATAAGGAGGCAGAAACATTGAATTGTTGCTCTTCATAGACACGTAGCTGGGCTCTGGAGATTCAGCTCCAAATGTCTGCAGTCTGGAAATGTGATATGGAGACAAGAGTTTAATAAAAACAGCTACATCTGGTAAGTGCTAGTAAAGATTAAAAGTGAAAAAGCATGTGTTTGGAGATTATTGATGTAATAATTGGGTTACCATTCAGTCAGTATAACAACTGAATATTTGATCAGGTAGTTAATGAGAAGTAATTAGAAAGGAAATGGTGTAAACAGCTGAAGTACCCGACGAATATGAACTATGTGCTTGTCTACAGAACGGCTGTGGATAAGGATGTCATCTAAGTAGATGAACACATCTACATAGGCACTACGCAAGTCCAATTTAGTAAAGATGGATGCTTGCTGCAGTGCCTCAAAGGCTGAGGACATCATTAAAGGCAGCAAGTAGTGATCCTTGGCCGTGATTTTTATTAAGTCTTCCATAGTCTATGAAGGATTGAAGGCCACCGCACTTCTTCCCTTCAAAGAAGAAACCAGCTCCTGCTGGAGAGGACAAAGGGTGAATGAATCCCAGGGCCAGTGCCTCCTTAATGTACTCCTTCATGGCCATCTTCTCAGGGAAAGAACAGGCCTGATGGAGAAAACAGCCTTCCACGAGGGGGGCGGGTTGTGCTGGGGAGGAGATTGATATATAACAGTATATACGATCTGTGTGGAGGTAATACCTGGGCCTTGCCATCACTGAATACCTCCACCGACTTGTTCAGATTGGGACATGTGGTGGGAACCTTAGATAGCGTTGGGACTGGTACGGGAATCTCAAGGCAAGAGCCCTTACATTTAGGACCCCAGCCAGCCACTGACCAAGTCACACAATGCAGATGCAGATAATGTTGTTGCAGCCAGGGGAAACCCAAAACTAGCTGCAGATCTGGTGCCTGATTAAGCAAAAAAGAAATGAAGTCTCAGTTCTGGCCTACCACAAGGCTGAGTGGGTGGGTTTGCTGGGTCACCCATCTGGCCCCCAAGGGATGACCATCTATGGAATACACGGGGCAGGTCTCTCCAAGTTTACCAAGGGAAGATTCAGGGTCTTGGCTAAGAAAATGTTGATATAATTACTGGCTGCCCCTGAGTCGCAAAGGCCTGAAGTCACCTCTCGGGTCCCTGTCCCCATGAGGAATAAACTATATGTTTTGGGGAATGGGGCTTGGTCCATCACAGATCCCACTGTCTGCAGCAAACTCTGTCTTTTCCCTGAAGCTCAGGACAGCTGGTGGAAAAATAGTCAGGTTTGCCTTGATTGGTGCCGCTGCTCACCAGCCTTCTGGACCGGTTTGACCACCACTGAGCTTCTTGCTTTACAATGCTGTGCAATCCTCACCCTCAGATCTTTTCTCTCCCACTTTACTATAATACTTCATACTAGCATACTGTTTGCTATCCGGTGTCGACCAGAGGAGGATGGGTTCCCCTTCTGAGTCTTGGTTCCTCTCAAGGTTTCTTCCTCTTTTAGGGAGTTTTGTCCTTGCCACCGTCACCGCTGGCTTGCTCATGGGGGCTCGGACCCGGATTTTCTTTTCTTTTCTTTTCTCTCTGTAATACTGATTGTTTTGTAAAGCTGCTTTGTGACAACACCTGTTGTAAAAAGCGCTATATAAATAAATTTTGCTTGCTTGCTTTTCTTAAAATTTTCCAGCACACCAGCTCTTCTACAGCCAGATTATCAAATCAGTAGAGCCAGACACAGTAGGTACATCAAATGTTCAATTGGGCAGAAAACTACTCAACTATCAAAAATGACTTTCAGTGGCGGTAAAAAGCAAAAAGAAACATCTTGCTAAAACTACATTTTTTTATCTCTGGTCAGTAATAATTCTTTCAGTTCTGAAAGGATGAGGCAAAAAAATTGAGTTGCTGTTATTCATAGAGACATGGCTGGGCTCTGGAGGTTCTGATGTGTTTGTCTGCCATCTGGAAATTGGATTTCAAAATGTTTAGTAGACAGCTAGAGAAGACAACTGCTAATGTAGATAGAAACATGAAAAACACACATTTGGAGATCACTAGTTACCACTACTGGACTGGGACCATAATTCAGGCTGGGAATTTTGAACCAGCCCAGCACACACACCTATACATTACAGAACACTTAACTAGATGTTTTCAATAACGTGCTTATGTCTCACCTCTGGTCACTAATGGTACTTCCATTACTGAAATAAGGAGGCAGAAACATTGGGTTGCTGCTCCTCACATACACATAGCTGGGCTCTGGAGGTTCTGCTCTGTATGTCTGCAGTCTGGAAATGTGATTTATTGACACAAGAAAAAGAGTTCAATAAAAGTATTTAAAAACAGCCACATCTGACAGCTAATAAGAGATTAAAAGTGAAAAAAGGACATGTGGAAATCTTTGCAGATTCTATGTATGTGATTCTAGTTGCTCATTGAAATGAAAGACTTTAATGGTTTAAATAATGGTTTTAATGGTTTTAATGGTTTAAATAAAACTTTAATAGTTTCTTAAAGCAAGCACCAAGAATTACAAAATTATCACTCATAAATATGCAAAGTGCAAAATAAAAATAATATAATACTGTAGTACACCTGCAGGCATCTTTTGTGCACTGTAAAAATGATTTCCTGAACAACTTCTTCTACTTAGGCCTACAAAAACAAATAATTAAAGTACAGAAATTTCACTTTAGTGCAGTGTACAGAGAGCAAAAAAAGTTCAGGACTAATTCTACAGCCTTACTCTGAAATACATTATTTATTTACTTATGTATGTATTTATTTTGTTTATGTGTTTGTTTCTTAAATATGGGGGAAAAAATTCATAAACAGCTGCTTCACTTAAGCCCGGCTACATCATGGCCTCAGTAGAGCGCGACAAGTACATCAGGGGATCATCCAGGTAAACAACGTCACTATCATTGGCAGTAAGAAGTGAAGGTGTGACCCTTAAGCAAGAAAAGGCAAAATAATCCTTACTGATGTTCCACTGAAATTCAGTACTGTGTTCTGATTGTATCTCACCTCAGATCAGTGTTGCTTTTTCTTCTCTTTCATTTCTCTTTGCAAATGCTTAAACCTCAGGTCCCTTTCTCTTTTATAAAGCCTTCTTTATGTTGTTCAGAAAGATTTCAGGCCACTAGGGAAACACTGTACCAGACTCTATGCTCTCTTTTACTCATCCCCAATTCTCCCAACTCATTCACTTGCCAGACACGTAAATTTCCCACTGTGACTAAAATTAGGTTTAAATCTCAGTTTCCTCAAATTTTCTTCACCCTGACTCTCCTACGGCCAGATTATCGAGTCTGTAGAGCCAGAAACTCTGGGTACATCAAGTGGTCAATCAGGTGGAAAACTGTTTAACTACTCAAAAACTACTTTCAGTAGCAATAAAAGACAAAAAGAAACAAGCTGCTAAAACTCACTACCATGTTGTGTTTGTGTCTCACCTCTGGTCACTACTGGTACTTCCATTACTGAAATAAGGAGGCAGAAACATTGAGTTGTTGCTCTTCATAGAGACATGGCTGGGCTCTGGAGGTTCTGATCTGTATGTCTGCAGTCTGGAAATTGGATTTCAAAATCAAATGAGTTTAGAAGCCAGTTGGAGAAGACAACTGCTAATGTAGATAGAAACATGAAAAACACACATTTGGAGATCACTAGTTACCACGACTGGACTGGGACCATAATTCAGGCTGGGAATGTTAAACCAGCCCAGCACACACACCTATACATTACAGAACACTTAACTAGATGTTTTCAATAATAATAAATAATAATAAATTACATTTATATAGCACCTTTCACAAACCCAAGGTCGCTTCACATAGCAAGAAAAAAAAAACAGAGGAGGAGGAAGAAAAATGTGCATTAAACAGACTTTAAAAAGTCTTTAAGTCAGATTTAAAAGAAGAAAGAGAAGAACAGTCCCTGAGGGATTGAGGAAGAGAATTCCAGAGTTTGGGGGCCATGGCACTAAAGGACCTCCCTCCCAAGGTGGAAAGTCTGGTGCTGGGACAGCAAGCAAGTTATTGCTGGAAGATCTGAGAGACGAGAGGGAGTGTAAGACGTCAGCAGTTCTCTGAGGCAGGGGGGAGCAGGTTATGCAAAGCTTTGAAAGTGAGAAGTAAGATTTTAAACTTTATACGGGACGGGACCGGTAGCCAGTGTAGCTGAGAGAGAACAGGGGTGATATGAGCTGAACGCTTAGTGTGGGTGAGCACTCCAGCTGCAGAGCTCTGAATGTACTGTAGCTTTTGGATAGACTTTACAGGGAGACCAACAAAGAGGGAGTTACAGTAGTCAATGCGGGACATAATGAAGGCATGAACCAGAGTTTTGGCATCTTTATCAGACAGGAACGGTCGGAGACGAGCAATGTTACGTAAATGAAAGAAGGCAGTCTTGGTGAGGAATTTGATGTGCAGATCAAAATTGAGTGATGAGTTGAGTAAAACACCAAGATTTCTAACGACAGGTGCAGGCTTAACGAGCAGGCCATCAATACTAACTGAAAAATTGGATGACTTTGATAGTAGAGGTTTAGGGCCAACCAGTAAGACTTCAGTTTTAGCAGTGTTTAGCAGGAGAACGTTATTATGCATCCAGAGCTTTAAAACAGAAATACAGTGAATTAGTGTACTGGGAGGGGAATCTGAGGGTGTGTGTGTACTGAGATATAACGCTATATCATCAGCATAACAATGGAAGTTTAGGCCATGGCTACGAATAATCTGCCCAAGGGGTGAAATGTAAATTAGGAAAAGTAGGGGTCCAAGAACTGAGCCTTGCGGGACAACACATCTAACAGGAGAGGAGGAGGATTTATGTGGGCCTAATGTAATAAACTGGTGTCTGTCTGTCAGATATGACCTGAACCACTGTAGGGCTGTGTCAGTGATGCCAATAGAGAAAAGACGAGAAATGAGAACATCATGATTAACAGTATCAAAAGCTGCACTTAAGTCGAGGAGAAGACGAATATTGAGAGAACCACCATCAGCAGACTGAAGAAGATCATTAACGACTCGCAGAAGAGCGGTCTCAGTGCTGTGGCGAGTACGGAAACCAGACTGGAATGGCTCATAGAGGACATCATCACTCAGAAATGTCTGGAGTTGGGAAGCGACCACTCTTTCCATTACTTTAGCTAAAAATGGAAGGTGTGAGATGGGTCTGTAATTTGAAAGAGAAGTCGGGTCCAATTCAGGCTTCTTAAGTATCGGAGTAACTGCAGCAGTTTTAAGGGCAGCAGGAACAGAACCAGAAGAGAGACATGAATTTATCACTGTAGCAACAGGGGTGTTGATTACAGATGAACAGGCCTTGAGTAGAGGGGTGGGGGCAGGGTCAAGCTGACAGGAGGAAACATTAGACTTAGGGATGAGCTCAGAGACAGAAAAGGAGTCAACAGGTGTGAAACAAGTTAGCTTTGTGTTCAAAGAAGGAGAATCCGTAAAGGAGAACGGCTGGGAAGCAGAAGAAAAGAGGCTATAGATTTGATTAATTTTCTTGTCAAAAAAATGTAGAAAAGCCTGACATTGCTCAGTTGAATGGGGGCACGCTGAAACAGGAGGATGGAGGAGTTTGTTAACGGTTCGAAAGAGAGTTTTTGGCCTAGACTTAGCATTATTTATGATGGAGGAGTAGTAGTTGGAGCGGGCAGTGTTAAGGGCATCCCTATATTTGTGGGTGTGTTGACTGTAAAGTAGAGAGTGGACAGTAAGGCTAGTTTTTTTATAAAGGCGCTCAAGACGCCGACCAATAGCCTTCAGTACCCTTAGTTCAGGGATGAACCAAGGACAGGAGCGGGCGGCAGGGAGGAGTCTATTCTTAAAAGGGGCAAAATCATTAAGCAGTCCAGAGACAGTGTCATTATAGAGAGAAACCATGCTCTCAGGGGATGATAGGTTATGTAGATCGGACAGGGCTGAAGACTGAGGGCTGAAGAGAAGCAGCAAGCAGATTAAGATTGACAGACCTAATATCACGATAGACAACAGAGATTTTTTTTTTTTTTTACACCTGTCATGTCTGGCCATTTTTGCAATCGGAATGTTAATCCGAATGCACTGATGTACCAAACATATTTGTTTTCACAAGAAAAAGCTCTATAGGTTACTAAAGCCTATTCTTGTTAGAGTTTGTATTTTATTTGTTTGGCCAGGCCTGACAGGCAATAAAAAAGAGGACAGGAAAGAAAGAGAAGAAGGGAGGAAAGAGGAAAAAAAAAAAGATAATAATAATAATAATAATAAATCATAATAATGATAAATAAATAAATAAATAGAAAAAAATAAATAAATAAAAAAGAAAGAGAAAAACAAATAAATTAAGTAAATAAATAGACAACTAAATAAAAATAAAAATAAATAGATAAATAAGTAAATAAAAAAAAAGAAGGGAAAAAAAACAATTATACAGATATACATACATATACATATTCACATATCTATACATATACATATACATATATACACCCAGACATAATTCTACTATTTGTTGCTACATACACACACGTTCACATATCCATACATATGCATATACACATATACACCCACCTACCACACACAATTCTACTGTTTGCAGCAATGTGTATATGTGTGTATATGCGTTCACGTGTCATGTGTCATGGAATGTGCTCTGCAATGAGGGCAAGAAGCCGCAACCATGCCCCCGTGGTCCAGAGACAGATAGGGAAGGACCCGGGGGACCCGGACCATCCACAGCCCATTAGGAACTCAGGAGACCTGAGGCCACACGCTCCGACGGCCACCGCGCGCACACCCCAGAGGACGAAGAATGGAGGCCCCAGACGGAGCGCCCACAGACAAAGGGCAAGTGACCGGAGAGCCAGAGGCAATGAGCAGCCCACCCCCCCGGCAGGCCAACAACCCCAGCATGGGCCGAGACCGGCCGACCCCCGGCAGGACCCCCCCCATGCCAGAGAGGCCCAAACCACTCCCAGGACACAACCGCCAAGGGAGCAGGGCAGGGACCACGCCAAGATGTCCAGCCATGCACCCAGGGACCCACAGGACACCCACACCCACACCCACACACACCAGTCACCCACTCATGCACACACACGGCACATACATGGACTCACAGTATCGGCGGGCGGACACCAGCACGGGCCAGCGGCAACCCAGGGAGGCAGCCACCCCGGCCCCGAATGACCGGCCAGTCCCCCCAACAGGCAAGGTGCACCAAACCGGGGTGTGAGAGGACCCACCCCCCCCCCACACACTCAATATGTATGCGAAATGAAAAGAATGTGTGTGAGCTACAGTGCAATTAAAATTGGAGGGACAGAGGCAATGTAGTACTGAATAACAGCACACTGCCACACTGCCCCCCAAGGCCCTCAATGTCTAATGTGTAAATAAAATTGAGGGGCAGGTAGCAGTGAGCAGATGAGTGAGGTCACATCAGCAGCGCCACCCACCATCCACTGAGTGATACCTGCCCCCCAAAGCCCTGTGTGTACTGTACTGTGTCATGAAATGTGTCATTGTAAGGGGGGAAAAAGGGGAGGAGTGGGACATCACGCATCACAGCGAGCAGAGCCAGGTAGGTGGCCCTACTCACTGCAGCATGGGCCCCCCTCCCCCAGAACCCCCATGTGTAGTGTGATGTTTGACTGAGTGGGAGGAGGGGAAGGGTCAGGATAAGAAAGACCGAGAGGCAGAGAACTACCCCTCGGAGGAAGAGAGCCAGCTGGCGCTAGCTCACTAGGCACCCCGGTTTCCTACACCCGGCCGCGGCGCAGGGAAGGCCGGCCCCGTGCCCGAAGCGGCCACGCCCCCAGGACACCACCACGCTCCAGGCCGGCGCCCGCCCACACAGCTGACACAGCACAAAACATACACACCCACATGCACACAAGAGACAACAATTATCACACATACACATACTCACGATTACAATACACACCCACATGCACACAAGAGACAACAATTATCACACATACACATACTCACGATTACAATACACATACTCATGATTACAATACACATACTCACGATTACAATACACATATTCACAATTACAATACACATACTCACAATGACAATACAAACACATACAAACACACACACATACATACCAACACAAACACACTCACCCGCACAAACTTCACACACACCCATATACATGCAAACACAGTGGTCCTGGGTCCAGAACCAACCGGCCCTATGTGGTTGTCCCCCTACTTGAGTGCCCCACCCCTTCTCCCGGGAGGCATCCAGAATCCCGGAATGCCAGACAGACACCCCGGCGTGCCCCAGACCCCTCACCACCCGGCGGTGTGCCCAGGGGGGCACAGACCCTTCCAGCGCAGGGAGGAGCTCAAACGGGAGACCCCAGGCGCCAAGGCCCCAGACCCCGCACCCCGGCCCCCACAGAGGAGGCCAGCCCCCCGGACGGGGCCAGCACCCACCCCCACGGGCCCCCAGATCCCCATCCCAAGATCGTGAGCGTACACATCCAGGCCCCCCATCATCAACAACAGGGCCTGCACACAGAAACCGCAGAGCGGCAGCCCCCATCTCCAGTCCAAGAGCCATCAGACACCCATTTGTTCTCTTTTGTAGGTAAGATTATCGTACACAAAGCAGAAGCCCCCCTCCCTTGGGCAGTTCCGGTGGTCCGTGAGTGTCAGCTTAGCATTTCATGACTGTTAGACAACTTATTTGGGTCCACCCTGTTTGCTTGTACGCAACAGGGCAGGACGTGTTTGTATAAAAGAAGGAGTGCCCTTCTTTCTTTGTGCAGAAGACTTAATAAACTCTTTGATTGATTAAGAGAGTCGTTCTGTCTTCCTGCACCGAGCGCTCCCGCTGCAACTGAGACTTTCCACAGGACAGGTGATCCACTCTCTGGTTCCTCTTCATAAACGGACCAAAAACGTCCGGTCCTTTCACCACTTCATGAGGATATTTTTCTTGGCGATGCATAAGGCAGTAAGAACTATATGTGATATATTCGTTTCTATGTTTAATTCACTTATATCACCTAAAATGCACAGTTTTGGTGAGACTTGGATATCACAATGAAACCATGTGGATAAGTCTTCACATATCGTCTGCCAAAATCTCTGAACAGGCATGCAAGACCATATAGCATGCATATAATTTTCAGTATAATTACCTGAGCAGTTAGTGCATATATTTGTTTCTCTGAGGCCCATTTGGAACATTCTGTGCCCTGTATAATGTATTCTATGGAGAGTTTTGTATTGTATAAGTTGTAAATTTGGATTTTTAGTCATTTTAAAAGTATTTAGACATATCTGTGTCCAGAAGTTTTCATCCGGGATGATGGAAAGATCTCTCTCCCATTTTGTAATTGGAAGGGATATTGAATCATTAATTTTTAATAATAATTTGTATATTTTTGATAACAGTTTAGGGGTATAGAGGTTTAGAAAGTCTGTTATCCACACAGGGATTTCTAGATTTAGATTATTTAGATTAAATCTTGCCTGTATGATGGACCTCAATTGGTGATATTCCAGAAATTTGCTACTGCTAATTTCATATTTTAAAATAAGATCTTCAAATGAAATAAAGGTCCCATCATGAATAACATGTTCTAAATTATTTATTCCTTTTTCTTGCCATTCTGAAAAATTCAGTACTGTCTTTTTCCGACATATATCGGGATTGTTCCAAATGGGTGTTAATTTACAAGGGATTAGTGAAGACTTAGCCATCTTTAAGAATTCCCACCAGGCTATCAGGGTGGTGCTTACTGTAAGGCTTTTAAAGCAATTGTAATGTTTAATGCTGGAGCTAATGAAAGGTAAGTCAGATATTTTCAATTTCCCACAGAGTGTTTGTTCCAGATCCAGCCATGGGCTGTCTGAGCGGTTTGATTTCATCCACCTTGAAACATACTGTAGTCTATTGGCTAAAAAATAGTGATAAAAATTTGGTAGTTCTAGACCACCGCTGCATTTTAGCTTTTGTAAAGTCTTCAAACTTATTCTAGATGTTTTACTTTTCCATAAAAATTTAGAAATATATGAGTCTAGCGACTTAAACCAAGCAATAGAAGGTTTATTAGGGATCATTAAGAACAGACAATTTACTTTAGGCAGAATCATCATTTTTATTGTGGCAACTCTCCCCATGAGAGATATAGGTAGAGAGTTCCAACGTGTGAGATCGTCCTCTATTGTTTTTAGTAGAGGAATATGGTTCAGTCGTACCAGATCTAACAGCCTGGGAGAAAAATTTATACCTAGATATCTAATGTTGCCCGACTGTAGTGATGTAGTTATGATGTTCTGAAATTTACAATTCAGAGGCAAAACTGTCGATTTACTCCAATTAATGGAGTAATCTGATACAGATGAGAACTTATCTATAAGTGTGATTGTCTTTAGAAGAGCGGTTTGTGAGTTCCCGAGGAAAAGTAATACATCATCAGCATAAAGGCTTATTTTATGGTCTGTATTTTCTGTTTGGATTCCTTTGATGTTTACATTCTGTCGGATTTTTGCTGCTAGTGGCTCAATGAAGATGATAAACATTGAGGGAGAGAGTGGGCAACCTTGTCTAGTTCCCCTCTGCAGACTGAAGCTTTGTGAGATAAGATCATTTGTCCTAACCCGTGCATTTGGAGAGCTGTATAATGTTTCGATCCAGTTTATAAAGGATGGGCCAAATCCAAATTTATGTAGAACTGCTAACAGAAATTTCCAATTTACCCTGTCGAATGCTTTCTCTGCATCTAAAGAGACGACTATTTTTTCTAATTTGTTAATGGAACAGTAGTCTATTATATTTATTAGTCGGCGTGTGTTATCGGCCGAGTGCCGGCCCTTGATAAAACCTGTTTGGTCCGAATGTATAATATATGGAGTGATTTTTTCTAATCTTCTTGCGAGAACTTTGCAAATAATTTTAAGGTCTACATTAATAAGAGAGATTGGGCGATAGCTAGATGGAAGTGTTGGGTCTTTGCCTGGTTTAAGAAGCAGGCTAATGTTGGCCGAGTTCATGTTTGGAGAGATTGTGTGGTTATTCTTGATTTGAGTCACCATCCTGAAAAAAGTAGGTTCTAACACAGGCCAGAATTCTTTATAGAACTCTGCTGGGAAACCGTCTGGGCCTGGGGCTTTATTATTTGGAAGGTGCTGTATTGCCTTATAGAATTCAGATGATGAAAACGGTGAAGAGTCGTAATCTGATCCTCATTTAATTTAGGAAGATTTATGTCATTAAGAAATTCTTCAATTTCAGCATCAGATGGATTAATCTGTGATGAGTATAAGGCTTCATTAAAGTCTTTAAAGGAGTTATTTATTTGTTGTGGGTCATGAGTAATATTACTGACCGAGTCTTTAACAGAGTGAATAGCTGTTTTTTCTTTATTCAGTTTTAACTGATTGGCCAGGAATTTTCCAGATTTATTTCCATGTTCAAAGTTTTCCAGACGCAACCTCTGCAACATAAACTGTGTCTTCTTATCAAGTATTTCATTTAATTCCAATTGAAGTTTCCTCAGGCTGTTAATTATATTTTCTTGTGGTGATGCAGCGTAGGCATTTTCTAAAGATTTCATTTTCTGTTCCAATTCTAATATAAGTGTTTTTTCTTTATTTTTCTTATGTGCGCAGTAAGATATTATTTTACCCCGCATTACTGCCTTTCCTGCTTCCCATAGAACACATGGCGATATTTCCGGCAGATTATTTTGTTCTAAGTATATAGCCCACTCTCGTTTAAAATAATTAATGAAATCTTGTTCTTTAAGTAATGATGTATTAAATCTCCAGTTCCTAGTTGGTGGTGTAACTCGTTTCTGTGTCAGAGACACAGATACAGGTGCGTGATCACTAATAGTGATAGGATGTATCTGAGTGTCTGTGATTTCCGTCATCATGGAGCTACTGACTAAAAAGTAATCCAAGCGGGAGTGGGAGTGATGTACTTGTGAGAAAAGACTATAATCTCTCAGAGTGGGGTGATGTGAGCGCCAAGCATCGCAAAGACCAAAATCCTTCATGTATTGTTTAAGAATGTCTGCAGACTGCCAGTTTCTTTGACTCACTGCTGTACTGAGCCTGTCAATCTCTGCATTAAGTACCAGGTTGAAGTCCCCTCCTATTACAAGTGTTGTGTCAGAGTGATCAGCAAGTGAGGTGAAGAAGGTATGAAAGAAGGAGGGATCATCAACATTTGGTCCATATATACTGGCAATACATAAATCTATATTCTGAATAGATAGATTAAGTATTATAAATCTGCCTTCGGGGTCTGACATCGTGTTTCTAATAGAGAAGTTTATCCTTTTGTTAATTAATATAGCTACACCTCTTTGTTTAGAGTTCTAACAGGCTGAGTACATATGAGGAAACTGTGAAGAGGAGAGTGTGTGTGCAGATGTTCTGGACACATGTGTCTCCTGTAGGAACACAATGTCAGCCTGTAAGTCGTTTAACCGGTTAATAATTTTCACCTTCTTCTCCCTTGAACCAACTCCACGCACATTCCATGAAACAAACCTCAGTGTGCTCATATTGAAATTAATCGAGAAAGTGTTGCGTGCTCACTGAAGATGTGTGTGTGTGTGTGGATGTGAGTGTACACTGCATGTTGTGTGTGTTGTGTAGCACACATGTTGGATGCAGAAAGAAAAGGAAAGGGTGTTCCAAAGTGACAAATATAGCAAAATAATAATAATAATAATAATAATAATAATAATAATAATAAAAATAAAAATAATAATAATTGCTTAACATAAAGTCCACTATGCTGTCTGAACCGGCATTAATTGTTATATATAGACATGTAAAAAAAGAAAAAAAAAGAAGATAGAGAAAAAAGGCGTTTGTGTACACAGGTCACCTGATCAGTATAGCCATGGCGTGGTTTCCTGGTCGCGATAGAGCTGTCCGTTTATATAGAGTTTGTCCACCGTGATGATAGCTCGTGAACCTTCTTGAATATGTTTTTTCCGGAGAGGGAACAGGATTTTGCGTCGCTCCAGGATCTCTTTAGGAAACTGATCGTTGACGCTGAAGTCCGTTCCTCTCAGCTCCCGTCCGCGGCTCTTCACCAGCTCTTTCTGCTTGAAACGTTCGAATTTGGCTACGATTGGTCTGGGTCTGTGTGCCCCGGGTCGCTTAGTTCCTATACGGTGAACTCTCTGAGAGCGGCGTTCTCCACAGCCAGTGCTTCCACCTGCTGTTGGCTGAACTCTACCGACTCCCGGAGAGCCTGAAACTCCTTGTGAAGAATTTCCAAAATGGAGAGGCGAGCGTCGAAACTGGACAGCTTCTTATCGATGGACTCCAAAATGTCCGCCACTTCGCTGGACTGAGAAGAAGCCCCTGGTGAATCTTCTGGGCGACTCCTCTTGGTGGATGGAGCTCCTTTGCTGCTGGACGGAGTGTTGGTTGGTTTTCCCATTACGACTCGGTCGAAACACTCGTCGATGTAAGCTTGCAGACTGTCCAGATCTTCTTCACCGTCCTCCAGTGTACTTCCGGTAGTGAGTAGCTTATTAATATAAATTTTATAGCTTTTAAAGTTGTTTTATAACTGTGTTGGCCAAGAAAACTAATCCATGTATTATAGATTACTGACTTGCTGCCTTGCTCAATATTGCCGAGGTTGGCGTTGAGGTCTGCGTTACTACAGCATAGCATCTTCCTGTTCTTCCTGAAGAGGTTTTTTCACAGGGGGGAGGAGTAGAAATATGAAAAGTACATTCAATGAGCTTATGGTCAGAGATACCAGAGACTGGACCAGAGACAGAGATATCATTCAAACCAGTAGAGCAGAATAAATCAAGAGTATGACCATGAGCGTGAGTTGGAAAGTCAACATGCTGCATCAAGTTAAAACACTCTAAAGCTAAAAGGAACTCAGATGTGAAAGAGCTGTGGATATTGAAGTCACCAAGCATAATTATGGCAGAGCAAGGAGATGAGATGACTGTGGAGTTCATTAAATTCAGACAAGAACTCAGCAGCGGGTTTGGGAGGGCGATAAACTAACAGGAACAGTAAAGGTGAGGAGGAAACAACCTTCAAGGCAATATATTCAAAGGTTGTAGTACTGAATAGGGAAAGGGCACGTTTTCAATAACGTACTTATGTCTCACCTCTGGTCAATACTGGTACTTCCATTACTGAAATAAGGAGGCAGAAACATTGAGTTGTTGCTCTTCATAGACACATGGCTGGGCTCTGGAGGTTCTGATCTGTATGTCTGCAGTCTGGAAATTGGATTTCAAAATCAAATGAGTTTAGAAGCCAGTTGGAGAAGACAACTGCTAATGTAGATAGAAACATGAAAAACACACATTTGGAGATCACTAGTTACCACGACTGGACTGGGACCATAATTCAGGCTGGGAATGTTAAACCAGCCCAGCACACACACCTATACATTATAGAACACTTAACTAGATGTTTTCAATAACGTGCTTATGTCTCACCTCAAGTCAGTACTGGTCCTTTCATTACTGAAATAAGGAGGCAGAAACATTGGGTTGCTGCTCCTCACATACACATAGCTGGGCTCTGGAGGTTCTGATCTGTATGTCTGCAGTCTGGAAATGTGATTTATTGACACAAGAAAAAGAGTTCAATAAAAGTATTTAAAAACAGCCACATCTGACAGCTAATAAGAGATTAAAAGTGAAAAAAGGACATGTGGAAATCTTTGCAGATTCTATGTATGTGATTCTAGTTGCTCATTGAAATGAAAGACTTTAATGGTTTAAATAATGGTTTTAATGGTTTAAATAAAACTTTAATAGTTTCTTAAAGCAAGCACCAAGAATTACAAAATTATCACTCATAAATATGCAAAGTGCAAAATAAAAATAATATAATACTGTAGTACACCTGCAGGCATCTTTTGTGCACTGTAAAACTGATTTCCTGAACAACTTCTTCTACTTAGGCCTACAAAAACAAATAATTAAAGTACAGAAATTTCACTTAGTGCAGTGTACAGAGAGCAAAGAAAGTTCAGGACTAATTCTACAGCCTTACTCTGAAATACATTCTTTATTTACTTATGTATGTATTTATTTTGTTTATGTGTTTGTTTCTTAAATATGGGGAAAAAAATGCATAAACAGCTGCTTCACTTAAGCCCGGCTACATCGTGGCCTCAGTAGAGCGCGACACAAGTACATCAGGGGATCATCCAGGTAAACAACGTCACTATCATTGGCAGTAAGAAGTGAAGGTGTGACCCTTAAGCAAGAAAAGGCAAAATAATCCTTACTGATGTTCCACTGAAATTCAGTACTGTGTTCTGATTGTATCTCACCTCAGATCAGTGTTGCTTTTTCTTCTCTTTCATTTCTCTTTGCAAATGCTTAAACCTCAGGTCTCTTTCTCTTTTATAAAGCCTTCTTTATGTTGTTCAGAAAGATTACAGGCCACTAGGGAAACACTGTACCAGACTCTATGCTCTCTTTTACTCATCCCCAATTCTCCCAACTCATTCACTTGCCAGACACATACATTTCCCACTGTGACTAAAATGAGGTTTAAATCTCAGTTTCCTCAAATTTTCTTCACCCTGACTCTCCTACGGCCAGATTATCGAGTCTGTAGAGCCAGAAACTCTGGGTACATCAAGTGGTCAATCAGGTGGAAAACTGTTTAACTACTCAAAAACTACTTTCAGTAGCAATAAAAGACAAAAAGAAACAAGCTGCTAAAACTCACTACCATGTTGTGTTTGTGTCTCACCTCTGGTCACTACTGGTACTTCCATTACTGAAATAAGGAGGCAGAAACATTGAGTTGTTGCTCTTCATAGAGACATGGCTGGGCTCTGGAGGTTCTGATCTGTATGTCTGCAGTCTGGAAATTGGAGTTCAAAATCAAATGAGTTTAGAAGCCAGTTGGAGAAGACAACTGCTAATGTAGATAGAAACATGAAAAACACACATTTGGAGATCACTAGTTACCACGACTGAACTGGGGCCACAATTCAGGCTGGGAATGTTAAACCAGCCCAGCACACACACCTATACATTACAGAGCACTTAACTAGATGTTTTCAATAATAATAAATAATAATAAATTACATTTATATAGCGCCTTTCACAAACCCAAGGTCGCTTCACATAGCAAGAAAAAAAAAACAGAGGAGGAGGAAGAAAAATGTGCATTAAAACAGACTTTAAAAAGTCTTTAAGTCAGATTTAAAAGAAGAAAGAGAAGAGCAGTCCCTGAGGGATTGAGGAAGAGAATTCCAGAGTTTGGGGGCCATGGCACTAAAGGACCTCCCTCCCAAGGTGGAAAGTCTGGTGCGTGGAACAGCAAGCAAGTTATTGCTGGAAGATCTGAGAGACGAGAGGGAGTGTAAGACGTCAGCAGTTCTCTGAGGCAGGGGGGAGCAGGTTATGCAAAGCTTTGAACGTGAGAAGTAAGATTTTAAACTTTATACGGGACAGGACCGGTCGCCAGAGAACGGGGGTGATATGAGCTGAACGCTTAGTGTGGGTGAGCACTCCAGCTGCAGAGTTCTGAATGTACTGTAGCTTTTGGATAGACTTTACAGGGAGACCAACAAAGAGGGAGTTACAGTAGTCAATGCGGGACATAATGAAGGCATGAACCAGAGTTTTGGCATCTTTATCAGACAGGAACGGTCGGAGACGAGCAATGTTACGTAAGTGAAAGAATGCAGTCTTGGTGAGGAATTTGATGTGCAGATCAAAATTGAGTGATGAGTTGAGTAAAACACCAAGATTTCTAACGGCAGGTGCAGGCTTAACGAGCAGGCCATCAATACTAACTGAAAAATTGGATGACTTTGATAGTAGAGGTTTAGGGCCAACCAGTAAGACTTCAGTTTTAGCAGTGTTTAGCATGAGAAAGTTATTATGCATCCAGAGCTTTAAATCAGAAATACAGTGAATTAGTGTACTGGGAGGGGTATCTGAGGGTGTGTGTGTACTGAGATATAACGCTATATCATCAGCATAACAATGGAAGTTTAGGCCATGGCTACGAATAATCTGCCCAAGGGGTGAAATGTAAATTAGGAAAAGTAGGGGTCCAAGAACTGAGCCTTGCGGGACACCACATCTAACAGGAGAGGAGGAGGATTTATGTGGGCCTAATGTAATAAACTGGTGTCTGTATGTTAGATATGACCTGAACCACTGTAGGGCTGTGTCAGTGATGCCAATAGAAAAAAGACGAGAAATGAGAACATCATGATTAACAGTATCAAAAGCTGCACTTAAGTCGAGGAGAAGACGAATATTGAGAGAACCACCATCAGCAGACTGAAGAAGATCATTAACGACTCGCAGAAGAGGTGTCTCAGTGCTGTGGTGAGTACGGAAACCAGACTGGAATGGCTCATAGAGGACATTATCACTCAGAAATGTCTGGAGTTGGGAGGCAACCACTCTTTCCATTACTTTAGCTAAAAATGGAAGGTGTGAGATGGGTCTGTAATTTGAAAGAGAAGTCGGGTCCAATTCAGGCTTCTTAAGTATCGGAGTAACTGCAGCAGTTTTAAGGGCAGCAGGAACAGAACCAGAAGAGATACATGAATTTATCACTGTAGCTACTGGGGTGTTGATTACAGATGAACAGGCCTTGAGTAGAGGGGTGGGGGCAGGGTCAAGCTGACAGGAGGAAACATTAGACTTAGGGATGAGCTCAGAGACAGAAAAGGAGTCAACAGGTGTGAAACAAGTTAGCTTTGTGTTCAAAGAAGGAGAATCCGTAAAGGAGAACGGCTGGGAAGCAGAAGAAAAGAGGCTGTAGATCTGATTAATTTTCTTGTCAAAAAATGTAGAAAAGCCTGACATTGCTCAGCTGAATGGGGGCACGCTGAAACAGGAGGATGGAGGAGTTTGTTAACGGTTCGAAAGAGAGCTTTTGGCCTAGACTTAGCATTATTTATGATGGAGGAGTAGTAGTTGGAGCGGGCAGTGTTAAGGGCATCCCTATATTTGTGGGTGTGTTGACTGTAAAGTAGAGAGTGGACAGTAAGGCTAATTTTTTTATAAAGGCGCTCAAGACGCCGACCAATGGCCTTCAGTACCCTTAGTTCAGGGGTGAACCAAGGACAGGAGCGGGCGGCAGGGAGGAGTCTATTCTTAAAAGGGGCAAAATCATTAAGCAGTCCAGAGACAGTGTCATTATAGAGAGAAACCATGCTCTCAGGGGATGATAGGTTATGTAGATTGGACAGGGCTGAAGACTGAGGGCTGAAGAGAAGCAGCAAACAGATTAAGATTGACAGACCTAATATCACGATAGACAACAGAGATTTTTTCACAGGGGGGAGGAGTAGAAATATGAAAAGTACATTCAATGAGCTTATGGTCAGAGATACCAGAAACTGAACCAGAGACAGAGATATCATTCAAACCAGTAGAGCAGAATAAATCAAGAGTATGACCATGAGCGTGAGTTGGAAAGTCAACATGCTGCATCAAGTTAAAACACTCTAAAGCTGAAAGGAACTCAGATGTGAAAGAGCATTCAGTATCAACATGGATATTAAAGTCACCAAGCACAATTATGGCAGAGCATGGAGATGAGATGACTGTGAGGAGTTCAGCAAGTTCAGACAAGAAGTTAGCAGCGGGTTTGGGAGGGCGATAAACTAATAGGAACAGTAAAGGTGAGGAGGAAACAACCTTCAAGGCAATATATTCAAAGGTTGTAGTACTGAATAGGGAAAGGGCACGTTTTCAATAACGTACTTATGTCTCACCTCTGGTCAATACTGGTACTTCCATTACTGAAATAAGGAGGCAGAAACATTGAGTTGTTGCTCTTCATAGACACATGGCTGGGCTCTGGAGGTTCTGATCTGTATGTCTGCAGTCTGGAAATTGGATTTCAAAATCAAATGAGTTTAGAAGCCAGTTGGAGAAGACAACTGCTAATGTAGATAGAAACATGAAAAACACACATTTGGAGATCACTAGTTACCACGACTGGACTGGGACCATAATTCAGGCTGGGAATGTTAAACCAGCCCAGCACACACACCTATACATTATAGAACACTTAAGTAGATGTTTTCAATAATGTTGTGCTTATGTCTCACCTCTGGTCAGTATTGGTCCTTTCATTACTGAAATAAGGAGGCAGAAACATCGAGTTGCTGCTCTTCATAGACACGTAGCTGGGCTCTGGAGGTTCTGCTCTGTATGTCTGCAGTCTGGAAATGTGATTTATTGACACAAGAAAAATTGTTTAACAATTGTATTTAAAAACAACCACATCTGACAGCTAATAAGAGATTAAAAGTGAAAAAGCACGTTTGGAGATCATTGATGTAATTATTGGTTTTCTGTTCAGTCAGAATGACAACTGAATATTCGACTAGGTAGTTAATGAGAAGTGATGAGAAATGAAATGGTGTAAACAAGTGACACATGAAATGGACATGAAATGTGGTGTTCCACAAAGATGTTGGATATTGTGATGGTAAAATGAGAAACACTAAATTATGAGCAGATAACAGGAATGACAACATTCAGCAGATTCTGTGTATATGGTTCTAGTTGTTCAATGAATTGAAAGAGCAAAAATAAATCAAGTGCCAGGTATTACAAAATTACCACTTGTAAGTATGCAAAGTGCATAATAAACATAATATAATACTTAAAGCTACTGTAGTACACCTGCAGGCATCTTTTGTGCACTGTAAAACTGATTCCCTGAACAGCTTCTTCTACTTAGGCCTACAAAAACGAATAATTAAACTACAGAAAGTTCACTTTAGTGCAGTGTACAGAGAGCAAAGAAAGTTCAGGCCTCTTCACTTTTTACAAATGGTGTAATTCTGTAGTCTTACTCTGCAGTGCATTACTTTTGTTTCTTAAATCTGAATAAAGGCAAAAACAGTTGCTTCACTATCACTGGCAGTAAGAAGTGAAATGTGGTCCATGTACAAGAAAAGGCAGAAGGACGCTTCCCGGTGTCCTGCTAAAATTCAGCACTGTGCTCTGACTGTAACTCACCTCAGATCAGTACTGTCGACATTATTGTAATAAGGATGTTGAAACACTGAGTTGTTGCTCCTCATGTACACATAGTTTGTTTCTGGAGGTTCTGCTCTGAATGTCTGCAGTCTGGAGATGTGATGTGGAGACACAAGAAGAAGAGTTTAATGTGGGTATTAGACGACAGCTTCATCAGATAAATGTTTAATATTAATGAGAAACTGGAGTCAGATGCTCGGAGATCAATTCAGTCAATTCAGTTTGTGGTAGTCCTGAGTGAAATGAATGTTAAAAAGAGCACAGTAGTGGAATAGAATGCCCCCAAATGATGGAAAACACATACTGTATAATAAATAAATTAGTTCTACCTAAACATAATAATCCAGTAGGTTAACATCATAAAGTGGCGGCACACAGTTCCTGTGAAAATTCAATGTACAACGTTCAGAATAAGCTAAATGAAGAAAAACTTACTAGCAGGTATTACAGTGTGGTTTTTTTGTTGAACAGTGCACTTTATAAACTTCACTGGATGTATAACCAGAAAATACTGATGTAAATAACATTCTGATTTGATGTAATTCAAATGGTACATTTTTAAACATTTCTACTTGACAGAAACACTCGTGAACTGCAGTACAGCACATACAAAGTAATAACATTAAAAATACCATTATTTAAAGGAACGAAAAGACCAGCTTCATTTTAAATAAGTAATTCTGCAGATTGGAGACTGGTCACCCACTGAAGTTTGAGTTTACCCACCTTTTCTTCATTACTACATCCCTGACCTCAGTCTGCTTATAACATATACACTCTTACTCAAGCTTAACATTTTAAATATGTCATAGTTAACTGCCATACCGTACAGCTGAGAATGCTGGGAATAAACATTATTAACCAGTTTCCAACTAGAAAAATAAATATTCTCCCTAGAATTAGTAACTCAAAGTAACTCACTTTGAGTGAGGACTTCTTTCTCCACTGCTGAAGTGATGAGGCTCCATCATGAGGTTTTCAGTCTTCACAGATGCAGCAGGACACTGGACACACTGTCCTCTGCTCACTGTGAACAGGTTTACATTTACAGTGTGAACAGGAAACTGAATCACAGGTGATCATGAACTGGATGTCACTGCAGCATCAGCCGATAAACTGATAAAGAAATAAATTCCTTAGTAACTTTGTGGTTACATTTCCTGCTGCACCATCACATCTTCTGCTGGTAGACATTACACACGTTTCCCTACTAATACTAAACATCATCCATTACAACAGACTGGCATTCACCGTCTACTGAATAGAGTCCAGCAGGGGGTGCCAATGAGGTCAGATCTGGTCAGGGAGAGTACTTGCAATAACGCAAGCGCACCAGAGGTGGTGAGTTACTAGTTACTCAGTTCTATGAACTCAGTAACATTTTCCCTGATTTGTATGTTGAGTGTTTTCAAATGATGATGCTTTTACTTCTACTCACAGATATTAAGGTAAAAGAGTGCAGTTTTGATGAGGTTTAAGGGCTTCAGATGTAAGAGAAGAATAAAATATAACTCCAGGATTTCTAGCAACTAGAGGTGGATCCAGGTTTTTGGAGTTTGGTCAACAAAAAGTCACCATGAAGAAACTCTGATTTCTTCTTTCTGATGGACAGATACAGCCCTGCCTGGATAACCTGTGACTTTTCAACAAAAACAACTGTTTATAAACTTCTAACATACATTAAAACCACATATATGATGTGTCAAAGGACAAAAATTCAAAAGAACCAGTGGGTATAAACCGTGGCTTAACCCGTCTTACAGTGTTCCTGTACACAGTTACATAAAAGAACTTACATGTTGTGAAGTTTCAGTGTCTGCCATCTTGTAGAACAGCTTAAAAACTCCACCACTGAGTTTAATAAAGAATCAACTGATACAAACACAGCTTTTCTCACTTTAAACTCCCAGATAATCTATAACACAAAAAGATATCTAAATAATTTAAGACCAACTGTCTGAAATCCAAAACTTTTACATCTGAGATCGTCTCTGTTCCTCTAAAGGCGTCAACATGTCCAACTTTCAGTTTGTCTCTTCCTGTTTCTCTGATCAAACCACCTGACCTGCGTCTCCTGGCTCATCACACAGCGCATGTCGCCCTCTAGTGTAAGAAGTGTGAACTCCCAGAAACGTCACTCACACACTAGACCTTCACCACCTCCTCCAGATGCCACAGCTGACCAGCTCAGCAGGACATTCACTGCAGTTGAAGATGGAAACAGAGCTCCATCCACTACAGTCTGACAAAAACAAGCAACCAATAAATAACCTTGACCACAACAATCTCTACACAGAACTCTGTACCAGTGGGTTTTAACCGTATCAGCAAGGGAAATGGCAGATGCAATATTAAAGACTTCATTATATCATTCTACTTTAAAAGGCAAAGTGAAAAAAAAGCTCAGAACCATAACAAAGCAAGACCATCAGGCAAAATAAAACAACGCAATGAAAAACACACACACACCAATAGTGGCACCCTCCCAGCATGCCAGCATGCCAGGAGCACATTGAACCGTCAGGTAGCTTTTATTAAAGTCTGGTTGGAGTCATCTGACAACAGTAAGAAGGTTTGAAGTGTTTGAATGTGGAGCAGCACTGGTCATCCGAGGCCTTTACTGGCCTCCCACTTGCTCTCAAGCTTCAAACGCCTCGACGGCAGAGGGCAGCTGTAACCTTTCAGAATATATTTCCTTTTCCACACCAGTTTCACACGACAGGGGAACATGTTTTCCTTATGCATATACACTTGAACAAGAAGCAGTGAAACAGCGTTAGTTTGTAAAAGCTACCATGATGCTGGGTCCTACTCTCTCTCATTTAGCTGGAGTGCTGCCGGGTCTTAGTGCCATTGGATTAGCTATGGCATAGTTTACCTACTGCCCCCCAGTCCTCTTAACTTCTACCTGTTACAAATGCAGTCTGACCACAAAACTAACTGCTTGCTTCTGTGTTTTTGGACTCATTACAGGGGTGTGTGTTCATTTGACTTTGACATAGTTCTCTCACTTGGTCCATACAGTGTTTCAAGGGGATTCAGACTGGGCGTAGTGTTTTTCGGTTGTCATGTGCACACCAAAGCGAGCTCAGACTCTGTTCATACAGCAGATGAAAGTGGCCCAAATCTGATTGTTTGTGTTTGGTTGTTCACATTATCTGTTAAATGTGATCTGTATGCAACATTAGTCTAAACAGACCATACTCCATGCGCAGAAGAACAATGCTTCACATTGTTTCACATGGCTCAGCCAGAGGTAAACCATCATGAGGCCAGTCACTCCTGCAGGATCAGCTTCATCTTCACCAGCATCACAGGAGCCATCATGAAGCTTCGCTGACTGACAGCTGGGCTCATCAGCCAGAATGTGTTTGACCTCAGTGTAAAAAGTGGCGCAGCCACTTCTTTGATCGTGTCCTCGGATTCTTTAAACTTTGCTTTTAAATGTTCTTTGACGCTGAAGCCTCGTTCTCCTCCAGCCGCATTCAGCCATTTCTTTCAAGATCTCTTCAAACATGGAACGGTTGTGATAAGCCTTTTCTAAGTTTTGTACAGAAATATCACCCCAAATGTTTGAGGTCTCAGCAGCGGGAAATTTTGACCAATGTCGAGTTGGATTGACATTCATATGTGGTACTGAATCCGATACGTATCCGATCTGCAGCTGTGCGACTCAGTCTGAACAGCCAGATTGGAATTCATGCTGCTTCAAGAAAATAAATAAATAATCAAAAAAAAAATTCTCAGTTTAGCATTTGATTTGTTGTCTTTTTACTAATTTCAGGTAAATTTAGGGTTTAAATGATTCGCACATCATAAAGGGACTGTTCCAGTTTCATGTATTTAGACCATGGTAACTGTTGTACCAGCTACAATGTGGGGCAATGGCAGCTTGGTGATTGATTATAGGGCTCTGGGTTCAATATATGGGTCTGCTAAGTTGCTGCTATGAGGCCTTTGAGCAAGACCCTCAACTCCTTCTGCTCCAGGGGAACTGTATCATGGCTGAAGAAGAATTACAACAAAGGTATTTATTCTAATAAAGAGATAAACAGGGTAATTGATATTTTGTGAAAATAACCAAATATCATCTATTTTCCAAGCCATTTCTCCGTCAGGGTCGCGCTGGAGCCTATCCCAGCGGTCATCAGGAAGGATACACCCTGGCCAGGTGTAGATGAAGAATGCATGTAACTGAAAATTACCCAGCAGCTGTATCCTGATCATCTAGAGAGATGTGATACCTAGAAATACCTGTTCCCAGTGACAATGTCCACTCACACTCTCTCTTCAGGCCAACCTGTGGTTTCAAAGGAACACAAACTCTACCTTTTTGAAGGGGATATTTTGGAGGAAATTAGATGTGAGATAATCCACATCTATAAGCAAGTCAAAGCTAAACAAGACATAAACAAAATGGGACTAACCACCATGCCAGACCTTTAAGACTAACAAACTCTTCCCATCAGATAAATGTTACTTTTGAGAGAGGAGAACCTCAAGCTGCACTCCTGCCTCAAATCTGAAAAGTCCTCTGAGGCTGTGTGGATCTCCACTGTAAGGGGACAACACAGTGCTTTGACTCTGAAAGGATGTGTGGCTGTCAAGAAGTCACTCCTGAGAAAAGGAAATAGTCAAAGAAGCTGCTGATGGAAACACTAGATCTTGAAATACTGGCCATTTCGACAGAAAATGAAACAAATGAAGGGTGGTCTCTCACCTCGGCACACTGCATGTACACTGTATGTTCAGAGAATTCATAAATATATCATTTAATATTGAATTTTTAGTACAAATGGGGCCGTATTACAGGGGCTGGATTTTTTAAGTCTCCACTTTAGACTAATTTAATTACTGTTAAGATTTTAAAGTATTAAAATAGATAATGAGATAATGACTGCCCTCCCACCCTGCTGAAGACTGACCATCAGGGCCTCCTCCTCACCATCACCAACCCGCTCTCCTGCTCATTTGTGTCAATTGCAACACCCTCAGTTACATCACTGTGCCATCCAGATGTACCAGCATTGAGAGAGGATGGGACCGTTTCAGCTCACTCTTTTCATAAAGGCCGTCTCTACCAGTGCAGTTTCTAAAGCTTTACCATCCAGTCTTCAAACAGAGATCCTCTTAACTTCTATTTGGTATTTAGCTTATTTAATTGTAAACACTGTTTGACCAGAGGTGGACGGGTCTCCTCTTCTGAGTCTTGGTTCCTCCCAAGGTTTCTTCCTCCAGTCTGAGGGAGTTTTTCCTCGCCACCGTCACCTCTGGCTCGCTCACTGGGGGAAATATGTTGTAACTGTATGTTTTCAAACTTCTGTAAAGCTGCTTTGTGACAACATTTTCGTAAAAAGCGCTACACAAATAAACGTGAATTGAATTGAACTGAATTAATAGTACCTCTCCTTGGATCACCACCTTATCATGGTGGAGGGGTTTGCGTGCTTGAATGATCTTAGGAGCTATGTTGTCTGGAGCAAAAGCTCCTGGTAGGGTCTCCCATGGCAAACTGGTCCTAGGTGACAGGTCAGACAAAGTGTGATCCATAATAACCCCTATGAAGACACAAAAGCAGGACTTATGTACCCTGCCCGGAACAGGGTTACCGGGGCCCCACCCTGGAGCCAGGCCTGGGGGAGGGGCTCGCCAGCGAGCGTCTGGTGGCCGGGCATTTACTCATGGTGCCCGGCCGGGCCCAGCCCGAAGGAGTTACATGAGTTCCCCCTCCCATCGACCCACCACCAATGGGAGGGGCAGTAGTAGGGGTTCGGTGCGTTGTGGATCGGGCAGTGTCCAAAGGCGTGGGCCTTGGCGTTCTGATCCTCGGTTGCTGAAACTGGCTTTGGAACTTGGAACGTTACCTCACAGGGAAAGAGCCTGAGTTGGTGCGCGAGGTTGAGAGATACCGGCTAGATATAGTCGGGCTCACCTCAACACACAGCTTGGGCTCTGGGTCCAATCTCCTTGAGAGGGGCTGGACTTTATTCTTTTCTGGAGTTGCCCATGGTGAGAGGCGGCGGGCAGGTGTGGGCTTTCTCATAGCCCCTCGACTCGGTGCCTGTATGTTGGGGTTTTCTCCGGTGGACGAGAGGGTAGTTTCCCTACGCCTTCGGGTTGGGGAACGGGTCCTGACTGTTGTCTGTGCTTATGCACCGAACAGCAGTTCAGAGTACCCAGCCTTCTTAGAATCCTTGGGAAGGGTGCTTGAAAGTGCTCCTCCTGGAGACTCTATTGTCCTACTGGGGGACTTCAATGCTCACGTGGGCAATGACAGTGAGACCTGGAGGGGTGTGATTGGGAGGAATGGCCTCTCTGATCTGAACCCGAGTGGTGTTCAGTTTTTGGACTTCTGCGCAAACCACAGTTTGTCCATCACGAACACCATGTTTGAACACAAGGATGTCCATAAGTGCATATGGCACCAGGACACCCTAGGCCGCAGTTCAATGATTGACTTTGTAGTCGTGTCATCGGACTTGCGGCCATGTGTTTTGGACACTCGGGTAAAGAGAGGAGCTGAGCTGTCAACTGATCACCACCTGGTGGTGAGTTGGATCAGGTGGTGGGGGAAGATGCCGGTCAGACCAGGCAAGCCCAAACGTATAGTGAGGGTTTGCTGGGAACGTCTAGCAGAAGAACCTGTCAGATTGATCTTCAACTCACACCTCCGTCAGAACTTTGACCAGATATCGGGGGAGGTGGGGGACATTGACTCAGAATGGGCCATGTTCCCTTCCTCCATTGCTGAAGCGGCTGACTGTAGCTGTGGCCGTAAGGTAGTTGGTGCCTGTCGGGGCGGTAATCCTCGAACCCGGTGGTGGACACCCCAGGTGAGAGATGCCGTCAAGCTGAAGAAGGAGTCCTACCGGGCATGGTTGGCCTGTGGGACACCAGAGGCAGCTGGCAGGTATCGACAGGCCAAGCGATCTGCGGCTTCAGTTGTCGCCAAGGCAAAAACCCGTGTATGGGAGGAGTTTGGTGAGGCCTTGGAAAGTGACTTTAAGTCGGCTCCGAAAAGATTCTGGCAAACCGTCAGGCGACTCAGAAGGGGAAAGCAGTGTGCCACTAGCACTGTATATAGTGGAGATGGTGTGCTGCTGACTTCGACTGAAGATGTCATTGGGCGGTGGAAGGAGTACTTTGAGGACCTTCTCAATCCCACCGACACGTTCTCCAGTGAGGAGGCAGAGTCTGGGGACATGGGAATAGGCTTGTCCATTACTGAGGCCGAAGTCGCTAAGGTAGTTAAGAAGCTCCTTGGTGGCAAGGCTCCAGGGGTGGATGAGATCTGCCCTGAGTTCCTCAAGGCTCTGGATGTTGTGGGGCTGTCTTGGCTGACACGCCTTTTCAACATTGCGTGGACATCGGGGGCGGTGCCACTGGATTGGCAGACTGGGGTGGTGGTGCCTCTTTTTAAAAAAGGGGACCGGAGGGTGTGTTCCAACTACAGGGGAATCACACTCCTCAGCCTCCCTGGCAAGGTCTATGCAGGGGTACTGGAGAAGAGAGTCCGGCTTATAGTCGAACCTCGGATCCAGGAGGAACAGTGCGGGTTCCGCCCTGGTCGTGGAACACTGGACCAACTCTTCACCCTCTCCAGGATTCTGGAGGGTTCATGGGAGTTTGCCCAACCAGTCCACATGTGCTTTGTGGATCTGGAGAAGGCATTCGACTGTGTTCCCCGGGGTATTCCGTGGGAGGTGCTTCGGGAGTACGGGGTACATGGCTCTTTGCTACGAGCCATTCAGGCCCTGTACAAACAAAGCAGGAGTTTGGTTCGCATGGCCGGCAGTAAGTCAGACTCGTTCCCAGTGAGAGTTGGACTCCGTCAGGGCTGCCCTTTGTCACCGATTCTATTCATAATTTTTATGGATAGAATTTCTAGGCGCAGTCAAGGGATGGAGGGCGTCCGGTTTGGTGACCTCAGGGTCACATCGCTGCTGTTTGCAGATGATGTGGTCCTATTGGGGACATCAGGCCGCGAACTTCAGCTTTCGCTGGATCGGTTTGCAGCCGAGTGTGAAGCGGCTGGGATGAGAATCAGTACCTCTAAATCCGAGACCATGGTTCTCAGGCGGAAAAGGGTGGAGAGCCCTCTCTGGGTCGGGGATAGGCTCTTGCCTCAAGTGGAGGAGTTCAAGTATCTCGGGGTCTTGTTCACGAGTGATGGTACAAGGGAGCGGGAGATTGACAGGCGGATTGGTGCTGGGTCAGCAGTGATGCGGGCTCTTTACCGGTCTGTTGTGGTAAAGAAAGAGCTGAGCCATAATGCAAGGCTCTCGATTTACCGGTCGATCTACGTTCCCACCCTCACCTATGGTCATGAGCTTTGGGTAATGACCCAAAGAATAAGATTGCGAATACAAGCGGCCGAAATGAGTTTCCTCCGCAGGGTGTCTGGACTCTCCCTTAGAGATAGGGTGAGAAGTTCAGTCATCCGGGAGGGACTCGGAGTAGAGCCGCTGCTTCTTCACGTCGAGAGGAGCCAGCTGAGGTGGTTCGGGCATCTGGTTAGGATGCCTCCTGGACGCCTCCCTCGGGAGGTGTCACAGGCGAGTCCACCTGGGAGGAGACCCCGGGGAAGACCCAGGACACGCTGGCGCGACTATATCGCCCAGCTGGCCTGGGAGCGCCTCGGAATCCCCCTTGGAGAGCTGGTGGAAGTGGCTGGGGAAAGGGAGGTCTGGGCTTCATTGCTTAGGATGCTGCCCCCGCAATCCGAACCCCAGAGAAGCGGAAGATAATGGATGGATGGATGGATGGATGGATGAATTAATAGTATATCAGATGCAATTATGCGTTGTAGCTGAAGATCACTATGCATTTTAAGAATACTAAAATGTTTCCTCATTTAGTTTTAGGTTTTACATTTAAACCAAGGGCTGCAAATAATGAAATTTATCAAATACAAACTGAAAATAAAGACAGAAGCACATTATTGCAATATTACAGTAGATTTCATTTCTATCTAAACTTCAACCCAAAACATTCAATTCCATTTTCCATTTCTATCAATGCAGATCATTATAATAGAGTAAGTTGAGAAGAACTGGTGGTATTGGTGAGTGGCCATAACAGAGCTACACTATATGTCTAAAACGTATAGATCGGCTCATCCAACATTCCTGTCCTCTCTTCAGATGGCTCTACACTAGCTGTTGGAACGTTGGGGCCGGTCGTGGGCTGGAGGATACGGAACCAGCCCTGTGGCTGGAAGTTTGCAGGTTCAATCCCCAACACTGACAGTCCATGACTGAGGTGTCCTTGAGCAAGACACCTAACCCCCAACTGCTCCCTGGGTGCTGTGGATAGGCTGGGCATGTGTGCTCACTGCCCCCTACTGTGTGTGTGTGGTGTTTCACTTCATGGATGGGTTAAATGCAGAGGTGGGATTTAAAAAGTATGACTTAACTTATTGCTATGAGAGTTTGATTGCATTTAGCCACAATGGTGTTAGAGAGGTCAGGTAGTCAGGTTGTATTTTTAGCCGTGCATCACAAATGCAAATCCAGCTCACCCCACAGGTACTGGATTTGCTCCATCACTCCAGGGAAAAAGTACTTATATTTCTCATCCTTTCTACAGTGTTGCAGCGTTACAGTGTCAAACGGAAATTTTGCAATGTCAGCTTTAGCCTGCAGATGGCAGCCTCACACAGATTTTAAAGCAGCCATCTAACTGTACATAGATTACAGCACATACCATAACAGCACTTAAAAACACTTAAATTTACTGTCTGTGTTGCTTCTGCACAAAGTAAGATCATTTATCTGCGTTATATTCATACTAAACACAAACACCATATGATTAAATTGATAAACTCAAAATACATGACTGATTTATGCATGTGATAAAATTATGATTAAAACAATTGACTTCAAAATAAAATATGCATATTAAAAAAGATGAGACTGCAATGAGACTGTTTTCACTTAAATGAAATCCTTCCCCCCCCCCAACCCCCCCCCCCCCCATTGAATGATATACTGTTTGTTTGTAATTATTTTCTTCACTTTTTTGCTCTAATTTTACACTAAAGAAAACATTTCAATTTAAAAGCAGTGTACTTTGTTATAGCTGTGAGAGTGGGCAAAATAGGCGTCATCAGACAGTATTTATTATGTTATTTCCAACTTCTCTCATCATGCAGTCATGTTCCTGACACTATTCGTTTGCTGCATCCATGAAATGCTTGCTGCATGCTTCGGTGTAGAGCTTCTCTCCGGTTTTCACTACTTTCAGAGCATGTAAATGCGTTTTTCACTTCTCATCAATACAGTGCGCCGCTACCCCAAGGTAATTATGGTTAGTCAATGACATCAAGTCTCCAGTGAGAGCAACAGTTGTTGCCAGTTCCAACAATTGTAACCTTTCCTTTCTTACCCTAAAGAATAAAGATGAAAATTATAACATGTGGGTAAGTCTATTTTCAGGTTATGATAGAATTTCACCAACCTAATTTTGGGTTCAGACAAAATATTGTCAGGCTATTGTCAGCTATAGGCAGAATTTTATTGGGCTACCATCAGGTTCAGTACAGTCAGGGCATGAATTTGGGTGTAGACCATTTTTTCAATGGGCTACAATGAGGGTAGGATCACATATTGTTGGGATACAATCAAGTTCAGACAGAATTGTGTCAGACTACAGTTGGATTCGCGTATACTTTTATTGGGTTACAGATGGCTTCTGACAGGGTTTTGCTAGGCTGCCTTCAGGTTCAGACAGATTTTAGTCAGGCACATTTAGACACAGTTTTGTTGGGCTACAGTAAAGTTCAGACAAAATTTTGGTAGGCTACAGATGCAGTTGGCTTTAATTCGAATTTTTCGGACTACCTTTGGATCCAGATAGAATGTTGTTCTAGTACTCACTCTCAGACAGAATTTTTTTGGGTAAAAGTCATGTTTGGGCAACAATTCTACCAAGAAGAGTGGGCCAAAGCTCCTTCTTAGCACTGTTGTTGCTGCTGCTAAAGGTGGCACAACCAGGCATTAAGGTTAGGAGGCAATAACTATTTCACACCAGTGATATGAGTAATACAAAACTATTTTTCCACCAATTGTTGAAAGGCTCGTTTAAAACCTGTGCTCTGTAGGAGGACAAGAAACCGTTTAGGGGGGCAAATACTTTTTCACAGCACTGTAAAGTGACATTTTTTGAAATACCAACAAAATTTTGTTGAGCCACATTTGGGTTTAGACAGAATTGTGTTCTCTGACAGTAACATTTAGACTGAATTTTGTCAGACAACAGTCAGGGGATATAGTCAGGTGATAGTCATTTTTGAATGGCTAGAGTGAGAGCAGGGCAGAATTTTCTTGGGTTCCAGTCACGTTCTGATTCTCCGGGTTGCAGGTAGGGTCAGTTTGGACCTGGGCAGAGAATGTTATTAGGCTGTATTTGGGTTTATGTTTAAATTTCAGGGTCTACCCTTCAAAACCCATCACTCAACCAACAGTAGACAGGTGATTGTTCTTTGGTATAGGAAAGAGAACCTTTATAATAAAAACAAAAAAATATATGGGGAAATGAATGCAGACAAAATTTTTAGAGAGAAATTTGAGAGACTTTCTCTCTGCATTTTTACTTTTACGTTCTAGTATCTTATTGTAATATTGTTACAATAATGAAATGTGTTACTTTAGCACAGGCATACGTGAACATGTTGAAAGGATTACATATGCATGTCTCATTAAGATGAATCAGATCTGTTCTCCTGCAAGAGTAAAGATTTAGAAGATGTTTTTAATTGGGACGTAGAACACCAGAACAGCACTGTGTGTCAGAAAGGCAAACCTTTTGCTTTTGTTCACCTTAATGATCTGAGAGCTCAGTGAATAGGAAAGCAAATGGAAGAATATGTAATATTCAAGTCACATAGGACCCCTCAAATAAAGGACTAATTCAATTAGCATAGAGAAGAACCCAAGTCCATTGTCTTGATGAATTTGGGTTTAAACAGACTTGATATGGTCTGTCAGACCCCATTAGAAAGCAGCAATGAGACTGAGAGAGAGAGAGAGAGAGAGAGAGAGAGAGAGAGAGAGACAGACAGAGAGAGAGAGAGAGAGAGAGAGAGAGAGAGAGAGAGAGAGAGAGAGAGAGAGACAGAGAGAGAGAGAGAGAGAGAGAGAGAGAGAGAGAGAGAGAGGAGGGGTGAGAGAGAGAGACAGAGAGAGAGAGAGAGAGAGAGAGAGAGAGAGGAGGGGTGAGAGAGAGAGAGAGAGAGAGAGAGAGAGAGAGTGGTGCTACTTGGTAAAAAGTCTGTCATCATCCGTGTCTGCAAATGCAGCTCTTTTGAAAGTAGGACCATTTGGTTTTAGAAATTCTGAAGTCAACTATAATCATGATTCCAATTTTCACAAGTAATCTGGAATTCAGATTTCAAATGACCTGTGAAACGAGAGTCAATTCCAGACAATTTTATCAATTCTGGACTCCAGAAAACAAGACATAAGTCCATTTCACACATTCTGAAGTTCAGAAGTCAGCTACAATTGTGATTCCAATTTTCACAAGTAATCTGGAATTCAGATTTCAAATGACCTGTGAAACGAGAGTCAATTCCAGACAATTTTATCAATTCTTGACTCAAGAAACCAAGACATAAGTCCATTTCACACATGCATTTTTACATTTAACATTACTTAAATAAGTGAACATGGATAGAAATTACAGTTGAAATGCTGGTAGAATTGACACAGCAATTTACCTGACACTGTATAATTCACAAGAAATTACTTGTAAATCATACGTGACCAGAAGCTGATACATGTCCTAGAAAACACAACAGAGTTTCTGAGATAATGTTTTTATACCAGAGACTACTTTTTGTACGAGATTCTAGTAGCATATACGGCCATATCTACCCCATAAGCATGAAATTCTGCCACTGTATAGAAGTGATGCAGCATGACCCTCAAAACGTGCCATAAGACCCCAATATGCGCTTAAACTTACTGCAGCTCATCATGCAAACTGTGCCCACTTAATGCTCACTTGTTCAAAAGGTACAGTGAAACTATGGAACTGTTAACAAGTTCGAGACAAAACAGAAAATGTAAGTTCAAGGTTGAAGAAGTAGTGACGTGAACAACATCCTACAGGGGTGCTATCTTAATACATTTAATACATTAATTCAGGTGTTTTGAGTTAATTCAAGTAACTGTAGCCTGAGTGGCTGATCACCACTCAAGAACACTTGTCAAGCTTGTGAAAGGCGGTCAGTGCTCTTGTGAAGCAATTAAGTCCTTCATTTAAAATGCAGATAAGACTCTTTTCTTGGATCAACATGCAGAGGACTCGATGTATTCCCAGCAACCTGGATGGTGACAACTTTCAGCCTTCGAGGAACAAAACCCGAAAGCCTCTCCACATTCCACACAGTAATTCAACGAAGACGGCAAACTGGATATTTGGACCAAACTCTTAACATCTAGGCCTAGCGTAGTTAAAGAACACTCAAAGTCTGTGATGTTCATGTTATTTTACATGTATTCATGCTTTTGGTTTTAGCATGTTTTGTTTAGATCATCTAAACTCATAGCTTTAGATCTTTCCATGCACTCTCTCCTGTCCTAACAAATGTCCACGATGTCTTAGCTTTACCCCACCACCAGCGTTGTGATAAGGCTAAGTTCATTCTCACTGTGCTGCGCTCAGCCACTGTCTTTGCTGTAGCTTGGGCTAGATCAAAGGGTCAGCTGGGCAGACCACCCGTGAGCGCCACATTTTATGATTTGTTTATATATCTGAGACTGATATATACAATTATGAGACTGAGCAATTAATAAGACTAATATTTATGGGGCATAGTGTAGCAAAAACCCTACAAATATGTAATCTCCACCCATTTTTTTCTAAAATCTACCTATAGTTTGTGCCGCCCTCCCTCAAATGTATATGCACGAGGAAGAACAGAACATGCTGCAGTTTACCATGCATATGGCCAAAAAACACATATTTAGTCTTAGTCTTATGCGCCAGTTTTGTAGCTAACACATGTCTTATTTGCAACCGAAACTTTAACCAAACTTAAACATTACTATGTGGAATGGAGTTCAAATCGTTGAAGCTGACTCTCGATTCCAGGAAACTGAGAATGCCTCTTTTTCGGATGAACTCCCACTCGCAGTGGAAAGCAAAGAATCCTCAGAAACGAATCCCATATTCAATGTGCCTCCATGACTGGTGATTTTTGCCTGGAAAACAGCTAGACAGCTAGAAATCATAGGCCTCAAACCATGTCACCCTGTGAAGGTTAACACGAATTGGAAATCCTAATGCAAATTCCCCTCCTACGGTGAGGCATTTCTGAGCGAGACTTGCTCTCGTGAGACATGGGGGGGACTCTGAACTCTGTGAAACAACTTCTAGTTACTGTTATTTTTCACCACAGTGACGTAGCCAATAAATTCGAAGACCTTTGTCCAAAGTTAAAGGTCAACATCTTTGCTAGGAGCACATTTCAAGCTTTGAAGCATATGCCACCTTTTCTGAAGATGTGATTGATTCCTCAGCCAGCTCCTTGTTCCCGGTCAGTAGGAAATGACCCTACATCCCTCCATTCAAGTACTTTCTTTCTGGATAATTGGCGCTCCTGTTTGAGGCAATTGTAGTTTCAGAAATGCACAGCTGTAACATTTGAAAGGATTCATTCACACCTAAAGTGACGCAGACACAATGCATCACGTCCATATAATTGCAAACTGAAAGACAATAAGCCCGGCTGATAGAAGGCAACGAGTGGCAAGATGAGGGTGCCCGTTTCAATTATGTACATTAGTTATAGATGAGCAACCTTTGGGGAAGACCCCATACAGGAGGCATTTGCAGGATTAATATAGTGTGGAAGACCATTTTCTTGCACGTAATTGCACCTTAATTATCCATTAGTTATTGAATTAGCCTTTTGTCTGTTTGTCTCGAGCAAAGGGCTTGGCAGGGTAGTCACCTACTTGGCTATCAAGAGAGAGAGAGAGAGAGAGAGAGAGAGAGAGAGAGAGAGAGAGAATTGCATGAAGATCATCAGCTTGTAATTAAGCTCCAAATTGCTACAAGGCAGCCATCAGCTTACTCAGTGTATCAACTACAGCGCTCCACTTTTCTCTATCTGATTGCACATTGAAACAGTGCTAGTTCTGCTGCCGAGTTTCCATTACAGAACTACTGGTAACAATTTATACACAACTTAAAGAGGGACTTCGTAACACGTGGAAGTATTAAAAGAAGTATTCATAACAAAAATGAATATTTATGAACAGGTTATTCCAGTAATCACAAGATGTTTTGAGAATAAATGAATTAGGACATTGTACTGACATCTGAATACTCAATAATAGAACTTTTATGGGAAGTTTTATGGGAGATTTTGATGCCCTTAACTTTAGCGATATATTTTCCATTATATATATATATATTCTCAGCTCAGCACTGCAGTAACACTGTAGTCCATTGTTAGCCCCCTTTTACCCTGTTCTTCAGTGGTCAGGACCCCCATGGACCCTCACAGAGCAGGTACTATTCGGATGGTGGATCATTCTCAGGTGGTGTGTTAATGTATGTTGTGCTGGTCTGAGTGGATCAGACACAGCAGTGCTGCTGGAGTTTTTAAACACCTCAGTGTCCCTGCTGGACTGAGAATAGACCACCAACCAAAAATATCCAGCCAACGGCGTCCTGTGGGCAGCGTCCTGTGACCACTATTGAAGGACTAGAGGATGACCAACACAAACTGTGCAGCAGCAGATGAGCTGTCGTCTCTGACTTTACATCTACAAGGTGGACCGACAAGGTAGGAGTGTCTAATAGAATGGACAGTGAGTGGACACAGTGTTTAAACCTCCAGCAGCACTGCTGTGTCTGATCCACTCGCACCAGCACAACACACACTCACACACACCAGTCAGTGTTACCCAAATAACAAAGTAACAGAGAAACAGATGGACTACAGTCTGTAATTGTAGAACTACAAAGGGCACCTATATGGTAAGGAGAGCTGTACATGATGAAGTGCTCAGTTAATCTATGTATATATACTTGGGTAGAATATCAAAATGAAATGTACTCCAAGGTTTTTTTTCCAGTTATTATGCTATATTACATAATGGAAATGATGAACATTTTTTATGAAGAAGACTTTAGCCACATCCATTTGGTAGAAATTCTCATCCAGAGTTACTTACAGTTTGATTAATTTTTACACAGGTTGGCAGCAGTAGTGTTAGGAGTCTTGCCCAAGGACCCATACTGGTATAGCGAAGGGTGGTTACCCGGGCAGAGAAGGGAACCCCAGTCTACAGCATGGTAGACGGCGGTGTTATCCACTACACTATACCAACCATACTATTCCCATCACCATGCCCATTGCTAACAGATGTATAGTAATATTTATCTCCACAAAGAAACCCTAGTGGTAGAGTGGATCATACTAAAGAGCTCAGGAAATTTAACTGTCATAAGATGACACCTTTGCCACAAATCAGTTTGTGAAACATCCCCCCCACAGTGAGCTGCGCTGTACAATTACTGAACTAATACTACTCCTTATTTCAGAAAGATTAAAAATCGGAATGCTCAGCCAGGCAGAACTTTCCAAACGAATAAAAGAACACGAGGCGACTCTCATAAGATTCTACCATTTATTACACATGATGACATTCTTAAATAAAATCGCTTCACTCAACAGTTCTTGCATAGATATATTACAATACCAATTTAAAAAAGAATTACGAAACAAACCAGTAACAAAAATAAACTCTTCTTTTTCTCTTTTCCTTAATAAAGAACATTGTCATACTAACATCGTATAATACAAATAAGATTTGGAAATGCTTTTTACAGCAAAGAAAGCACAACTTAAAGGAATAAAGAGAGAGAGAGAGAGACAAAGAGAGACTGAGGTGGGCGAGAAAGTGGGAGAGAGAGCATATCACTGCAAAAAGACATGAATTTACAGGAAGAACTTGGGAGAAGTTTGTAAATAGGAAAATGAACCTCAGTGCAACGTCGTGTGTGGTTTCATGATCAAACTCTTTCGGCGTCACCTCCTCCAGCTGACAACCTTCAGTGCAACACTGAGCAGCAAACATGAATGGATAGATGGTGAGAAACCAACCAGAGTTGTTTGTGTTTGAGTTCAGCCCAAGTTGATGCTATGTGGATATGAATCAGAGTTCAGGTCCAAGAACATTCCAAGCTCTGGAAACTGAAGCAAGAGGTGTTGGAGGTGTAGCGAGTGCGTCTATACATACGAGGATCTATGCAAAAATGGCACCAAGACCCATCGTTTTTCTTGAAGAGCTTGTGAGTGAATGTAAAATGATATGAGTGAGACAGGATGATGCTTCATATGTAGCACAAGACATAATAGAAGAGCATTTATGGACATTTTGAATCTGGTTCTACAGAAGAGGATATGGAGAGTGGTGAATGCACACCGACCGTGTGGATGGTGAACAATGGGTGGAGGTCTGTTATGTTTTAGAGCTGCTTTAAAACGTCCCTGAAATCTTGCACTATAAGTTAGAAGGATGTTTCTAGGCTTTTCTGCTGCCTGCTGGGTTTTCTATCCAAGCTTCAAAGCTCTACAGTACATGATAAAAGAAACCAAGCTTACATAAACCTTGAAACCTTACATGTGCACTATGAAGATGCCTTCTACTGACACCCATGTAACATGAGCTTGTAATTTAGAACTGTATGTCCCTGTTAATGTTAAAAATCTGAAATATTGATTACAATCCATTAAAGTCCTCATGTTTGTAGCTGCACTCTGTAATATCTCAGAGGAGCTGAATGTGTTGTAGTCTTCAGTAGTTTCCTAAAGGTAGGGGACTGGCAGGACATCGAGGCTTTGTCATTTTTTATTGAAGCTAACGTGGCCTGGGGATGGTTGTGAGTGGGGAGGGTTGTAGGTAAGCTGACACCCAGCTACATGGGTGAAATTGACTGTGTCGCGCAGTAGCGATAAGACCTTCTCAGTCAGCAGAAGTTCAACGTGCCACTCCCCACCACCTCCACCCCCTGGGGTGCTTCGTTCCACCTCATTGAAGGACTGACCAGGACGGCTCACTGCCAGGAGAGCCCAACTCCTGTCTTGTTACCAGTACGGTCCTGCTGTCAGATGGCTCCAGCATTAGTTCACGTCAGGCAAGCGAGTGAAAAGGGCATGGTACATGATCCTGACAGATGACCAGACAGCAGGAGATTGGGCCTAAATATCACACACTGGTGTGGTGCCTTCTTTGTTTAGGAAGTTGGCATGGGGGTCCGTTTGTTATTGTCAGTTTGCTTCTGAATTCTGGGTTCATCTACTGCCTCTAGGTCAGTAATCATATACTAAAAATTAATACTAAAGCTCACTGCTTTCATTTTTTCATCCTTAAAAGTCTGTTATCCCCACTGGTAGCAAAGGTATGATGGAATTTTATATTCATTATTTTTCATGTGTGGCTCATTGAAATAAGCAGAGAAGCTGGAATTTTTGATCATTTCTGTTTTTTGTGATCGTATTTTTTTGACTGTCATCACCATAGTCTTGTTTTGTAGGATGAAAAAAAATATCTGTGGACTGGAAAAACAAACGTCAATATAGAATGTAAATCTAATGCAAATGTGATGTATTGTGTAGATTTACTGCTTTACTAGCATCTAAATAGTAAAACAACAGCAAAATGAAAGTAAAACTTGGCTTCTATGGGTTAATCCATGCACTTACATACTAAATGATGGACGATGTTTGATGACTAGAGTAGTTCCTTCTTTTGTTGATGGTCTATCATTGAGAATGCAGAACCCATGCAAAGTTTATGGCGCTGGCCCAAGCTACACTTCCTTAGAAGTGCTGAAACCCTCTCAGGTGTCATCTCTGGATTGTTAGCTGTCAAATCGCACACTACATGAAATGGGTATTAGAAGCTAAAAATGAACCTGTGGTCATGGCCTCGAAGCTTGAAATGATATGCCATACACAAAACATGAATAGTGACCAGCTATTCTGACCTAAATGATGGCTCATGACAGCCTAAAACATTTAAGGTGGCCTGCCAACACACTGTTCACGGAAGCCATCGCAAACGCTCATATCTCTCTTACATTCATCATAAATGTCACACAAAACCCAGACGATAACCATTCAACGTCAATAAAAAAACCCAGTGGAATTTACGAGGATATCAGAAAATGATCTTGCGATATTTACAAAACACAGCCGTTCTGACTTTTTCTAGCAGTGTTGTTTTGATGTACACTATGCACAACTAAAAAGACGTTTCAAAGCTCACTGACAAACAATGCTGCTTTTTTTTCATCACTGCATGCTAGTCCTGGACAGCCTGAAGAAATATATCAAGCTGTGTGGGGGGAAAAAATGCTGGGGAGCGTAAATAGCGCCGGGGGACGCTCAAGACGTGTGCAAGAACAAATTTGCTTTTTTTTTTTTTTTTTTTTATCCTTCACAAGTATTAAAGTAGGCTTTCATTCCAAGAATTAAGCCGATTTCAAATGCTGTCTGTGTGCAGAATCCTTAACTCTTCATTGCACTTGTGCAAATAGCAACCGTTCTTTCGTTGTGCACATCAACAGGACGAAAGCAAAGAACGCATTTTTCATTTGTAGGAAAGGTCCAAAAGTGTCGCTGCGCAGCTGTTGGTTGGCGGGGAGGGACATTTGAGAGAGGGAGAGTTGTCCATATTTGTAGAAGGGGAGATGTCTTTTGTTCCACCGCTTCAAATCAGTTCACTGTGCACAACATAATGATACAGGAGATCCCATCTGCTCACCTTTCGCTTTCTAAATTCACACTTTTGATCCCAACAATGGACTGAGGAAGCAAACGGTTGGCCCAAAAAGACAGAACGAAAATAGTACTGTTAGTCAACGAATGGAACCATCCTTCAGAACACGGCATTTCAGAATCATTGTTCAAAGTTCCCATTTGTGTTAATTGCAATATACAATAGATACGATACGTTCCCATGTTATGCATTGGTGTCAGAAGTAGGCTGTAGCCATGTTGACTCATGACAAAGTGCATACAAGGTTTTGTAGTCAATGCTGCTAGAAAATTTGGTATTGAGTCCGAACTGAAGGGAACTGGACTTCATTACTGCTGCTCTGCATGGCTGAAGTGGTATATGTTCCTTCCACCGTATAATTGGCTCTTATTGGGCTAGTCAAGGTCGTGTCAATTCTCCAAACCTGGACCACAAGGTCCAGGCAAATCAGTGTGACTCACACAGGATGGTCCAAGTCATCTGGCCTAACCATTCCAGCCCGCGCTCCTGCTGCGGGTGTTTGGGTATATCCAGCATATTCAATCATGCCTTCTGTATGCATCCTTCAGGGTCTTCTGCTGGAGTGACAGGCAGACAGACCTGTGCCTCTTCCCCTATGCACTCTCTCTCTCTCTCTCTCTCCCTCTCTCTCCAAATTCCCATTTTCGCTTCCTCTCCCTTGCTTTCGAGCCAGCTCCTCCTCTTTAAATATGCCTTTTCATGTGCAGTGCCAAGTGGTCCGACCGCGAGAAGCACCTGTAGGAGGGAAAAAAAAACAGAGCATGAAGAATCAAGGCAGTTGACGAGCCACTCGACATGGTGCTTTCTGAAAGATTAAAGGAATAGGTCATGCATTATTTACCCTAAAATGCTAATGTCAGTATTAAATGATGAAAGCTAGTTGGCAGCTAATGGCGATTAGCTAATTAGGAAATATGCTCGCTTTTTTTTTTTATGTGATATCATATTTAGCATTTTTGGGCATGGTCCTTGAGGATGCTGCTTCCACCACTGAGTACCTACAGCATTCTTTATATTTTTATATAGTATACTTTATCATACCAAGTCCCCTGCACCACTAATGCAGCACATATTGAACTAAATTAGAGATTTATTATATCAGAGATTTTATATCTAATATTTATAAATATGTGAGGTGACTGAGTTGCAGTGCTCAGAAAGGAGCTGTAGATATTCTTTTGGCAAAGTTCGACAGATGGTGACTCGAGACACTGCCAGGAGGCATCAAACCAGCTGGTCCAATTCCACTCGCCCCTCCCAAGACAGGGGGTCCGGACATGGGCAGGACGGATTATGGCTCGGCCTGAGGGCCAGTCTACAGGTTATGTGTCTCACTGTGCTGTATTTAAGGCTAGATTCAGGCAGGGAGTCTCTGTATGCTGCTGTCGCCCAGCACACACACAAACATGCACACAACATTCATTCTTATGGTAATCTGGGCCTCCCTCGACAGCAGCAGAGTAGATACCCAAAGGTGTCCGAAAAGGCAGAATAGGCAGGGAGGGAGGAGCACTGCTGGGAAACAGACACTCCAAGCCTAAAATGCATGAAGGACTTATTTACATCAAAGGAGGGATGAGGTGAGATTCCCTTCAGAGCTGCTGGTCAATATCAGGAGACAGTCTGATTTTCCAGCAAGAGCATTAAGCTAAATTAAACTAACCCTCCAACCCATGACTGAAAAAAATGTTTCCTTTTCCTCGACCATATCAACTGAATCGCATTATCTGTGCGACGTTGCATAATAAAATATACGTAATAATTACTGTGGTTATCAACTGTGTTCTTATCCTTGTGTCTTCACTATTTGTGGTAGTGCCACAGTTCAGTGTAATATTGACTTTAATCAGATGAACCAGCCGTTTTTAAACTCAATTCTCCCTGAAGTGCTAGCTATCTAACCTGCTATGTAAGCGTCCAATATCACATAGTACGTGTGAATTTAATTGATGAAAAGCTGCTCAAAGAAAAACGAGTAGCTCCGAAATAGTAACTTTACAGGAGAGGGCAAAAAATGCTCTTCCCTTTCAGTGGAAGATAATTTAATTCCAGGCGATTTTAGAGCATTTCTATTATGTAGATTAAATTATGTAGAAAATATGTAGAATCTAAACTCCTTGCACGGCGATAACATGCTTCTTCTGTTAGAAAACAGCCAAGCCTGGCATCTATTCTGTTGAATATTTGGTGGATAGCATTAACTGTTTGGTGCTGTTTATCATCACTGATGATAAAAAGAGGCATCTTTAATTTTTTATATTAAGTGACCCTTATTAGTCCCACGACGGGGAAACTTTACATCCGTGAAGCGAAACTCCACATACACACTAGTCTTGCACAAGGACACCTCAGTCTGTCAGCTATGGGGGATCAAACCGGCCACCTTCTGGTCACAAGGCCGGTTCCCTAACCTTCAGCCCATGACTGCCCCCAAAGAGGTGGTACGCCGTTCCCGGAGGTACTACAATACCAGGTCGATGCGAGGCATGGACGGAGCAAGCCCCTCTTCCATCTCCCTGTTCTGAAAATCAGTTTAATATGTAGTCCTCATTTAGAGGATTTATCAGATGTTAAATTGATAAGAACAGGTACTACACTTGATCTTAGCACATATTTTTCTAAATTATTTGTGAAAATTTCATGATGATTGGACCAATAGAAATGCTCCTAAACTGCTTGGAATAAAACTGAAAATAAAGAACGTTTTTACCTGCTGCTATAAATATACCATGATGCACTTACTTTCTTTGAACAGGTAAGATAGATGGTAAATGCTTGCAGTTTGCTCACATTACTTTAAATCAGCAGTAGCTGGCGACAAAACCATTCTTCCCGCATGATTGACAGCATATTCAGCCCTCACAGACTCCTGGCTATAGAAGCTTCCTATGGCTAGGGCAGCACTTTCCCCCAACTTTACTTTCTCCCCAGTTCAGTCATGGCCAGTTCCACCCACTGGCTAAGTGTCCCACAGAAAACACAACCAAGTTGAGAGGCGAGCCGCTGCATCATTTCGAACTGAAGCAAGTGCAGATTAGATAGCTCAGCACACTTGGAGGAGAACACTAATTGCCAATTGCCACATCATCTAACATGCCTGTGTTGGCTAGCAGTTAGTCTAATAAAGGCTAAGATGCTATGCTCTCACATTAGTGACTGCTTAGTCATTAAAATGCCTCATACCTCATATGAGGTTTGAGGGTGTGTAGAAATTCATACACGAGATCCTTTAGCTTTACACACTGTAACCTGCAGAAATGAAGCCTTCACTATGTCAGAAACGTGCAGTGAACACAGTAAACATGAAGCAGTAAGAAGACGTGTTGAACTCTGCTTTGTCTTCTTCAGTAAGAACGATTGAACATGTTTCTATGGAATAAGATGTGTATGATTTGGAAAAGTGGAAACATCTTTGTGGTGTTTTTGTTCTGCAGGGGGTTCTGATCCCTCCCATTTCACAGCTCATCAGCGATGTACCATCAATTTCCATTCCTTTTACAGGGCCTCCAGAAAAAAAAGCCTACATTTACCGATTGCTGCCAAAAAATAAAAGCTGAATAAACCTGTGTTTGTGAGGATTTCATGTAACCGGAGTGAAAACACAGAGGCATTAATACACGAATACCTCAGTTGTCTGATAATGAACTTAACATTGATCTCACCTGTCGCAGTGGGCGCACTTGAAGGGCTTGGCGCCGGTGTGTTTGCGGTAGTGTCTCGTCAACTCGTCGCTCCGAGCGAACCGCCATTCGCAGCCTTCCCACGAGCACTTGTAGGGCTTCTCACCTGAGGCACAGACGAACACACACACATGCCAGATTGTCACACCAACTTCTGCCTTGAGGGAGGCCGACGGCAGTAACTTTCTAATTCATTTGTGTTGGAGTTGATTAGCCCGTCTGAGCGGTGCGCCGACACAATTGGAGTTTATGAAATACACGATCGTCATTAGGCAGCACAGCTGTCGCACCAAACAAACTCACACCCAGCCATGAGCGTTCCCCCCATTTCAGCAGATGGGGGGGAAACGCACTTTCGCTTCCAACTCCGCATTTCCCTCCGTGGAAGGCACTCCGGTCTGAGTACTTGTGTGCGTCTGTTAGTGTGTGTGTGTCTGCGCTGGCTTGTTTATCTGCTTAGTAAAATGTATAAATGGGGGGTGCGGAGCTTATTTGGGTGGTGGCAGAGGCGATCATTAGCGCAGTAATGATGCTTAATGGGGAGGAACTTCATATTTACTGTCAGCCAGATGCCTCTGTCTCTACCATTAGCCACATCCACAAATCTTCCCAACAAGGCCAGCTTATTTCAGGAGAGAGGGAGCCTTTAAAACACATTTAAATGCTGATTTCTTCACTCGTTTGTGCATGTTAGTCCTCTCTTACCTATCCTGTCATTGCCAGTATCTTCTTTGGCTTTGTCTTTGTCTCCTGTTAAAATCTGCCCCAGAGTAGTCATGATGTGCACACGTCCTTGCTGGTCATAGTAAAATGGATCAGCACGTTGAATCGGAGCTTACCGTGTTTTACCACGTTTCCTATCACTGCGTAAAACATGCACTGTGCCAGTTTCTGAGCAAACACATGGAACTGAATTCACGTTGCTATGAAAACTGATGATTTGTGTCATTAAAAGAAGCAATAAAAGGCCACTGATCTGTGAAGTATATACATATTTAAATGTTTGCTGATTAAAACAGCAGGTTGTGACTTTGTTATATGACAATTCTTACATATTAAAGTAATTGAGAAAACAGCCTTGAGAAGTCATGTTGCTAAATTAGTAGAATAGATTAAAATTGCTTTGAAGAAAAAAAAAGATTACTGCTACCAATATAAAGGTAATGCAGTCTAAGGTATTAATAGGGAGTTGCTACGGTAACAGCCTCTACTCTACTGGGAAAGTTTGAAAATATACCTTGATCTTAAACATTAGTGTGAGCATTTGATTGTATTCAGCCAAAAGAGCTTTAGTAAGGTCATATATTGATGTTGGATGGTTAATTCTGGATCACAAACTCAATATACCCAATATAACGCATATCATCCCCAAGATATCGAATGGAGCTCCAACGCTCCAGAGAATGCAGTTCTGCATTCTTGCATTCCTGCTTGACAGCCCAATACCTATGGGCTTTATTTCCTTCTATCCACAGCTTGGCACTGGGCTTCATGGTCTGTGCACCTGCTCCAGAGTGCCCCACTCTTTTACCACTGCTTTTCTATGGAGATTATACAAGCTGCTTGTGCACAACTGAACACCTGTACCAGCAACGTGTGAACCTCAGCTGAAGTAGCTGAATTCCCAAATTAGAAAGGTTGTCTGGACATTTTTAGACACACAGTGCATGAAAGGTTGGAAACACCGAACGCTGTAACACTACAGGAAACTTCTGCTATAACTGTAACCCTTTCATGAAGGTTGATGGACTTGTTCTACCTGGTTCTCCGAAGACCAAGAGCCAGTCGAAACTTCTGTTTGTGTAAGTAACTCGAGTAAGTCAGTAAGCACTTAATGGATGTAGCAGTTTTGTCGTCCAGATACCCACGCCAGTACGTTGGTATGGGGAAATGCGCTGAAAACAATTTCAGCCACTTTAATTAAAAGTAATGTACAGCAGCAAGTATGATCACATCCACTGAGTGATCGCATTTGTTCCTGAAACCATATTTGATTGCTGCGGTTTGCAGAGTGAATGCGCGGAAAGCCAGGCTTTTTCAACACCGCCTCCAAAGCGCACACACACACACACACACACACACACACACAACACACAGCAGGTTTAGACCTGCACCCACCATGGCCACAACACCAAGCAATTATAAGTCAGGCAGGCAGGGATGCTGGAGTCGGTCACCTAGCAACCAGGCGCGAGCGTAAGACGGGAGGCGGCAGTGCAGCCGGTTGAATCTGGAACCAGCCAATTATGGCTCGCGCTGCCAAGGGAGGATGCAGTTGCCTGGCAACCGCAGCAGCACATACTATGTGTGTGTGTGTGTGTGTGTGTGTGTGTGTGTGTGTGTGTGAGAGAGAGAGAGTTTGCGAGGACAGCGGTGTAAGGAGGAGGCTGTAAGTTGACACCGATGCCATGCACAAGCAAACACTTCCCCAATTACAGCCTACTGTTCAGCGGAGATGCACGCATGCTTGGCAACAGACCACCACTACCCCACAACCCCCCTGACTTGCTCAAACTCACACACACACACACACACACACACACACACACACACAATTTGAGCAGCCTCACAGGTGCCTGAAACACAGTTAATTACATTTCCCAGCTAAAGCCGAGGCAGGCAGAGTGGTTATAATTTGCTATATAGAAGGAAAAAGGCTTTTTCTGCCCATCACCACCACAGCTCCCCAAATCAAGATTCATTAGAATGGGCCTGAGAGCCGGAGACTAAGCAGAGAAGTCTGACCTGCTGCCACCTCTCACTCAATCTCCCTTCTCCTGAGATGTAGGCACACCCTTTCTTATTATTAAGTACCTTTCATGAAGCATGGAACCTGTACATCAAATAAAAAAATGCAAATGCGGTATTTACACTGCACCTGCTGGCCAAAGCAAGAAGAAGGCTGCAGATGTTCGAGGCGTATATGTGTAACAATACATTATAACATCATAAAAGCAAAGCACAACTGTGACAACGTGCATCATAAAGATGTGACGATAAATCCTGGAGCATGGACTCCAGAGAGCCTCACCTGCATGTCCCACACACCCTCCTGCTGAGGTCGGTGCCTGCATGGACTTTTAACTAGAACTACTCGCTCATAAATAGAGTTCGCCCACTGAGCTCTTTACAAATTTATACTAGTATGTCATCATGAAAGGTTTCCAAGAGTAGCCAGTGGGTTTCATGGACTTTCATTCTCACTCTGCTATGCTTCTAACAGTAGTAACTGGTTAGCCCCTTAACAAGCTACGGGCCCAAGGCTTTACTCCACACTTCTATACCCTAAGAACAGCTCTATTAGTTTGCGTTGACATCCTTGTAGTTACTGAATAATAAGCCTTTCTATGAAATTAAGATTAAGGCTTCAATCTAAATGACATTCATTGTCAATTCTTTATTCTTCTGTCATATTTATTTATTTATTTTTTACCAATTCAAACATATCCAATTCCACTCACTAGTTAGCACTCCCCAGTCACGCGATACCATCAGTGCTGAGAGGGTGAAAGCTAGCACAGGCTTATTCCGAGTCCTGTGAACCTCCACTGCATCTTTTCGGACTGCTCCTAATGCAATGTCATTGGACAGCTGATCGCACTTGGAGGAAAGCGCCAAGCGGCAGTTCTATCACCAGAGCTAACAGATGCTTGCGCTGACCAACATCAAGCTGGGGGGGTTTGGGGACCCATCCTACGAACCTAGAGAGCACAGTCAATTGCTCTCTCTTGGACCTCCAACCACGGATGACTAGCAACACCAGGGACTGAACTCGTGACCTCCCCTTCTTTAATTGTATTGCTCTTGTTGTGTTATTACTTTGCAATCTGGCTCCTATTTTGAGTTTTGGTTTCTTTCCAGACCTGTCCAGGGTGTATCCTGCCTTCCGCCCGAAGACTGCTGGGATAGGCTCCAGCATCCCCCCACAACCCTGACGGAGAAGTGGCTTAGAAAATGGATGGATGGATGGTTGCTTTCCAGATTTCTTCCTCTTAGTCTTAGGGACTTTTTCCTTGACACTGGCAACCTCAGCTAGCTCACTTGGGACTTGGACTTGACTTTTTGCAAAGTTGCACCATATAAATTATACTGAATTGAAGTGAAACTGGACATTTCATTAATTATGCAGTCTAATTTTATCTGAACACCAAAGGTTTTAAGCAACAATCACCAATCAGTCAACTCACTACAGCGTTTCTCCTGCTTCCCAGCTCTAACGTCAGTAGTAGAGTGTGAAAAGTTCTACACTCACAGGCCACTTTATTAGAAATCTCTTCTTGCTAGCTCCACTTTACAGGTGTACGGTTAGAGACCACAGCTCACCTGTTCTGGCATAATTCATGTGAGCCATTCTCTAGCCCTCCAGCTATTGATCACTACTTTTTGCAAACAACTTTTTCTAGTTTTAATACTAAAGAGAACGATGTACAGTGATAGCACACACAAATGAATGCTCTCCCCATCCAAACTCCCTCCCTCCCACCCAACCACCCTCAGTTGGAAAGCTGACACAACAAAGTTAACCTAGAAACAAAAGATAAACATCATAAATCAAAGAAACCTAGTATATCCATCCATACATATACAGATACACCCATCTATGCCTACATACCCCCACCGACACATGTATAAACAAAAAAAATACTGGAGTAGAGACAGTGAAGGCATATAGAGATCGACCTGGTATCCTGTCCTAGCATGCATTACAGTTCAGGCACTATATCCCTTATTTACCATCTTCAAACTCTCATGTATTAAGCAGTTCACTGATGAAAGTGGCCAAATGTTCCCATATTTAGATTGTTGGAACCTTAACGTCGTGTATTCTAGCATGGGCAATACATGAGAGGGCATCCAACTATGAATCTGAACTATCAGATTTTTTGTAACCAGCACTCATTATGGTGCCTTGTTTCTCATCGAGCTGTAGATCTGAATCATCATTAAGAAGAATTGGTTATAAGCTCTGATTGGTTAAGGGCGATGGATTAATATTGAAACAGTGGCCAGATCTGGCCCAGCCATCTTTCACACATCATCTAATCACACCTGTTTCACTGCATATCAGACAAGTTGGTTAAACTAAAAAAAACCTGTGAGAATTTGGTTCCTGGTCAAGTTTGATGTTGCACATGTAAAAATATCTGTTCAATTGCTTGTTAACACAAAGAGCTAAACAGCCAATCACACGGCCGCAACTCAGTGCATTTAGGCATGTAGAGGTGGTCAAGACGACTTGCTGAAGTGCAGACCGAGCATCAGAACGGGGAAGAAAGGGGATTTAAGGGGCTTTGAAAGTGGCGTTGTTGTTGGTGCCAGACGGGCTGGTCTGAGTATTTCAGAAACTGCTGATCTGCTGGGATTTTCACACACAACCATCTCTAGGGTTCACAGAGAACGGTCCGAAAAAGAGGAAATATCCAGTGAGCGGTCAGTTGTGTGGACGAAAATGCCTTTTTGATGTGAGAGGTCAGAGGAGAATGGGCAGACTGGTTCCAGATGATAGAAAGACAACAGGAACTCAAATAACCAACCAAAATCTCTGAGGAACGTTTCCATCACATTGTTGAAAGTCTGCTACGAAGAATTAAGGCAGTTCTGAAGGCAAAAGGGGGTCCAAGCTTTTACTCGCAAAGTGGCCAGTGAGTGTAGCTAGTAATGGTCCTGTAGTCAGAAACTGACCATGAATAAAGTAGATCAACTCAGCCTCAATAAATGGCCAATAAGAAGGTGCTTCTAATAAAGTGGACATAGAATGAAGCTCCACAAGGAAATGTGAGCGGTTTGAATCTAACTATCAATCGCAAGACACTTATCCAGATGATTCTGACCCTGTAAGCATGTGACGAATGTTGTGTTTCCAAAGAATCCTAGCCACGGTCTGCTAAGCGGTGTTAGGGAACTGACGGGAATGTGCAAGCATGCACGCACGCACGCTCCTTCACGTCTCATTCCACCTTGCCCATCCATCACACAGCACTTACTCACTCTGCAGACAGCAGTCTGACGGCAGGCTGAGCGCTGCTGGATGGAGATTGAATGTGCAGAGAGTTACGGCCTACTCCGGAAGCTTGTGACGGAGTGCTGTTGCAACCTTGGAAAAACGTTCACCCCGGAAGGGACTAGGTGCATTGCCATGGTGACGCAAAAACTGAGATGTTAATCATGTGGCTTTTAAGCCCGTTGGTGAAGTGAGATATTTAATAGTGTCAACAAAATGCAAGAGAACAGCTAACGGTATCTCCGCTCAGCCCATGCTCTCAGACAAAACTGTACAATCGCTGTTACTAGGGTGGAAACCTCAGGGCCACATCTTCAGTACCTTTAGTTAGGGAACCTAATTGCACTACGTTCCACTGTAGTTGTATCTTTTAATGTTGTATTGACTCCATCCATTTCATCCATCCATCTATTTCATTTTATTTTTAAGCAATAAAAAGGCATCAATATGCAAACCTCCCCCAGAGATGTTAATATAGAGTACTTGTAAAATCGTTTTAAGTACTCAATTGGACCTTAAAGACCATGTGGAACCTTGGGGGTAACCATGGGGCACTAAAACTGACCTGGGCACTGCCCTTTCTGATGACAGTATTCTCACCAAGTTCAAATATCTTGCATGTAGGCTCTGAAAGATGATGAGATAAAGTTATCACAGATCTTACAGATTAGCACCGATTATTTAAATGTCTTGCTTTTTATTCTTTTATTATGCTTATATTAAAATATTTGATTATACACTGATCAGGCATAACGTTATGAGCGCCTGTGCTCATTGTTAATAACTCCTTTGTAGTTCTACAATTACAGACTGTAGTCCATCTGTTACCCTGCTCTTCAGTGGTCAGGACCCCATGGACCCACACAGAGCAGGTAATATTTGGGTCATTCTTAGGACTGTATGTGTTGTGCTGGTGCGAGTGGATCAGACCCAGCAGTGCTGCTGGAGTTTTTAAACACTGTGTCCACTCACTGTCCACTCTATTAGACACTCCTACCTTGTCGGTCCACCTTGTAGATGTAAAGCGCAACACACACTAACACACCACCACCACGTCAGTGTTACTGCAGTGCTGAGAATGACCCACCACCCAAATAGTACCTGCTCTGTGAGGGTCCATGGGGGTCCTGACCACTGAAGAACAGGGTAACAGAATATCAGAGAAACAGATGGACTACAGTCTGTAACTGTAGAACTAATAAAAACTATGATGGAAGAAATAATCTGTCAAAAGGATTATTTCACTATAATATTATATTATAATCCTCATCGCGCATTGCTAGGAAATAAGAAAGACAAATGGTACATTTTATTGCCTACATGCAACATTTTCTTTGCCCTTATTTGCATTTAATGTGGAGGTAAAAAAAAACCCAACAAATTCACACGTTTTCCTTTGAAATGCCAATGAGCCTTCCAGGGAAATGTAATAAAGTGTTTTACATAGGAACGCACCACTGAGTTATCAGGGTTCCACAGTCCTACTGTCTTAAGAGCCCTTGAAGAACCCACTTTTAAAAAGATGATGGTATGGGGTTTCTAACAAAGAGGATCATCCATACTTTCCTTCACAGGCCACATCAACCAACATCGGCTCACAAGTCAGTGCTGTCCTTAAAAATCACTGTTAGATGATAGAAGATTAATTCATTTTTAATCTGGAACATTCCTTTACATTTCTTACTGGACCTTCATTACACATTGCTTTAACACCAGCTTCCTCTGATACACGACAAACTCAGCGCTCCAGATATGCCAGTTAATGAATGTTCAGTATAAGTTAAAAACAGAGTTTGAAAGATAATAATAATAATTAATAAAAAAACCTCAAGGACTAAATATGTCAGCACTTCTGCTGTAAAGCAGTGGTTGGAGAAAAATGGTACGCAGTCTTTCCCCTTGTCACAATTGGCTCCTCCCACGACTCCATGTGCTTTTGGTTTACTTTTGATCTTCCACATGCTTTTGTTTTGGTTCAGTCCTGCCCCCTTGTTTTCTTCCCACCTGTCCCTCGTCATCCCTGTGATTATTTAAGCCCTGTGTTTGCCCCTAGTTTTCGTTGCTCTTTGTTTGATGTTAGTTGGATGTATGTATTGTATTGTATTGTATTCTTGTGTTTGGCTCTTTGTTTGAGGTTCTGTGTTGTTTATCATGTCTGCACCCCAATCTGTTCATGTTGGCTCTCTGACCCTGGACTGTCTCGACCCCGATTTTGGATTTGCCCACAATAAAAGTCGCTTATCTCAGCGTATGCGTCCACCTCCTCACCCCACGGCGTTACACCCCTTTACCCAACTGTTGCTAATCAGCCGAGACATGTTTGGTGACTGAAGTGTGCTCCTTTAGTTTTGCAGTGGAGGTAAATGCAGATAATAATTAATGGGAGCACATAATCCACAGGTTTTCACTCTGCAATGTATAGCAGTCAATTTTGCCTGATTAACCATGTTTGAGGTCAGAGAAAATTGTGCAAATGAGATTTTTTGCAGGATTTAGAAGGTTAACACTCAGTGTAATTTTGGGAACGTTTAGATGTTCAGCCCATATCTGTCCAAGAACCAAGCAGTTACTGCTCGTGAGTGAATCATATGTGTTTGAGTGTTTATTAACACTGATGATGAAGGGAGGAAAGTGGCTATTCCTACATTTTTGCTCATCCACTGCAGAGATTTCTCAAAGCTGTTGGTTCATATCTTTAGATTTGTAAAGACCCTGATCTGTCAAAGCTGGAAATTCTTTCTTTTTCCTTCTTTGGCTTCACAAACTCCCCCTTTGACCAAGCTAACATCTGAACAGGAATAATTGTGACATCTCCTTTTATTGTTTCTTTAATCTACCGTAATTGTTACCATAGCGATCTGAATTCTGCTCTCAAAGTGCTAGTTTAGGAACTACTGCAGTGCAATAACGTCATCATGGAGCTTCTTTTATAACATATAGAAATATCATAGACTTAAAAGAGACAGCGACAAGGTACCTGGATGTATGGCTAACGGTACATCACATAAAATAAGGTTGAAGGCTTTGAACCTTGTTCCTACCTGTGTGTGTTCTTTGGTGTGCCTTCAGGTGAGAGCTCTTCGTGTAAACTTTCCGGCAGCCATTGAATTGACAGCGGTGGACCCTCTTCTTGTTCTCTGCTAAGTCTCCACCCCCTGCTGAGCCCACCTGCTCCCCATCACTGTGGCCTCCCCCGTGCTCAGGCGAAGTGGTCCGGGCAGATGCTACCTTTCTGGCCACCAGCTTGAGCGTTAGGGTCCCATCAGGCGAAGCACAGAGAGTGTGAGCGGCCTTGACCAAATGCCGGCCCAGTTCTGGTGAGGAGGGTGGGGTCAGAGAGGTGACTGCATTCAGTTGGGCAGCATTGACCGTGGTACCGAGGTCTAGGCTAGGCAAAGGGGCTGATGGTGATGTAAGGGGCTCACGAGGGGGACTGAGAAGGGGTGGAGGGGGGCTTGGAGGGTTGCTGAGGGTGGACAGCAGTGGGTCCATCATGTCCTCCTCACTGTCCGCTTTTGTGAAGCCCGGCGAGAGCAGGCAGTCCAGTTCGTCTTCGAAAAGGTCCGACAGCCGTTTGGGTTCCGTCTGGAGGTACCGCTCAAGCTCCAGGCATGTCTAGACAAAGAGATGCGCTTTGTTTACTTACACAAGCAAAATTTCACAAATTGTTAGAATTGATCCCATATAATGCGTAATTAGTTGGTTTTGTCGAGTGTTTTTAACGTTAATCTGCATAGAATTTTCATTCTAATGAAGCTGCTGTTCTTGGGCTTTACAAAAGGCATGAATCTTGTGGATTAACTGAGATTAAGTGAGCTCTATTAGTCCCACAACAGGGAAATATCACATTGCATTTACCCCATTCCTGCAGTGAAATACCACGTTCACAGTCGTGAATGCACACACACTAGGGGGCAGTGAACACACTTGCCTGGAGCAGTGGGCAGCCCTATCCGCAGCGCCCGGAGAGCAGTTGAGGGTTAGGTGCCTTGCTCGAGGGCACTTCAGTCACGTACCATCAGTTCAGGGGATCGAACCGGTGACTTTATAGTCACAGGGTTGGATCCCTAACCTCCAGCCAATGACTGCCTCTATTGCTATGGATCAATCTATATCCATATTTCAAGCCACTTACAGGTCACTTCTGAATGCTCTCATCAAATTAGTTACTTAAAACACAAACACTAAAATTGTTGGGTGAAACAATGAAATTGCTTGTGCAAATTCAGGACGGTAGAATTAGGCTACAGAACGCTTTCATTAACCAACAGGCACCATTTATTAGAAAATTAATACATGAACTTGATGGAATAGGTAGTACAGCCCAACCTTGTAGGTTCCCTTTGCTGGTGTTATGGCTTTCATCCACCGGGAAGTGCAGTATGTTGCAGTTACAAACCTGAGATCATACATTTTGTTATAACGTCCACTGCCAGGTACACAACCTGTAATGTGCTTGGGTACCCTTGCAGAATTTAGTTACCTTTCTTGCAGGGAAAGTAAGTGTCCCAAGTCAGAGCTATTCAAACACAGTCATCACATGACTCATATATTGTTCATAAGCACTCGTCGCTTGAGTCAGACAACTGCCACTTCTGAAAAACATAAGCTTTTAGTAATCACTGTTAGTAAACCCAAATGCAGAATAATAAAGGGTGAATCAAACAGTGAAGCTCATTGTAGGCTACATCACCCATAGACCATATCGGTACCTAAGCCAGATCGGCTGGAAAGCATACACATCTTAAGTTGCCAGGGCCCACCAGCAGGCCCGAAGTTTTATTACACACTTCTATGATCTAAAAACAGCTCAGCCAGTTTGCCTTGAAATCCCTGTAGTTATTGGTTAATAGGCCTTAGCATGTAAGCCTGGAATTTTAAAGGTTTTAATAAAGAAGTCCTATTTTATCCCTCTGCATCACACCATGATATAATTCCGGTTCATAAACAAGTCCATTATAACCTGGTTCATTGGGTAACACATTATGGAACCAGAAACAGGTCCTTCAAGGTCCTCCAGCATCAAATAATGACACAAAACAGAATGAGAAATCAGTCATTACACAATCTAAACGTAGTCCCAGTGCTGCTACACAATGGCAATGACTGATGATTCTGTGTATCTGCTTCCCTGACACTCTGACGAAGAGTTGAGTCTTTTTTGCTCTCTCTTTCTCTCTATTTCTCTCTCTCTCTCTCTCTCTCTCTCTCTCTCTCTCTCTCTCTCTCTCTCTCTCTCTCTTTCTGCCTCTCCAGCATGTTATTTGCTTCAGCAGGTCTTCAGAGATAGATGGTTAGACCATGATTGATTACACAGGGCCGAGTGGAGCTCTGTGGAGCTGAAGAAACAGAACTGACCTGAATTACCTGCTGAGGACAGAAAGAAAGACGAGGGAGGGGGCTGGCAAGAGGGGTGAGAAAGAACAGGCTGACTGAGAAAAAGAGTGGAGGAGAAGAGAGCAGGAGAGAAGGAGGAGAAGTGAGAAAGGCCAACAGAGATAAAGTGAGAGAGAGATAAAAGAAGAGATGGGCTCACAGGAAGACAGAGAGCATCTACTCTGTATTGGATTATTCCTTATGCTTGGGTTGAACACTTTAGCTTACGAGTATTAAACCTTATTTATATTAATTTACTTCTGCTTTTTGTTTTGAATGATCATGTCATTTTTGACAGTAGCATCATATTTTGTAACTCTATCCCAGGTCCCACAACAAGACAATACATTTTCATACACACTAGAAAAAGAGATACACGTGCATATACAATCACAATAGACATGCCTAGAAAAGGAGATATTAGTCCATAGACAACTGGAAAAACAATGCAATTTTCTAGGATAGGAGATATTAGTCCCTAGACAACCACAATAGACATGTCTAGAGAAGAAGATATTATTGTATTGCATTGAATGGCACAGAGTTCTGCGTTCAACTCTGTTTCTTTTTCTCTTGGTGTCTGCAGTGACATTTTGTTTCTAGCAGTATCTGAGCCCAGGACTGTCTTTTTCTCTGAGCTATTGGTAACTAGCAAAGATACTTTCTCTAGATTGACAAAGCACTTCTTGTAAGTCGCTCTGGATAAGAGCATCTGCTAAATGCTGTAAATGTAGAGATATTAGTCCATAGACAACCTTGAAAATAGTCCAGTATTCTAGGATAGGAGATATTAGTTCATATACAATCACAATAGACATGCCTAGAAAAGGAGATATTAGTCCACAGACAACATCAAAAACAGTCCGGTATTCTAGGATAGGAGATATTAGTCCATATACACCACAATAGACATGCCTAGGACAAGAGATATCAGTCCATTTACAACCTCAAAAACAGTCCAGTATTCTTGGATAGGAGATATTAGTCCATATACAACCAGAACAGACATGCCTAGGACAAGACATATTAGTCCATTTACAACCTCAAAAACAGTCCAATATTCTAGGATAGGAGATATTAGTCCAAACACAACCTCAAAAACAGTGCAATATTCTAGGAAAGGAGATATTAGTCCATATACACCACAATAGACATGCCTAGGACAAGAGATATTAGTCCATTTACAACCTCAAAAACAGTCCAATGTTCTAGGATAGGAGATATTAGTCCAAACACAACCTCAAAAACAGTGCAATATTCTAGGAAAGGAGATATTAGTCCATATACACCACAATAGACATGCCTAGGACAAGAGATATTAGTCCATTTACAACCTCAAAAACAGTCCAATATTCTAGGATAGGAGATATTAGTCCAAACACAACCTCAAAAACAGTGCAATATTCTAGGAAAGGAGATATTAGTCCATATACACCACAATAGACATGCCTAGGACAAGAGATATTAGTCCATTTACAACCTCAAAAACAGTCCAATGTTCTAGGATAGGAGATATTAGTCCATGTACAACCACAATAGACATGCCTAGAATAGGAGATATTAGTCCACAGACAACCTCAAAAACAGTCCAGTATTCTATGATAGGAGATATTAGTCCATATACAACCACAATAGACATGCCTAGAATAGGAGATATTAGTCCACATACAACCTCAAAAACAGTCCAGTATTCTAGGATAGGAGATATTTCCCTTCTGAATACAAACAGATTTTCAAAATCCAAAAAAATTGGGTACATTCATAAAATAGAATGACAGTAACAAAGTCCCATTTCAGCAGGTGTTTACAAGGCCGTTAACACAAGCCTTGATTTGAAGGACTGTTAAGACTGATTTGCTGCTGTTAAAACACATTCAGTTTTATCATATTTTTATCCTACTGTCACACCAGTTTCTAATAAAGTAGAAGAGGAGCGTCGACTCTGAGGACTGAAAAGTCATGTCCCGAAACCAACGTGGCTGAATGGACTTTGCTGTCACGATAGGCTTATTTTTTATCCCTCCTAACATTTCAGTCACTCTACTCTGCTGCTTTTATCACTGATTTGATACATTAGACTAGTTCGTCTCCGCTGCTGTTGCTAAGCAATGAAACACGCTTGTCATTTTTGAGAGCGACGTCTGCAATTCTGTCAGCGATAAAAGCATTTTAATGTGGGCACTGAGCTCAAAGAGGCATGTAAACACAGCCAATATTAGCTTTCGTGCTTTCATTCAGGTGTCACTGGGAAATTTAGGCCTGTGTGGTACAGCTGGTGCTGTTAACCATGATGGCCTAAGTACTTGAAAGGATATCTATGTCTTTGGAAAGACTGCGCAGGGTTTCTTGAGGGTGTAGTTAATGGTAGCGTCTGCTTCTCTCGCATTCTTCCTAATTCATCTCACTAATAGGGGTATAAGTGCATCAATCTATTTGATTCAGCGGCATTGATTTTGGAACAGTGCAATCGATTCTAGTATTATTTACCAAAGTGTGGCCAAAAGTAAAATTTAGGTTTTCATTGTGGGCGTAGACTAGACTCTCTCTTTGAAGTTAACATTTTACAGTCTACACCCATGAAAGGAGGTTCTAGCCTAAGCTATTTTTCTCAATGGGAAAAATAAATCAAAGTTGCTCATAAGTCGGCTTTATTGTACCCTCTGGTAAATAAATATGTTCAAAAAAATACATTTTGTCCTAGATTTTCCATTTCAATGAACAACGGAGTCGTTACAGTCGAAATAGGTATATTGCTACATGCAGGCTAATACTGCTGTGCACTGGCCTGACATGATAAGACTGGTAACCTCTCCAACATACCCATGCAAGCCAGCAAGCTTCGTCAAATTTGGCCGTTAACTTGCTTTGGCAGTAGCAACCTGCAGTTGCTGGCTTTCCTATATAAAATAGCCCTGACATACAGTAATAGACTCACTTTCATGAGGTATAATTTCATTTGACGGGAGCTTCTGGCAAAAATGTAGCAGTCCCAAATAAACTTCTGATACATGGCCATATACGGATTTCAAATATTTCTGTTTACCCCAGCGCCAGCAGCAACAGCAGTATTCATTTTTCCATAAAGAAAAACTGCATAGGCCCCGGAATTCTGTATATGCGCATATGGCTACAAAAAGAGGTCTGTCCTCTCTGGGATGCTCCTTTTATACCCAGTCTGCTGACTACTGACCTGTTAATGACCTGTTATTGAAAGCTTACTGACCTGTTGCAATGAACTGGTTCCGCCGTTTTGTTTTTTTTTGTAGCATGGCACAGCTTTCCTAGTGATTTGTTGCCCTGTCCCAACCTTTTTAGAATGTGTTGCTGGCATTAAGAAAAGAGTCAGATGATTGATTTGAGAAAAACGAAAAGAATCTCAAATTTAACCACGATGTGACAACTGTCATATTCATACATACAAATCATATGTGGAAGTAGATTTTGATTCTAAAAATAAATACATTTTCCATATAAAACTTATATTTTCATGCGCATTTACTGCCTGCTTGCTGAATTTAACATATTGCGGTAAAGAAAGGATGCATAAACTGCGACCTGGGAAAAATTATAGCACATTTTATAATGTATATTTATATTTTAGATCATTAAACTCATCAGCAATGTAATGATGATTTTAACCCGGTTTAACTGAAAACAGTACCCAGACAACATATCAAATGTTAAAACTGAGAAATGTTATTATTACATCCCTACTTTCTAGCTCCACTAGATAATCAGAAAACCTCTCTCTCTCTCTCTCTCTCTCTCTCTCTCTCTCTCTCTCTCTCTCCTTGTTCCTTCTGATTAACTATCCACTCAGATGAACCAGTATAGGCAGTAAGGGATGAAACTCCTATTTAGACCAATGACATTTAAAAAGCACCACTGAGCCCAGCAGCTATGCCCACTGCACTGCTTCTTTGGACGCACATACGAACATGGGCCGATTTCCGCTTGGCCCTTAGAGGCGTCTATTGGTCACTTGTGTCAGGTAGCCAGCTGCCAAACTGTTGCGCGCGTGCCAGTTACGGGGGGCAGGTGCAGTTCGTTGAGAGAGCGTGTGTCATTTTAAGGTCGAGGGAAAGAGTGAGTGCTTATATGACGGAAAGAGGGGCAGACAGCATTTCAGGGTAAACCGCTGGCAGCGGGGTGAGAATGGGGTGAGGTGGATGAGAGTGGCAGGTCCAGCTGACCTCTCTTTTTCTTCCTTATCTATCCCCCCCCACCCCCACCACCATCGCCCCCCCTCCAGGCCCCGAGGTACTGACATTCAGAGGATATTGTTACCGAAAATGGCAGCGAATTCCGTTTGTCTCCAATATGTGGACTGGTTCAGCTTAGACTGTCTGGCTCAGAGCCGACGAGCCAGTTTGCATATCAAGTGAGCACTGCTGCAAGACGAAGACAATTTCTCTGTTAGTGCTCGCCATGGCCGAGCCGCAAAATCCCCTTCAAAACATAGATAAGGCCTTTTATGTCATGTGCTTCATCTTTCTTTGTCCTCATGTACTAAACAAACCAGTAGCCGCCCTTCTGAGCGAGAACCTTGAGTGTGCGCAGATTTATAATGCTTCACCTAAGCATGCTAATGTGGCTTACAGTGAAACAAGCAAGCAGCTGTCAGTGAGCCCTGCTCTCTCATTGTTAATTGTTAGTGATTTAGGTGTTTTGATTTTGCATTGTAATTCCTGCTTGGAGTGGACAAGGTAGCAGTGAAAAGAATGCATCAGGCTAGCTCCTGAAATAAGTAGGACTTGACCAATATACACTGATCAGGCATTATGACCATGCGCTCATTGTCCACTTTATCAGCTCCACTTACTGTATAGCTGCACTCTGTAGTTCTACAGTTACAGACTGTAGTCCATCTGTTTCTCTGATACTCTGTTACCCTGTTCTTCAGTGGTCAGGACCCCCATGGACCCTCACAGAGCAGGTACTGTTTGGGTGGTGGATCATTCTCAGCACAGCAGTAACACTGACGTGGTGGTGGTGGTGATGTGTTAGTGGTGCTGCTGGAGTTTTTAAACACCTTATTGTCGCTGCTGGACTGAAAATAGTCCACCAATCATAAATATCCAGACAATAGTGGCCTGTGGGCAGCGTCCTGTGACCACTGATGAAGGACTAGAGGATGACCAACACAAACTGTGCAGCAGCAGATGAGCTGTCGTCTCTGACTTTACATCTACAAGGTGGACCGACAAGGTAGGAGTGTCTAATAGAGTGGACAGTGAGTGGACACAGTGTTTAAACACTCCAGCACTATTGTGTCTGATCCACTCCTACCAGCACAACACACACTAACACACCACCACCACGTCAGTGTTACTGCTGAGAATGATCCACCACCCAAACAGTACCTGCTCTGTGAGGGTCCATGAGGGTCCTGACCACTGAAGAACAGGGTAACAGAGTATCAGAGAAACAGATGGACTACAGTCTGTAACTGTAGAACTACAGAGTGCAGCTCTACAGTAAGTGGAGCTGATAATGAGTGTAGAAATGAGGAGGTGGTTGTAATGTTAATGCTGATTGGCGTATCAGCCAATAACATTACAAACACATTTTTTTGTACAAATGTACAGTTACTTTATATTTCACCGTTTTAAACTTAAAGTAAAAAAACAGTTATTTTGTCATGTGTAAAAGTTTGGACAGCCTAGTAAGTCAGTGACACTGAAGCTGAGACCCCCTGTTGCTGCCTCCCACCACACGGCAGAGGAACGACTGTCAAACCTGGTGAGATTTGTGCCGATAAAGCGGAGACATGTCTGACGTCCCCCACAGAAAAATGGAAACCAAACATCACTGCCCTTGCTTTGCTTTCCAAGAATTTGGCCCTGAGCCTGGTAAAGAACTGGTATTCATGTCCATAGCTTGGCGTTTAGCTGTCGCTTGTGGAGTGATGAGCCTGGTCTTGGAGCAGTCATTATGGAGGGCATGGTGGCAGCGTGACATGCCTGTCTCTGCTAGTCTGTCCCACTGTGCAATTATCTCCACCACATCTGTGCACCTGTGACAACATGTCATTCCTTGTCTTGTCTCTGCACCCCCACCAAGGCCTTTTTCACTGATGGTGTTATGACACCAGCGCTGAGCTAGCTTGCAAAGATGCAGCCAGTACTAGATGTTGTCTATGACTTAAAATGTCAGGAGCCTGGTTACATATGATGCTTCCCGCTGCTTAACAAGACTCAGGTCTGGCTGTGATGGCAAAGGTAAGCCATAAAGTGCTAACTTACTAGTACTATGCAAAATTGCCTCCAAACAAGTCTGGAGTCCATCGCCATAAAAGACAATACAAATCATTATCATTATATTCTAGCTGGATTATTATTACTGAAATTAATATTAGGGGCATTTCGCCCATTATGGCCACTGTGTCACGCATCCCACAAACTCATTTGAGGACAACATTTCCCAGCAGCCTTTGGGGTAATCCATGACTGCTCAGTCACAAGGAACTCATGTGACCAATGACTCAGTTCAGCGCTCCTATCAGTGTTCACAATCCCCGGAGTACTAACGCGGAACACCTGTGGACTACGTCATATGACCTCTTTAGTTAGTATATAAGCCCGGGCTTGTTGGGAAGTATCGTTTCCTTGTGAACTACTGAGCGGCTCTGGATGGTAGTCTTTTTGTGTTTTTAGACCTTGGCCTTGTCTAGCGTTTCTCAAGTTTCTTCTCCTTGTCCCTTTTGTACCGTTGCCTTTCTCATTTGATCAGTGTTCTGACCTTTTGGACTGTCTTTCGACTACGATTCTGGTTTTTCCTCTGATCTTTCACAAGATCTGCACACGTCTGAGTTCTGTGGCCTCGTAACACCCTGGGGTGCCACCACGCTGGTTAACATGAGCATGAAAGACGAAATTCTACTAAATTCCTACATTTTTGTTTATATTTGTCGGTGAAACTCACTGCTGGGTCAAAACATGAATGTCAGTTTATAAAGCATAATTACAGTAGATGGATGCTGTTCTATGGTCAGGGTGCCAGTCATACTGCCCTTAGCCAATCAACACAGCAGCACAGAAAACAGGGGCTCAGGTGCTGGAGAATACACTCCTCACACCGTTACTAGACAAAGAAAACACACTGCAAAACAACTGGTGCCATCTTTAGTAAACATGGCTAACATAGCGTTGCTTGTTACAGTTTAGGAGCTGATTTTAACTTCACGATTTAAACCTCGGCAGATAAAATTCACGTTTAAACGTGAGGCCAATTTTGGCGACTATCCCAAAAAGTAGTTTTATAATCATATGCTGTAATATTCTCAGGTTACCTTTTTTTGGTTTTACCAATTTGCTTAATTACTGCAGCACCTTGAATACTTTGGTTGTTATGCTCTTCCAGCTCTAATTGTTGTTAAATTGTCTTTATGTTAACTTTGAGATTTCATACATTAAGTTCATATATTTCATATGTGGTTTGTTAAAGGTTTAAATACTAGAATGGTTAGTTTTAACGGGCTGTTTGTGACGGTGTTCGGCCTGTAGGTTGATCTGCTTGACGCTGATAATATGCGCTATCCAGATGTTTTCATCAAATGCTTGATTCTGTCTACTGCTTTTTTCTGTCCCCTTAAATGCATAACATCTTTAAATCACCACTGGCAACTGGCATTTCAGTTTTGCATACAAAGCACTTCGTAAAGTTGGCTTGTAACGATTATGGAAACAATTGTGGTCGTGATATGAAGCGCATTCATTTTATCAGCTGGGCTGTGAATGACCACAGGCCAAAAAGCAGCAGGGGTGCGATGAAAGAGTGGAACGTAGCATCACTGACACTGTACGAATAGGTCAGTGCTGCAGTCTGAAATGAGACTGTTCCACTGTACAGAGGTGATGAATAACGGCATCATGGTCCTAGTAGGCAAACCACACCACACCACACCACTGAGTGATATTGCTAATGATTTTGATTTTGATGTGATTTACCTACAAATCCCACATTTTTGCTCCCGGGAGTGAGTTTTATCAGGCAGATATGACAAAGACGACATTTATGAATAACTAAACTGTTAAATTTGCATAGACTCAGATTTATCTGTGCTCACACTTGATGAATAAGGGCCGCCGTCATTAATGCCACTAGTTATCTATCTCTGTACGTTAAGCCACATAATGGCTCTTGTATTTACTTTACACGGCCTCATATTCATCCCATGACAGTCACTGGATTTGGTATAATGAACTGAGGCAATTAGTGTCAAAATGGCACCTCCTGCTAACAGACAGTGCCAATAAAAGGCCATTAAAAATGCAGGTTGCGAAAAAGAGGAGCCAGAACAAGCAAATGCAAACGGCTGTTAGCGAAGACAAAATGGTCACACTAGCATTCAGTTTGGTGGATGATTTAGCCAAAGGCCAATGGCCCCAAGCAATCAACAAGGCCTGTGAAAATGCCAGAAGAGGGGTTATTTGTCAACTCCGATACAGACACTGAACATTTGCCAAAGGGTCCAAACCTTTTCTCCGGGAGGAGAATAGGCTGTGTCTGTATGAGGCTAGACAGCTTCTTAAAGGCTAAAAATATATGAATTTAAATACATTATTACATTAAATACATGCATACATTAAATACATCCATCCATCCATCCATCCATTTTCTAAGCCGCTTCTCCGTCAGGGTCGCGGGGGGATGCTGGAGCATTAAATACATGCATACATTAAATACATCATTCCCCAAAATATATTGTGACGTACGACATAAAATGTCTCAATATATTTAGAATGTATTAACACTTTTTCCATGTAAGATCCACATTTTCCTATGTTGAAAATCAACATATGTCTCATATGACGGCATGCTTTTAAACAGATACTGAAATACATTTTAGTGCATTTTTAGCATTTGAAATACAATCTGCGTACAAAAATTACACGCCTCTGTCAGAAGATGCATCGCTTTCCTATCTGCTTTTGACTGTTTATGACTGTTTATGAGTAGTCAGGCTGTGGTATAAATATCAACATTGCAACGTACAGTGGACACACATAGCGATACACATATGGATGCAGGGATGGCGATATTGATATTTATAAATCAGTATTTGTGTTTCCTCTCTGTTGAGCTGTTACATCATGCAACGCAATTAAATGCTTAATGGAGGGTGTGACGGAGCTGCCCTCCGCCACAAAGGGTCCTGTTTTCCTCCCTGACTGAAAACACGGATACCTTCCTCTGGAGTCTATTCACAGGTAAGTACTTGTTGGCCTAAAACCCTCTCAAGTTGTGATTGAATAACTGACTATTCATATTAAGCTGTATATATTTGTAAATATTTTTCTTTTTGGCATTGGATAAATTGCAATTTTTTTGTTTTTTTGTTTGGTTTTTCACTGGGATTTAATAAACACCGATTTTTGCACCTCAAACTGGAACGTACCCACGTGTCTTTTCCGTCGGACCATCACAGAGGGTAATAGTGTGTTATACCTGTTTGTGGCACATGTTTATACAAATGTTGTAGTTTGCTGTTCATTATCAAGTCCTACATGCATCACATGCATTCGTAGGGTATTGAATATATGGTGCTTCTGCATTTACGGATGATAAAGTTTACTCCTCACCTGTTCCCAGAACGTTCCCAACATTGTTTCTTTAATTTGATAATTAATGATCTATTTCCAAGGAATTACTAATGCCCTGGTAAACAGAAAAAAAATCGCTGCTGTCGGAGGAAAACCTTGTAACTTTAGACTATTAAAAAAAAAAAATAGTAACTTTACAGGAGAAGGAAAAAACATACTTCACTTTGAATGGAAGTCAATGGAACCAGAATTTTTCCCATGTCATTTTGGGTCATTTCTTTTAGGCCACTCATCACAAAATTTACAAAGAATGTAAAGAGTAACAGACACTTTCAGATTATGTCAAAAACTGAAAAATGGCAAAAATGGAGATACAAGGTTTTCTTCTGACAGCAACTATATATATATATATATATATATATATATATATATATATATATATATATATATATATATATATATATATATATAATGTACACAAGCGTAGAATATGATATAAATGTATTCATAAGATGCATTAATAAGGTCTATGGTAAACGAGTTATGACCATTTTGTTGACTAATGAGGTAAAACCTTAAAATCCCAGATATCTTGCATACTAAGGCTTATTATTCAGAAACAACAGGGACTTCAATTATAGAATTATAGATTATTATATTCAATTATAATTACAGAAATGTGTAGTTACACATGAACAACATATGCAACAACACTGTAACTACTGGTGATTTAGTCAGGGTTTCAGATGGATTACAGAAATACAACCTATGTTATTACATGTGTATAAGCTGCACTTTTGCCTCATGTAATTAAACAAGCGCATCTTCCTTCTACAGAGGAACTTTCCTGTAGTGCAGAAAATAAGTGGACAGTTCCTGTGTAGTTGGTATGTAGGTTACTGTGTAATAACGGTGGGGTAATACAATACTAGACCCCTGCTTCGGGGGAAATGAGAGGTTCCATTCTAAGATAAAGGGACGTCTGCTGTTCTGTCTCATTACAGACCGGTTTAAAGCTCAAACTGGTTACAGTGTCACAGCACTAGCAACATAAACACTGGCTAAATGTTAGGACAGCTGGCAGATACAGTGTAAATAATGCCTTAATGAAAGTGTCTATATACTTCCCTTTTAAAAATACTGAAATAAACAGTCCCACTTTAGATTAAGTGTCTGTAATAACTGTGTAGTTACATATGAACAACATATGCAACAACAATGTAACTACTAATGATTTAGTCGCTGTTACAGATGGATCGCAGAAGTGAAGCAACTTCAGTCGTTATATAGGCACAATGCTATTACAGAGTGGTAATTATAGTATGCTAATTATGTGATGTGATTAGGTTACCTTGTTATAAAACAGGTATAAATCAAACAAATATAATATGTAAATAAGACTTCTGATCTGTACTGAATCAAAAAGATACGCTTGTCTAATTTCAATAGTAACACAGGCGGTGCTTCTGTAATCCATCTGTAACACGGATGACATCATCAGTACTTACAGTGCTGTTACATATGTTATTGATGTGTAACTACACTGTTATTAAAGACAATATAAAGTGGGACTAAAAAAACTGCTGTTACAGTAATTATAATATTACATTTATGTAACCCTTGTGTAATTATATGAGAGAGAGCTTAAGAACTGTTACAGCTATTAAGATACACTTGTGTAACAGTGACTTAATCATCAGTAATTACAATGTTGTTGCATATGTTGTTCACACGTAACCACACAGTTATTAAGACACGCTTAATATAACGTGGGACTGAAATGTGTAATAAAACTAGGGTCCTGCTGGTCAGCCCTGGCCATTTAAGGCATTCATTCATTATGAATAATAGTTATAATTCATTGCAATCTTTCAGCTTCAAGCATATTTGAACTGTCTTTACATGACATCTTAATCAAGGAACATGGCCAGTAATTCGCAGTGACCAAGCATGCCAGTAAATGGCCATGGTCACTAGCATCGTCTACCAGTTTTCAGGTATTTCTTGCCTGTTCATATTCCTTCATTAAGAGATCACATTAAGCCATTACAAGCATGCTTATAACTGACAGATGACAGTTAATTGACAGGTGATTCAACAGTCAGCTTACAGTTTACAGCTCATTTATAGAAGACCTTAATGAAACATCTTATGAACACATTTATAACACTTTTCTAGACTTGCTTTAGTAATCATTTGTTTTATTCACTAACATGTTATTAATTGCTTGGTAATTGTTTTGTAATTATTAAGAAGAAGACCCTAAACGTTAACCACACATTTTAGATAAACGTTAACCACATGTCATTTTTCAACATTTCAATATTTACGTATTTGTTGCTGTGGTTCATTAAGCATATTCTTAATACATTAACCCTCTACTGCAGGCACTAAGAGGGCAATATATATATTTCAATTCACTTTTCTTGCACATTTTGCATCTTTTAAAATAATAATATGTGCAGAGGTCCGTTTGGTGTATGTTGCCCTGAGGCAACATTGTGCGCCAAAGGGAAGAAATGAAATAAAACTGTTCCCTGAAGTGGTGAGAAATGGCTTATGACTGCCTGAATCCATTCCACTGCCCTACAACGTTGCTTCAAGACAACAAACATACTTCTGCAAATTCTCAAACCAAAAACAACCGATACTGAATGTTAAAGAGGTTTAAAAGTGTCCACTAAGAGACAGTGTGACCAAATGCATGCTTTGTATTGACTTACTCAAACTCTTGGTCATTAAGACCAGTCGTTGTTCTTAAATATGTATAATGTTAGTGTAAAGTGAGCAAAAAGGGGTTTGTTGCCTAGAGGCAACATCGTGCAATTAAGGGTTAACAAAAAATGTGCTATGCATCTGGTATGTTGAGTTATTGTATGTTATCATAGTGTAATAGATGGTCATAACAAGCTCTAAATAGCTCTGTTCTGCCTTTTTGGGCATGAAAATGTCACCTGGTTAACTGTCAAGGAGAATCAGAGAAGTGCTCTCAATCATTAGTGAGGAAAGAGAATCACATGTTCCCTCTTGACCAGTAGCTGATGAATTGGGCTCGTCCACTTGTACCGTGTTGTACACAACAGCAGCAACCTTGTGGAAGTTCCATACTCGGCTGCTCAATAGCTGTTGGATCAGCAGGACACACGGTGACTGGAGCTTGCTGTGTACGGCCGGAGACTGATAGGTGAGGAAGCTCATCCATCCAGCCCTCTGATAGCTCATTGATCTGTAATGTTAGACTCAGGCCGAGAGGTGGGGGACAGACACACAAATGACCACCTGCCAGCGCTTTGATTCAGGAGGGGGTTAGTGGCCAGCTGGCTGAGAGACAATCCCCCCCTCCAGGGGCAGCGGACGATCAATAGGACGGGGGGATGGGGGGCGGCGATAGGAAGGGGTGGGTGTGATGTCCTCAACACCGCCCGGCATCGTGTTTTTTTTGGGGGTTTTTTTCAGGTTCAGCTGTGCCTAAAAATACAGCGTGCCTCACCTGCTGAGAGCTCTGCAACACACATGTACTCCTGACAATAAATGTTCCTAAAGGGTTCTTGCGCTGGATACACAGTTCTAGGAAAAACATTATGGGTGTAGAACTTTTACATTGAGTGGAGATGCTTTCAACCTTAAGTTCTTCACACTCACATACACCGATCAGGCTTAACATCAAGACCACCTCCTTGTTTCTACACTCGTTGTCCATCTTATCAGCTCCACTTACTGTATAGCTGCTCTTTGTAGTTCTACAGTTACAGACTGTAGTCCATCTGTTTCTCTGATACTCTGTTACCCTGTTCTTCAGTGGTCAGGACCCCCATGGACCCTCACAGAGCAGGTACTATTAGGGTGGTGGATCATTCTCAGCAGTAACACTGACGTGCTGCTGGAGTTTTTAAACACCTCAGTGTCGCTGCTGGACTGAGAATCATCCACCAACCTGTGACCACTGATGAAGGCCTAGAGGAACCAACACAAACTGTGCAGCAGCAGATGAGCTACAATGATCTACAAGGTAATAGTGTGGACAGTGAGTGGACACAGTTTCTCGACTTCTGTTAAGAACCTGAAGGTCCATTTGCGTTTTCTTCGAGGAGAAAAAAAAGACCTTTCTGGGGTTTTCTTGGAGAAAGCAAGTTCTGTATTTCTGAGCTTAATGCAAACGTTTATTTTATGTAGAAAATGGTCATTAGGTAAAATCAGTTCACCTGACCTGTGGACTCCTAGAGTAAGCTCGGGCTCCTCCATAGAGCTTCGGGTTGCAAAACAGACCTTTGTTAGTTTCCTTTCCTCAGTGCTCAGTGAAGGATCACTCATCTAAATGGAAGAATTCACACAGTCTCTACCATTATACAGATGCAGGGGGTTTCGCTGAATATGGGCTAATGCCTGCTGACACTTCTAAGCAGCCGTAAAAAGCAAAGCCGGCACTCGTGAAATGGATCCTGAACAGGCCTGTTGACATAAGCATTAATAGAGCTGGAGGGCACTGCGGAGCGAAACAATAACCTCGGATAAAGAGGTGAGCCTTTCCACCCAAGAAAATTCTCATCTCCCTCTTGATGTGCAGGAGCCCTCCTCATCATCCGGCCCCTTGTTACAAAGACAGGTATTGGAAGGCAATAGATTTTTAATGGCCATGCTTACTGGGCTACGGCTACCTCAGCAAACAGTCTCCCTCATTTTCCTGTTCTCTTAAAGATACCTAACTCAGGCTGTTTCAACTGGCTAAGGCTAAGAGGGCAACACTCGCTTTGCAGCTGATAACTGAGCACTAGTGATGTAGCTGCTATGACATAACGGCAATTAAGGAATCCCACATCTGCACACTTTTATGAGCTGAAAGCAGATAAACCTCTCCGAGTGGTGCCTCCTGTGTTTCGGCGAGCTAATCTTGTGTTAGTGCCCGAGGGAGAGGGCTGAGTAATTAGCAATAAAACTAGCACTCAGATGGCTCTGGATCAATCATTACTGGACCGTTTGAAACAAGGTTGAATGTTTCTGTGTGTGTGTGTGTGTGTGTGTTTGAAAAATTAGAGTGGGAGTGGTTTAGGAATTTTATGTCTGGAAGCAAAATCTAAATAAAATACTTAAGAAATTCTATCAGCCAATAAACAGAAGCAAAATCCAATGATGCAGGACACAGGACGGCACATCATAGTTTAGTAAGATGGTCTGCGTCAGTCCATTAAGGTCACTGGGTCCACAAAATGACCCTTATAGTTCAAAGTTTTGAAGAAATGAGTGCAAATTGGAGTGCCATGGGTGGCTTATTCACTACTGTCCCCCTAAATCATGATAATTCATATACAACACTGTCACAAGTGGTGATTTGACTTCAGTAGATGCGTGGGAATAAGTGTCCATCCACTTGTCCATTCTGTACATATTCTTTGTAATTGACACGCCGCAGTTTACTAATCTAATTAACAGAAAACACTTCCATGTAGGCTTTGGGGTAGTGAGCTAATGAAGCAAAAGCATTCAACAGGCTCAAGAGCCAGTGGTGGACAGTAACTGAGTAAATGTAATTGGTTTCTGTACTTTAGTATTTTTGGTGTATCTGTACTGAAGTTTCTCCGTTCTGGACTTTTTCCTTTCACTCCATTACATTTCAGAGTCTAATATCCGACTTTTTCCTCCTACATTTTGAGAAATCTGTCGTTCCTTTTGGTTTCTGTGTGTATAAAAACGTAACATGTCAAAACGAAAGAAGCGCAAAGCCAGAGCACCAATCAGGGCCCAGCGGTCACTTTGTTTAGAGCTGGTTTTGACCTGTTGGTCATACCAACCCAGTGCAGCACGCGGTTCAACGTCAGCGCAGCAGCGTAAAACTTTGGGAGAGTCTGTTCAACATAAATGATGAACTAACCTAACTTTGTGTAAATAGAGCACAATATAGAAATATGTCCACATATGCAGTCGAGACTGACGCGGCTTTTTTCTGAATTTCTACAAACACCATTTCATTTTATAGTAAATGAGTTTGGGCTGGTTTATGTTTATGAACAGACGCCTACAGATCAACATAGTAAAGGAGCTCATCTGTGATCCTGAGTTTAAAGCCAGTTTTTATTCAACTTAAACTTGGAACTAAGTTGTAAATAAATCTGAAACTGAAACTTTGCTTGTGTGTAGAAATTCCTGGTTAATATTCAAGTTGAATTACCTTCCTTTACCTTTCTTGAGTGTGGGTTATCAGTAGTATTGCTGATCTTATGATATTTATATTGATAATTTGATTATTTAATTGCAATCTAGTATCATTTTTTGTTTGTTAAGATATGACAGGCCTGCCAAGTAGCACAACAGCCAAAGCGTTGGTCCTGTCAGTCAATCCTGGGTGATGCCACAGACGTTTATCCATGATGTCCAAGACAGCATAACTGGCCATATTCACTCTACAGATTTAACTGAATGGGCTTAGTGTTCTCTTCCAAGCATGTTGAGCTGGTCAGTAATGCTGTGGTAAGAACAGCTTGAAAAGCTGCGGCAGTAATCTACATGTCTCAAAGGTTGTATGTGCTAGCCGTCGCCCTCCCAGCTTGGTAGTATCATGTAGTGGGAAGGTTGAATTAGCAGGTGGAATTACACGGAAAACCAAAATATTCCTTGACGTTAACATGTGATCAGATTTACAGTACAGATCTTGATGAGGGCCAATGTACTGCTTTATGATTGGGTTGCAGCTCTGGGTTACAGCCCCCAACCCAGACTAAAAGCAGTGCCACAGCCAGACGCTTCATCAGCAAAAGCCTCGCCAGCCACGCAGAGCCACTCTGCATGAACCCCAGTCCATCTTCCTGATTGCCCCAGTTCTCTCTGTACTCGCTGCATGCATCGCTGTCACAGTTGGTCTAATTCTAACACTAAGGAAACCCTTTCGAACATGAAATCCAGCAGACATTTCTCTCTGCCATCAGAGCAGAAACCGAACCTGAATAGGATCTCGCTGTCAGCACTGTTGCAGAAAATATGTGGGAATGCATCATTTTTGCCTATGAAAGGAGAAACATCACAGAATTTAGAGTTAAGTGAAAGTAGTCCTGTGGGGCCTAGAAAAAAAGGTGACCCAGCGCACTTGATATTGTGGTTAATGAGCTAAAATGTGTTGATCATGCTGTGAGAACAGCCCAGGAGGCTGAGCATTTCAAAAAGAGAGAACCTGGGTGCTGGAAAAAAACGGCAGTCCAGAGAGGGATAATCCCGCCAATTTGGGGCAGGATGCATCTTCCTTTAACTGGATTTGGCCACACCACAGAGTGTGTGTATGCACGAGCTGGCTAGCAGGCTGCCGCCTGGCAGTGTTAAGTACTCTCATCGCGATCCGCCAGTTTTCATTAAACCTCGCACCAAGCATTCGGCTCCTGTATGTGTAGACAGGAAGGTGGCAGTAGTCCCTTTAACTGAGGGTTAACAGCGCGTTACCGAAGCAGGGTCAATGGTCCAAATGCTAGTGAGACGGGAGTCTAAGCTTCACTGTGAAGGTGAATGGACGATGCTGTGTTTATAGCTAGGCAGCAAAAAAATAAGACATATTCAAATCATAATCTCATACCTTTTACTTAGGAAAACAAATGTGGCATTTATTGAAAGTTCCACAGAATGTTTCCACTTGTGTCGATAACCTACGAGAAATAATGCTGTACTACATAATGCCTTGGTTATCACAGCAGTAACTGCAGTTTCTAAGGGTTGAAGTGAGTTAAGAACATCACACAAATGCTCTACGACACCAGCCTGCAGAGGCTCTGGAGTCATTATACTCATGTTTGAAGATTCCCATTGAACAAGCGGATCATGGAATACAGTTATCACACAAGGCCAAAAAAGCAGACATCAATAGAGCACTAAGAGCCTTGAAAACACTGTGGGCCCCTGTTATAAACATTACTACTACTCTACGCGTGGTACAGTCCATCTCCGATGCTAGCCCTTAAGCATCACAGCCAGCAGCCCTGCAGTCAAAATTTCAAGTGGGAAACTGACAATTGTACCGCATTTATCAGCGCCTAGCATGGGCCCATCATCAATATTCTCCGCGGTGCTCTCCTCTCTCCTCTTTGATTTGCATTACAAAGGCTGGGATCAAAGGGCCTCAGTGTTGCCGGCCCGCAGCGAACATCCCTCTGTGCTGAGCTATTGTGTTGTTATGCGCCGCACATTCGACACAGCGCAACAGGGCTGCTCTGCCAGCGCGCATCCTAGTCCAACCTCTGTCTGCCCATAGGAAACGCAGAGGGTACAGGGCTTTAGCACCACCACATATGCAGAAAGCTTGGGGGAGGGGGAGGCATGCAGAAAAACTTGTATTGTGGAAAATATAGAACATTTTCTAGAATTCAAAAGAAAAAGAGAGCAGTCCTTGGTTAGCCATCCTCAAAACACTCGCCACTTCAACAGAAACCTCACTGGTGTGCAGTCAAATAACAATAGATTCTATTTAGAGCACTTGTCATAGGAGTACCAACTCAAAGTGCTTTACAGACAAATACATTTAAGTAACAGTAATAAACGTAATATAGAAACAAGCGGCAATTCTGGGGGCCAAGCACCAATCAGCAGAATGATTAGGACTTGCAGTAAAGTGGCTATTTAGGAACACGTTGCATTAGCCACCCTCATTCCCTTCATTGGTTGTCAATTTTGGCCTACAGATGTGTTTTTGACTTGGTATTTTTGGGTGTGCCATTTAAGAGGTCCCGCGTGACAGGGCGATGGAATCAGACATTGCCTATGATGATGCTTCAAAGGGGATAATCATGTTTTTGGGAATGAGAACAGACACAGAACTAGAGAGATGGAACATGTTAAACTGCTAAATAATATTAAAAAATATGCCATGTGATGTTTAATTCACCTTTAACTGCAACAGATTATTATGAGGCATTATACAGTAAGGGATACAGCCAAATGTCCCTGCCATGAGTTTCCCATATATAAAGAGTGTAATATATAGCCTGGGGGAAAAAATCTTACCATTTGCTATATAGTTTAAAATTATGAAAATAAAATCCTTCATGGTCTCCCAACGGCATCTTAAAATAAATTCCAGCCAGAATCTGCTGTGACAATGGAAAGCAGCTTTTCTTTTGTAAATCATGTAGGCGTAACTTTGGAAGTCACTCAGCATCTCGGGCAGCAGTCTAGAGTTTCTCAGATCATTTAAAGAGAAGAGACAACTGAGAATATATGTTTGCAGTCAACTTTGAAAATGAAAAAAAATAAATAAATAAATAAATGTCGTGTTACTCAGTATCATATAATTTGTGATTTGTGAATGTGATTTTTATTGCAAGCTGTCATAAATATTACCATAAAAAAATCAGTGTTAAAAAGTGTATGAATGAAAGATGGCACAGAAAGGATGTCCAAGCTGCAGCATTCTAATTGTAGATTTCCATCAATTGATAATCTGGATTTTTTTGAAAGGCAAATGTCATACTAGTTATTTTAATATAATATTTAGGACTACTTTAAACCCAGCAATGACAATGATGTGTATGTCTGCTTCGAGTAGAGCTCGGCTTGACCCGCCATCCTTCAAGGCACGTTGAAGACAAGCATCGAGACTGTTCTCCGTACTGGCACCCAGGTGGTGGAATGAAATCCCACTGGCTGTCCGTACAGCAGAGTCTCTCACGGCCTTCAAACCCATCTCTTTATACAGCACTTAAATGAGCACTGAATTAAATATTGATTGCAATGTATTGTACTGCACTTATGTACTGTATTGTGCTGTATTGTATTGTATTGTGCTGTATTGTATTGTATTGTATTGTGTTGTGTTGTATAGTAGTGTATTGTAGTGTGTTGTGTTGTATTGTGTTGTGTTGTAGTGTATTGTGTTGTGTTGTATTGTATTGTAGTGTAGTATATTGTAGTGTAGTGTAGTGTATTGTATTGTATTGAAATGTAATATATTGTAGTGTGTTGTAGTGTATTGTAGTGTAGTGTGTTGTAGTGTGTTGTATTGTAGTGTATTGTGTTGTACTGTATTGTAGTGTAGTGTATGGAAGTGTAGTATATTGTAGTGTGTTGCAGTGTATTGTATTGTAGTGTGTTGTAGTGTATTATATTGTAGTGTATTGTATTGTAGTGTAGTGTATTGTCGTGTAGTGTAGTGTATTGTAGTGTATTGTATTGTATTGTAGTGTATTGTCGTGTAGTGTATTGTAGTGTAGTGTATTGTTTTGTAGTGTATTGCATTGTAGTGTATTGTCGTGTAGTGTAGTGTATTGTTTTGTAGTGTATTGTAGTGTATTGTAGTGTAGTGTAGTGTATTGTTTTGTAGTGTATTGTATTGTAGTGTATTGTAGTGTAGTGTATTGTAGTGCAGTGTATTGTTTTGTAGTGTAGTGTATTGTAGTGTATTGTATTGTAGTGTAGTTTATTGTATTGTAGTGTATTGTATTGTAGTGTAGTGTATTGTAGTGTAGTGTAGTGTATTGTAGTGTAGTGTATTGTATTGTATTGTAGTGTATTGTATTGTAGTGTAGTGTATTGTAGTGTATTGTAGTGTATTGTAGTGTAGTGTATTGTAGTGTAGTGTATTGTAGTGTATTGTAGTGTAGTGTATTGTAGTGTATTGTAGTGTAGTGTATTGTAGTGTAGTGTATTGTAGTGTATTGTAGTGTAGTGTATTGTAGTGTAGTGTATTGTATTGTATTGTAGTGTATTGTATTGTAGTGTAGTGTATTGTAGTGTATTGTAGTGTAGTGTATTGTAGTGTAGTGTAGTGTATTGTAGTGTAGTGTAGTGTAGTGTATTGTAGTGTAGTGTATTGTATTGTAGTGTATTGTAGTGTATTGTATTGTAGTGTAGTGTAGTGTAGTGTATTGTAGTGTATTGCAGTGTAGTGTAGTGTATTGTAGTGTATTCTATTGTAGAGCACAGCGTTCTGTGTTTAACTCCATTCCTTTTCTCTGGGTATCAGCAGTGACTCTTGTTTCTAGCAGTATCTGAGCTCAGGACCGTCTTTCTCTCTAACCTATTGGTAACTCGCAAAAACACTTTCTCTAGACAGACAAAGCACTTCCTTGTAAGTCGCTCTGGATAAGAGTGTCTGCTAAACGCTGTACATGTACATGTAAATGTCTGGAACCAACACCACACATGCTGCCATGAGAATGGACCCCTACTCGAACAATCTCCGATCAACAGTGGTCCTGTGTCCAGTGATGCATGAGGAAGACGACGGCTAACAGATCACACTATGCAACTGTATACCTACCTAGTGGACCTATGGTGAACCTGTAAGTTAGAAGCACTGCATAAAGTGAGTAGGTAATAAAGTCGATGGTGACTGTATTTCAATCCTAACAGTTTCATTACTGCCTACTAAAAAAAGGAAGACGCATGGTAGCAGCGCTGCTTAAAAATTGAACAGATCCGCTTGCCTATTATGAGCAGGCGGACCTGAAGGAAGCAGAGTGCTCGCGTCTTCATGTTCATTTCATCTCAGACACGCAAGGCTGCTCCCTTCAGCTGCAGGTTCACTGAGTGCATTGCAGTGCGAACATAACCTCGGAGCTCCCTGAGGCCATTTTGAATCCATATCTTTACCTGGCATGCCTCCAATCGCCGAAGGGTCTCAATGCAGACGGTGTAGTGGAAGTCGGGAAGGTATGGGGGGAAAAGTACCTAGAGCTCAATAATTCCCTGCCCCAAGATGCTTTCAGTCATGTTCGACCCCGGCTAGCATGATTAGCGTGCAGGGTAACTGAGAAGGGTGAGTCACGCTTTTTGGATAGTGATGCTACGCCAGTCTGCTGTTCTCCCAGCAGGTGGCTTTAGTTTCATCTTCCCCTCAGCAAGGATATGAGAGCCAGGGCCAAGGGCAGAAGTGAAAGCTTGAGGTTTGAGATGGGAGGCATATTCATGCTTGCTTTGGACGTGTCTTGGATCTTTTGTGTGCTCTTCTGGGAAATGATGTTCTTCTTCTTTCAGCCGCTGAGCTAGAAATGAATGAATACAACCGAGCAACTGTATCTTTATTCAGTATTAAGACAAGTTTCATGCAGTTTTCTCTCGGTCAGAGAAAAGAAATGCGGCATTTCTGTCGCTGAATGCACTCTGTCCACTGTAATTATGATTTAGAGCCAGTGACCACACTTATACAGCTGGAATAAGACATTTGGCTTCAAAACAAAACTAACTAAATAACTAATAAATCAAACCCTTCAATGGCCAGGGCCCACCAGCAGGCCCAAGCTGTGCATTGAAGCCCCCGTAGTTACTGGATAATAAACCTTCAAGGGGTTAAACAAGATAAATCTACCCAAAGCCCCACCGCACCTTCAGGACACATCTTCAAAAGGGGTGTATTCCAGTGTTTGACCTGTAAAATCGCACTGCCGCACCACTAGGACGCGAGGAGGTGTATAGAATGCGGTATATATCCTGCACATCAGCGCACATTCAAAGCGGAACAGCCAAAAAAAAGTAAGAAACAAAGTAAACACCAGCGGGCCATTTATAAACCCATCTGCACCAGCACACACAGGAATAAAGATGTGCATATATGCACAAGCCGATATAAAGCTGGCCTGTGAGCATCTATCACAGGCCCGTTCCCATAGGTAATTCTAGCAACACATCCCAAAATAACTCACGACCCATTTAGCTCCTGCCTGCTAAAACAAAGCTCCTTATGCTACAAGAAACTGGGAAAAAGTGCCCACTGGCCACACCAAGAAAGAGAATTAGCCGAACTGTCCTTTGCTCACCACGACATCCTTTGAATCCCAGGCCCGTGGCTGGGAAAGAATGGCGGAGAAGTTCTCAGAAGCAAGCGACAATGACAAAAACTATATTCACGTTAGAAGGTAGCGTGTACGGTATTAATCTTTGTGTTGGGAAATCGATAAAAAATGCCGCTTAAAGTACCTCAGACGGGACCCTCTGACCTTTCCCTCAAAATACTCTGTATATGCGATACGAAATCAATCCGCTCAAAATGAAACATGTTCACCCTGCAGTGAGTTGCATGGTACTGATTCAGCGCTCGATTATTTCGCTCAATTATTAACCCCTACAGGCTTATTATTCAGTAAGTCCTATGAATTATTCAGAGCGAAGACTGGACGTCTGGACCCACCCACAGTTCCTCAGAGTTAATGGAACAGCTTAAATGTTGTGCTAATGTGGCTAGCGGCAACAGAAAGTTAGCAGCCACCAACTGGCAGGACGTCAACTGCATAATTTAGGCTGTATGCCGTCGTTTATTGTGAGCATTAGTGTTTTGGACTTAACTGCTCCATTACATTGGTTAAAAACCCCTAAACATGGCATCTGTGCCCTCTCCTTCCACACTTCCACCAAGAAGCATCTGCAAGCCAACCAGAAAAGACAGCCTGCGTCTGCCTGCTTCAGCAAACATAGCAGGAGAACACTGGACAGGCACTGGGAATTGCTGTTGTATCGAATAATATCATTGAGTGTTGCAGGTTACGGATGCTGCACAGAGTGGAATACCTCCTCCACCAGATTGAGGTTAGGGGTACAGGATGGGGCACTCAGACTGGGCATTTGGGCATGTCGAGGTTCCAACATTGAGTGGCACTGAGGGTCAGCCAGGTCGCATGGAATGCAGAGAATGAGAACGTGGAGCATATGGAAATACAGCTGGGTTTGCATATATTCCACGGCTGAGCTCACACACACACACACACACACACAGAGATGCAGGGAGGAAGAAGTGCTGATCTAAGAGCTTCTAGCACACACACACACACACACACACACACACACACACACACACACATACATACACCCTGCCGGCCTTGCTCCGTCTGCTAGGCTTTAAAATGTTAAATTCTACATAGAGCATCAAAGAGAGTTCAAAAGAAAAAACCGGCTGACTGATTGTGGGAAAAGTCCCGATTAACAGTGCATGTTGTCACTCTTATGTCTGCATTCTGAGACAGAGCGTTTGCTGCGAGTGATCAACGACTTGAAGATAAATGCAGAGAAGAACATGTTTGCTAAGGCAACGCTGCCCTTCATTGTCTCCTTCAAGGTCTATTGGAACGCACTCCGTAGAAGCATCACAAGGCTTACGATTCACCGCTCCCAATCACAGTGGACAGAATGACGCCAAAACAAATAAAAGCCGGCGGATAGCTCCAGTGGAGGGCCGTTCCTTAGCAACACGTGTCCTTAGTGATCCCATTGCCAAAGGCATGCCGAGCGAGAGAAGAAGACAAGGCTCTTTTAGAGGAAAAAGTGAAGCAGAGAATGACAAGGCGATTGCATTTGAGCAAGACAAGACTTGTACTGTTAGCATAACAGAATTTTCCTTTTATTACCAATTCCAAAATTCCACACATTATACGGCCTTATGATCGTATTACCCATGAATTTTTGAGCTGAATATGAATGAGTTTTTATTTTAATGTAACAAACCTGCTATGAAACAGTAATTACAACCAACATGTTTTAAACACATTGACACAACAAATGCGCACAAGACATTGATACCGCATTGCTCTGATTCCATGCATATAGTTTTAAAGATAAGTAGTTGAGAAAGGCGTTCACCACAAATATGTTCCCTCAACAGCATCAATCCAAATCCCACAAACTTTTCAAGTAAGATTTTTACATTTACACTTAAATGCTGTCAAGTCTATTGCAGAGCCATATGTGCGAGCTTCTGCAGCTTGGATAATCAAAGACTTGAGAGTAAGTTCATGTGCCACATGGCGCTCATACATAAAGATTCCCTTCTCCTCCCTTCCCCTCCCTTCCCTCCTCCACGTTCGTGCTTCCCAGTCCCCCGCACATGAGAGACTTCTGCGGGACGAGCGCCGCATGTCTCCGTTTCATCAAATGCTAACCTTTTCATCACCCCACCAGCGCAGGAGCCATCGTGGGTAATCATCTCAGCTGCCTCTGATTAACGATCTTGGAGGCCTGAGTGGTCGCTGTGGATGCACCTAATTGGATTGCTTCAGGTCAGGAGGAGAACTGTTGTACACTGACCCTGACTGACTTGGTTTCCAGAATGGAGGTGAAGGGATTGCGCTCATTGTTATGTTAAGGGCCTGATGAAGAGCCGGACTTGTCTGCATTAACTCATGTGAAAGAGCTTTTGAAGTTCTTAGGGTTCCTGATTTCCCCAGAAAAAAGATATGGCAGGTTTTGTGAGGGTTATGTGAAGCATCAAATGCAGCACTAGCAATTCAAGCTTGGTTTCTTGGGGTTAAAATCACTTAATTGGGAAGAAAATTAGGAATACTTTTTCACCTGAATTCGCGTGAATTTGAAAAAGCTGAGATCGGGTTTGATTTGATTGCGGTTTTATTTGAGGTGGTGCCACAGCCATCCGTGACTGGGGTCCAAGAGATTCAGCTCTAATTAGCTGCACATTAATAACAGGATTCACACTGTGGGTGGGTAGGCTAGACCTCTGGCCATTGTTTCGTGTAAGGCTAGACAAGATGGGCATCTGTTAGCTGACGTAATAGACCTAGAAGTTGGAGTTCTTCTGTAAGCACACTGAGCCATGTTAACACATTGCATTACTGGTTTCATATGTTTCAGAGGAAGCAAGTGCTTGTCTTAACCTTTCCAGCTTGGAAGCATTGTGGGGAGACCTAACGAGTGAGTGGAACTTCATGACTAAATGGGGGGGGGTTGAGTATTGAGTAAACAATTGCACACCCACAAAAAACGAATAAATAAATAAGTAAAATCATAGTGGCTCCCAAACCTTTGCCTTTGAATATTTGAGCACCTTTGTCCAGATTTGCCTGTTTCCCTGCTTTAGCATGGCCACTTCAAATCAAGAATGAGTTCATAATCACTGAATACCTAGTAAAAGTTCAACGCTTTAACTCCTTTCTCTCAGTCACTATAGCTTATATTGTATGGTAATTTCTGGTGAATACACCTTAAAATGAATAACTGAATAAAATGACTTGAGTTTATGGGGCATTTGGTTAACTAATGAGGGTCTGAGCAGTAAAAACTGGTATAGTGGCTGGTGTAGTGTAATGGGTAACATTTCTTCCTTCCATGCTGTAGCCTGGGGTTCAATCCCTGCCAAGCACCCTACACTATACCAATAAGAGCCCTTGGGCAAGACTCCCAACACTGACCTCGCCTACCTGTGTACAATGATCAAATTGTAAATCACTGTGGATAAAAATGTCTGCCAAATGTAAAAAGTATGGAGGGGGTGGTGCTACAGGACCAGGGAACCACTGTAGTATCAGACCACAAAGCCTTAATCTTAAGAAGAAGGCAGAAATTACAATGTTTTGCTAAATTGGTTCATGAATCTCAATTCTTTCTCATACCTGAAAGTCACCTGCAAAATACAGCCAGCCATAAGGTGCAGGAGGCACTGCACTCACACACACACACACACACACACACACACACAGTGCCAGAGGGTGCAGAGACAGACAGGAAAAGATTCCAGTCTCGGCTCTAATTATAACTGCACATTAATTAAAGATATTCCACCTCATATAAGAATCCCTCTGTTGAGCAAACCATCTCCGTACAGAAACTTCCCAGTCTCAGCAATGACTATATTGCGGTAACTGAGTGCATTAACTAAACGAGAGCAAGCGATCCGTTCCTTTGTCATTTTCAATTATGGCCCAGTTGTCAGATATAATCAGATTGCTGACTTTTATCAAGTGCAGGGAGGTCCCTTCAGCTCCATTACACGGAGAGTTATCTGGAAATCTGTCATTGCTTTTTGTGACAAATGGCTTGATCTTTTACATGGTTAATATCAGGCATGTATGGTTACAAGGAGACCTAGTTGGTGAAACGCTAGCAGGCAAAATACAGATCATTTAGACTGTAGGCCATTGTGTGATGTCTCTGAAAGAACAGTTCAGCTCCGTTGAGGTCAGTTATACTTGCATAGCACTCTGTACAACATCGTCCCAAAGTAGTCCAGAAATGGGTGTCCAGACCCCTAATGATCGAGTTGAGGAAGACAGTGAGGAAGAGCATGAGGATGAATCACTGAAAGGAACCAAGATTCAAAAAGGGAACCTGTCCTCCTCTGGTGTGCATAATCCAGTCAAGATACAAGCAGGACAAGTTTAAAGGGAAGTTTAGAGGCACTGGGGTCAGAGAGAGGAATGATCTAGAAGATAAACGAGTGACTGATGGCAAAGTCTGAACGATCTAGAGAATCTACTGATTGTGCTGGACAAACAGAGGATGTTGCATTTGAGAACATGGTAGGCAAGACGTTCACCATGTAAGGCATGGATTAAACCTTTAAGAAACAAGTGTATATTCTTAATACGAACTCAGGGATATGCCTAGAATGCACTGAGTAAGAGTAATAAAGGCACCAAGGAGTATTATGTCTGGTGACATACAGTAGCATGACTCATAGAACACATTTTAACAGCTGTTAGTCCTCTGGCAAAGTGTTAGGGGGGATTCTCGGAAATAAAAGAGTCCATTTATTGGAAATGTTGCCCTGGGAAACAAGGGCAATCAGAGGACAAAACGTCTCATTCTCATCTTTGACCCTGCCAAAGATACCTCAGACACAGCACAGTAAATATTGTCACTATATCCACCAGAAAAGAAAGGTTTGTTTTTCCTAAATCGCGCCTTCGGACCATCTACTAATGTGGGTGGCACAACTGAGACTACCATCTTTGAAAAACCTCTTTGTGGCTACTAGCAAACGCTTATAGGACCAGAATGAGTTAGTTGCCACTTAGATTTGAGTTATTATCAACATTGTAAGCATTGTCTTTTGAACCTCCCCTGTAAGATTTCATGGTTGACGTATCTCGGGAGAGGAACTGGTTGTGCTCACGCTAGGCTTCCACTGTGTTACAGGCAGCTGTGGCCCCTGGAGGGTTACATAACATATAACATAACGTCTCAGCAGAGGCCTGCAGTTATGGCAATGTGTTCGTTGAGTTGTATATAGCTCAATAAGGAAGAAAGCCTGGGCTCAGGCCCTGGATCCTCTTCTGACATCCAGATAAGGCTTGGTTTTGCAGGGACCAAAGCTGGGGCAAATATCCAAGCAATCTAGAAAGGAAGAGAGCTTACAAATAGCTAATCCAATGGTTGTTATTTCTTATTTTGAAGACTACAAGCTTGAAAGTGGTGTGGGCCAGGTTGGGAAGGACTGCGGGGAGAATATGCAGGCTTGGCACTTTTGCTGCCCATTTGCTGTCAGGCCTCATCATCAACACTGAGCTATGAGCTCCACTCGGTTTTACTCCAACAGAGGGACAACAAAGCCTTGCAACTGGGTGTCTCTGAGCTTGGATTTTCTTGCTTATCATCTGATATATGCATGATCCTTTAGACCAAAGCAATCATGTCCAAATATACCTTTTCCTGGCATGGCATTTGCATGATCCGACAATCAAATCTGGACTGCAAGACACAACCTGTCATTCAAACCTAACAACTCACTGGGCCAGTTGCCCAGAGCCTAAGCCTAGAACAAATAGGACCTTTAATGGTGAATAATCCTATTCATTAATATCAGTCCTTGGGTAAAGATCATGATGACATTTGCAGCAGTCAAGCCAGCAATTTCTCAGAGTGAGAATGGAGGTTGTAGGGACTATTCATGTTTTAACGATGAATTTTTCCACATTTTTTCAGTTGTTAGGAAGTAAACAAAGTTGTTCAGTGTTTTGGTGTGAATAAGTGCTGTCACATTGTTAAGTGACCCTTGTCAGTCCCACAATGAGAACATTTTTACCTCTGCATTTAACCCATCTGTGCAGTGAAACACCACTAGTGAATGCACACACACTAGGGGGCAGTGAGTACACTTGCCTGGAGCGGTGGGCAGCCCTATCCACAGCGCCTGGGGAGCAGTTGGGGGTTAGGTGCCTTGCTCAAAGGAACTTCAGTGGTTCAGGAGATCAAACCGGTGACCTTCCGGTCACAGGGCTGGTTCCCTAATCTTCAGCCTATGACTACCCCAATTATTGACTTACCAACGATGCCAATACAGCCATTTTATTCACTGTCCAAAACAACCAGTCAACCTATATGAGTCATAACATAATATGAGTGTAACATTATGAAACTGGTAAATCTGAAAAATTGTATGTATTTGGGGACTATTTTGCTTCCCTGTATGTACCTCTATGCCATGAAAGGAAAAAAGCCAATACCATAGGCCATAATGATCCCAAGACTATTGTTAAACTTTGCCATTTGGCAGCATAATGGTAAATATTTCATGTAATTATGTTCTGTCAGGTCACTTTTAGAGCTACTAAACTTGTCAGACATCTGGTTCTTACCACCACTGTGAACAAATTTGACTGAGAATGGGTCATTTTACATCAAACTACACTGATGATTTTGTTTACATCTTACACTCTCAGAAAAAATGGTAAAATACTGTGACTGGGGTGGCTATGTCTGCAGTACCTTTAGCTTAGGAACAAAATTGCACCATAGGACATTATAATTATATTTTTTCAAGTTGTATTGACTCCACTCAGCCTGTCCTGTCCTCAGGCTTTTCATTCCACTGTTCTGTTTTAAAGCATACAACATACAAATACAAATCCCTGGGAAAATAAAAAACTCATTTAACCTCTTTAAAAAGGCCCAAATTTTATGCCACACTTCTATAACCTAAAAATACCCCAGCCAGTTTACATGGAAGTCCCTGTAGTTACTGAACAATAAGCCTTAGTTTGTAATAAGCCTGGTTTTTAAGGGGTTAAGGTACATGGTTGGATCTTAAAACCATTTTACATTTGAGGGTACATTGAAAATATATACCTGCTTTTTCTGACAGCATAATGATTTGATAACACTGAATCTTTGAAAAATCAATGGAATTCATGTCTAACAGCCTAAGGAATGCAACCATCTAAAGGACATGGTCTGCTCCGAGATCTGTACTCTTTCCTCGAGAAGCTTGATAAATGTGGGCCCAGTTCTGTGGAGCAGTTGCCTCTGTAAAACACACAAAGAGCTGCACTAGCCCTGGGCTAATCGCTACGAACATTGGGAGACTCATTACCAGATCAGTTACAAGGGCTGTTCAATATTGTAGCCACAGGGTAAAAGTGTATGGTGGATCGAATACGAGGATCTAAATGAGGGCTGAACACAGCACACTTGGAAAAAACTGTGTTGAATTTACTTGATCAAAATGCATATGTCATTCCCTCATGAATAAAATATACTACATAAACACTGCTTAGCTTTTCAGTTTGCTTACATTTGGGAACAACTGGGTTGGAATATGTTTTACTCATGTGGACCTGATGGACACATTTGAATCAGGTAGAGAATCTGTTTGATGACCGCTTGGGTAAGATGTTCCTTTAGCGAGTTTCGAAGAGGTTTTACAACCCTATGCACGAATAAACTCAGGGGTAACATCAGGTTTAGCCATCAAAGCTTTTATTATTACTTATTATGACAAAATCTCCCCAACTCCTTACAACAGCTACGGCCACTTTTCAAGAATTTGGGTTGAGGAATCTTGTTTCCCCAATCATAACTCCAACGTAAGACTAGTGAAATCACTGCTACACCCGCTTCCTCATCTTCTCCGCATCCTCGCTGCTGCTGGAGAGCGTCAGTGAGTTCACGGCGCGGCAGGCCCGAGCTCCGATCCACAACCTCCCACCTTGAGTAGCGCTGATGAGGAGAGAGAGGGCAAAGCATCTTCTAAAATCCCTCTCCGGTCCTCACACGTCTCCGCAAGCGCAGTGCCGCCGCTGCTGCTGCTCGCATCTCTAGATCCAAAAATATCGAGACAGTTCGAAAAGGATGCAGTGAGAACAAAAGATGTTTCAAGTTTCCCTCAAGTCCCAGAAATAGATGCAGAGAGACAAAAGCGGCCCAAAATAGTCCAATGCGCCGCAGAGTCCCAAGAGCTCCTGAGCAGGTCTTGGCTCAGGCGGGATAAAGAAGAAGAGCACTAAGTTCTGTCCCAATATCACACTTCTTAACCTTCTGTACAGGACCAGGCATGTCGCACTGACTGTCACTTCAAGGTGAGCTTTTCATTTCTGGGATCAGTTGTGACTATGACTGAGTGGCTTTTGATGTCTGGTGAAATGAAGCACACATCCTGAAAGCTCTGTGCGGAAGGCGTTTATTTATATATTTATTTCTAATATAAAAACCATCGGTGGAATCATCGGTGACCCATATTTAGTTTTAAACCTACCAAGGTGACTAGTAATACTGTAGTAGTAATATCACTGCCGTGACCCATTTCATTTGTCATTGGCAACTCAATGGGGTAAAGTGTATTTTGCCACCCTGCTAGAATCTATACACAAATGCCTCTTTGTGTTTGTACATAAGTGGTAAAGCATCCACTCTGAAGTCAATATGATGATCATTGATCCATCCTCAGGCAATGCAACCACATCAATCAGTCATACCACGTATCTCCAGACTTTAAAGGGGAATTTTACTGGTTCTTTCCTTTTTTGCATATTTAAACCAGTAAGATGTGAACAATGTCATTCAGAGTGGTTTGAAGTGAAATGTGCCATTTGTTTACAGTGATGGTGATATGAACCAAACGTCTGAAGCATTTAATGCCTCTAAAAGATAAAGTTCAGACCTAAAACATACTTTTATACACAATCATGGTGGATGGATATGTTTAAGGTGCTGTACGGTACCCGAGAAAAGCTTATTTTTCTGAATATTTTGCTACTACTAACATTACATTTAACAACGTAGACATGTGTAGCTTCACTGCTTTGCATAGTAAATAAAACCGCTGAATTTCTGTTGTAGATATTACGGTTTCATTGTGGACTTCGGGTTCCTATCACCACCACTAAGTGAGCTTACATGCACTTATTAAAACAATAATTGCAGAAAAGCTGATTTTGTCAGTAGTCCGATCAACATGCTTACATACACAATGATAATCAGGTAATGGGAATACTCTGGGTCTACATGAGTCAATAATACGATTTCAGCTCTGCAACCAACCAAAATAAAAACCTCACCGTAGACGACGTGGTGTAAATGTAAGGTAAAACTCAAATTTCATGCTGTTTTTTTTTACAACGTTGTGTCACTTTACCTGAAAATATGAACATAAAGCATGTAGCAGATGAAAAATAATCCAATCCTTAATTTCGTCAAAAATATAGTCAGTTTCATTTTCACCCCAAAAGTGCTCTGTTGCATCTAGCGGCAATGCCGCTTGCTTATTTCCAGTACCGCCGCCTGTTTTCGGACTGACAAAGACTGAAAGAAATCAGAGTAATAGCTCCCATGCCCTGAGAAATCTGATTACTGAGTTAACACCCAGCTCTCTTGGATTTTTAAATCAGACTTCTAGACCTTACTCTGATCTAAGACATCGTGGTACACTCTCAGAAAAAAGGTAGGACGCTGTCACTGGGGCAGTACCTCTCTTGCCACTGTGGTGGTACCCTCAGGGGTACATCCCATTACCTTTAGTCAGGGAACATAACTGAACTATAATGAATATAATGAAAAACTCATGTAAGGTGCACCATTGGACCTTAAAACCACTGCTGTACCTTGATGAATGAATCAAGTACCTGCACAGTGCGTTTATTTCTAACAGCGTACGCCGTTTACATGACCGTGTGAATATTCCGATAACTGCACAAATGTGATTATGATGGGATTACTGAGTGCACATAAACACAGTCACTGTATAGAAACTGGAGTCTTTAGAGTGAAGAGTGACGTTCGCACCAAGCCACTCTGAATGACTTTGTTTACATCTGAACCATTAAACTATTGAGGGATTTTGAAAAATCAGTGGAAATGCTCTTCAAGTGCATTCAGTCTTGTACCACTTTCGCCAGCTATACTCTCCACGCTAGAGTGTGCTTCAGTAACAGTGCTTAGAGAAGAACAAGGACGTAAGAAGGATGCTGGGGTCAAATATCTGTCTCACCACATCTCCTCTTCACTCACTCGGTCACGAGGCCAAGTGCCTCTGCGTCAAGCACCAATACACTGAATGTGCTTCCACTCAAAAACAGCCAATAAGTACAAGTTAATTTTTAGGGGATATTTCTGAGGACAATAGATAGAAGATAATCCATCTGCATGAGGAAAAGCTGGAGTTTAAAAAAGTGATGAAAAGCTACAGAGAAAACAGGGCTCCTATCAACCACCTGGAAAAAGCTGGTCGACTCCAAAACTGTGCCCATCAGATAAACAGCACTGAAAGCTTCCGTCTCTGAGATAGAGAAGACAATCAAGCTGCTTCAGATCTGAGAACATCCACAGGTGTTTCTGTCCGTCCTTCCACTGTGAGAAGACCACTCGGCGCTGCGGGTCTGAAAGGACGTGTAGCTGATCAGGAAGAACCTCACTGAGAAAAGGAGACGGACACATCAAACAAAGAAGCTGAACGACGGACTGACCAACCCAGAGTCCAGACCTCAACACCACTGAATGGGTTTGATTAGTTCAGAAAATCAAACCAGCTTCTCAGACTGAGCTTTGGAGGCGTGTCTGCAGGTTCTTTGAGGAGCTGATGTGATTTTGTCCTTGATTGGATTGACCACACATTCAAATGGAGGGTGGTCTCTGGCTTTTGCACAGCACTGTATATGCAGCCCACCCACATATCCATATGCAGCCCAGAGTGACCAACATACTGACCAACATCTTGCAGTCTACTAAACACTGCAGTGCTATTTCTCGCTGGCAGCACAGATTCTCAGATAGCCCCCCATCAGACCACCAGTCAAACGCTCGCGCGTCCCTGCATTGCACGTGCCGTACTGTGCACAAATAGAGTCATTCTCCACAGGATGCACTGCCCCAACTTCTGACCTCCACACAGCACGCGCACACAGGCGGACACTCCATCACGCGCTTGCATTTACAACACATACCCCAGTCGCGCGCCTGCACGCTGTCACGAGGGTCTGTGAACGCCAAGCAGCCCCACAGAAGAAGATACAGTGAAAACAAGGAGGCCATCATTGGTGTATTATTATTATTAATAATAATAATAGTTATTAATAATGATTATTATTATTGTTAAAACGTCAAATAACCAGCAGGCTGCAATGTTTAAACAAGAAAATTATATAATTTCTCTGTATTTCTTCAAGTTTACACTGACTGGACCGCAGTGAGATGATTTCCCCACCCGTTTTCCGTCAAGCCCCGCCCTGCCGCGCTCCGATTGGCCAGTAGTTCGTGCTCGAATCATGGATCGCCTCTCGATGGATCGCCTTATCAGCCAATCCCAAAGAAGGAGGGCGGGGCTTGCCGGAGAACGGGTGTAAAACGCAGAAACACGGCTACAGCGGGATGAGGAAAAGTTCGACTCGACGGGGGTAAAAAAAACAAACGCTAAAAAACTGGAGAAAAAGCGGAGGACAGGCGTAAAGCCGCGCTCACCTGCTGCCAGTTCTCCTCCAGAGACGGCATCGCGGAGAAGTAGCCGGTGTCGTGGACCAGCTGGAGCTCCTGGAAAATGCTGTAGTTCGCCAGAACGTCCATGGTGAGAGAGAGAGAGAGAGAGCGAGAGAGAGAGAGAGCGAGAGAGAGAGCGAGAGAGAGAGAGAGAGAGAGAAAGAGAGAAACAGCGAGAGAGAGAGAGAGAGAGAGAGAGAGAGAGAGAGAGAGAAAGAGAGAAACAGCGAGAGAGAGAGAGAAAGAGAGCGAGAGAGAGAGAGAAAGAGAGAGAGACTCTGCTTTAACGGTTGAAACGGCTCGCGCTTTCTCTCAGAACGCCCGCGAGAGCGTTCAGCTCAGTTTTAAAAATCGCGCCATTTAAAAATAAAAAAAAACCCCAGAAAAATACGAAGCTGGTAAAAAAAAACGAAACCCAAACCGTAACGGCCGAAAAAACGCGGCGGCGGGAAAAGTCCGTTAATAAAAGTGAGCAGAGAACGCGGCGCGTGCCGCCAACAGCCAACGACCGTCGCGCGTGCAGACCGGGCTGAGATGTCGCGCGCGCCCTGCTCTCTCAGCTCAGACTCTCAGACTACCTCCGCTCCACCATCCGGGTATCCCCCCTCCCCTCACCCTCCCCCGCCCCCCCCCCCGTTTTTCTCGGTCCTTCACCTGCACCAGCGTTTTTCGAAGCGCGCGCGTGGGTGACGGACGCGGCGCGAGAGCTCTAATCGCGGAGGGGGGTGGGGGGGGTTGCGCTCGGGCCTGCCAATCAAATCCGGTGCGTAGCCATATAAGGGAGAAAAGGGGGCGGGCGAACGGTCATTGGCGCAGAGCTGAAAGTGGGCGGGGCTACTAGCCCAGAATCGAATAAGAGGAGGAGCTCGAGGCAGTTCGGCGCGCGAGCTATGTTTAGAGAGCTATATAAATGGAGGAAGCAGCAAGAGGGGTTCATTCAGTGCGAGGCAGGCCGAGCGCCGGCGGCTCTGCGGGGCCCTCGGCCGCAAAGCAACTCTCTATGGAGTTTGTCAAATCTAAAGCGGCCTGTGGCCCAAAACCGGACCGTTTTCTTTCAGAATTTCACTCAAGGCTGCCGCTACGATTACAGAAGTGGACTTGGTCTGGGAGTGAGTCATAGGTCAAATATAATCAGCGGCCGTGGTGCTGGACCCCCAAGTTGGGGAGGGAGGGAGGGGGTCACTGTGGGCCACGTGGCTCAGGCTCAGTCTAACATAAACAAGCCTTGGAGGCGTCGACTTGATTAAACACCTCTAAGAACAGTCCACCAACCAAACATATCCATCCAACAGCGTCCTGTGACCACTGATGAAGGACTAGATGATGACCAGCACAAACTGTGCAGCAGCAGATGAGCTGTCGTCTCTGACTTTACACCTACAAGGTGGACCGACGAGGTAGGAGTGTCTAATAGAGTGGACAGTGAGTGGACACAGTGTTTAAAAACTGCAGCAGCACTGCTGTGTCTGATCCACTCAGACCAGCGCAACACACTAACACACCACCACCGCGTCAGTGCTGACAATGATTCCACCACCCAAATAGTACCTGCTCTGTGAGGGTCCATGGGGGTCCTGACCACTGAAGAACAGGGTAACAGACTATCAGAGAAACAGATGGACTACAGTCTGTAACTGTAGAACTACAGAGTGCAGCTATACAGTAAGTGGAGCTGATAAACTGGACAGTGAGTGTAGAAACAAGGAGGTGGTCAGAATGTTAAGCCTGATTGGTGTATATGAGTGTGAAGAACTTAAGGTTGAAAGCATCTCCACCCAATAGAAACCTTGTAGAAACAAGGAGGTGGTCAGAGCGCTATGTCTGATTGGTGTATGTTTATTGTTCATGTTCTAGCTCCCCCACCCACTGACACTCAGTAAAGCGTCTGATTTCGAGTGTTCCTTCCACTATAAGTGAGAGAAACGGGATTTAAAACATCTACAGCGCTTTAACACTGTTCTCTCTCTCTGTAGACACACGGCGCGCCTGCCGAATTTGAGCTGGTGTCCAAGTCCTTCTGCGTTATTTGCATGGAAATAAGATGAACTATAAGCATGACTGCCTCTTTGAGCCGTAAGTGCTTTCCAGCCGTCTTACAACAGCCCTGACCTCAAGCATGTAATAAGATAAGTGGATCATATGAAAGGCCCTGCGAGAAGCCGAGGAAGGCAGATGCTCACTTTTTTTTGCTCCTCCTTTTTCTCGCCCCTTCGGTTGGAAAGCCACGGCAGGGTAATCGTGGAATGGGGTTGCGCTTTTAATCGTTCGTAGCATTTGAATTATTCATGTTCCTCGTGGGACGAGACTCAGGCCTGGAAGGTGTGCGTGGGGGCTCCTGGTTCTTTCATCTGGTACCTGAACGGGAGAGGAAGAGTGAATTTAAAATTGACCTCAGAAAGAGATCTCAGAGCTAAAGATCCTCGCCGCTTCGCTTGAGCAGTTCTGTTCAGTTTCTTAAGACTGTCTTAGCTATATAAAAGGCAAAGTCAAACGTCCTGTTCAGAAGTAACCCTCAACCTTCACTCGCTTGATCAGACGTGTAGAATCCACGTTTTTGTTCCTTCTACGCACCAGGGTTTGGAAAATTGGCTTGCAATAGTTTTAAGCACTGGTCTTTGAGCTTGGCATTGATGTTAAATAGGTGGCGCAATGTCATACCTTCAAATTTAAAACGAAATGCTCTATGGAAAGAAACTATACAAGAAACACGCTTTCCCCTCTATAAACCTCCGCATAATCCAAAGACTCTATACGGCAGGTCAGCAACCTAAACGTCAAGGAGAGCTGTTTTGTCCTTTTTAGAAAAATCACACAACATTTTATGTCCATTTTACCATCTTGGACATATGTATGTCTCATTATGTGTTCATGTCCTAATATAGGCTAAAAATATAATAAATGAAAACACAGGCTTACTGTGTTAGAACCATTTGATGATGTTTTAGGTTCTAGGGTTCGACCTCAATACCAAAGCCAGAAGTCCTCCGTCCTCCTGAGAGTCTAGGCAGCTGGGGGGGGAGCCTCCAATGACCACAGAGACTAGGTCTGTACCCAGAAGACTTTTCCCGTTTATTAATCAGAATAGCAGAGTTTATATACACACAAGTGCCATGAACATCGTGTGATCATGTGACAAGACAATAGAGAGAGCAGATGGGATGAAATAGAGCTTTAGGTGGACGAGGGTTTATGAAGTCAGGGAACATGGAGCCTAAACAACAGATCATGTTAGAACATTGCTGATCGGATATCGTTGTCACTATGAGTTACTAACTAACTAACTGCACAAGCATAAGATGAGGCCTCTGTATGACGCAAGCCCTAAGGCCTTATGCGCACCATAGGCCTGAACCCCACAGGTCATGATATAGTCATGAACCCAGGATTGTGCATTGATCTGCTTAAAACTGTAACTGTAGCCATAGCCATTTTTCTCACATTTCTGGCAGGAACCTTTTCCGCAAAAGTAGAATAGTTTCCTGTAAAAACGTCTCTCAATGTTCGACTGAAGTCAGCTTCTTATCTGCTACATTCGTGTTCAAATTTTCCTGTTCCACCTTAAGTGGTGCCTAAGGCACCACAATGTACCTGCTGCAACATGTAAGGTGGAACAGAACGATTCAAACAAGAAGCTGGCGAATGAGGAGCTGACTTCAGCCTTGTGACTTTCTGTTGTTTGTCAGCTTCCCGTTGCAGATTAACCACATCAGGAAACCAGCTGGAGTCATTATAAATGCAAAGAAGTCTATTCATCTCCAAATTGTTGATGTTCCTCTTGAATCTTTCTCCTTGCCTTTTTGTTAGCTAGGCGGGATTGTTGTCTGCATGGCTATGGTGACCACCAGTCGGTGCACTGACATTAACTCCAGGGTTTAAAGCCATTTATTGAACACTTATTAAAACTGTGTTAGAGTGATCACCAAAATGTAAGTTAACAGCAAAGGGGGATTATTTGATTTTTTATTTATTCTGCCTTGGAGCCACAAAAGAGCTGCATGTTGCCATATAAGGTCTGTGTGATATATTTCTTATATGAGGGGAGTGCACAGTGCATCTAACATGCAGCCTACCTCTTACCTAATCTAGCCAATCAAGGACATCTGAAGAGGTTAAGTCAAGTGTGAAATACTGTGATTGGAGCTAGACTCTGCAGGAAGGTAAAGCTTCAGTACTAGGATTGTTGCCTATGCTCAGTAAGGCCATAGAGAGTGTCAAAGCAATCAGTACAAGTTGCAGGTTGTAGATGTCATTAAAAGAACCACTTTTGATTCCCTGAACGAAAACCTTCAATGGATAGCATAAGTTGCTGAAGGACCTTTATAACTTTTAAAGAACCCCCACATACTACGACAAACAGATAAATGGGGACAGGCACTTTAGATTATGAGGTTTTCAAACCTTCGAAAAGTTCTTCTCATTTACAAATATCTTTTTCAAACAGAGTTTCTCCTCAAACCAAAAGGGGTCCTTCTTTGGCATTGCTTATAGAGCAAAAATGTGGACTGAATCACCGTCTCCTAAATTTGCCTAACTGGCTTTGATACCGATAAGAAGTCTGAAACAAAGAATGAACCACCATTTAGAGCTTGAAGAGCCAACCTTAGCTTCAGCATATAGACTCAGGAAGAATGTGAAGACAGGCAAGCATGAAATAAAGTCATAAAGACAGAAAGATATGACTCCTGCAAGAAAAGACCGTAATTTTAATCTCTGCACCAAACCTCCCTTGGATGATTCACCCTCTTTGCACGAGACAGGTTTATGTGGGCCTATAAGGCTCAGAGCGGTGAGTCCACAGCATCTCAGAGTGCTGTAATCTCATTATTCTGCTCTGGAGACCTGGCCCATGCTCTTGACTCTACACTTCACACATGGCATTTCAGCAGGAGTAGTGGGGAGGGCTGACTGGCAGTGGAGTGTCCACTGACATTTGTCTCTTTTATACTTTTGTCTTGTTCCCTCTGTGTGGCACTGGCGCTGTCTACGCTGATTCCTAAGGTGTCCTTATATAGGATGCAGGGAAGACATTGAATTGGTGTGAAACTGTAGTAGTTTTTAAAACTTGAGGAGGTTTCTTCACACTCATGCGCCTAAATGACCCAAATGGAGCCATCTATTGAAAGGTTCTACGGTGGTTCTTTAATGGCATCAGTTAAAGAAAAATGTGTGATGCCATGCGGGAACACAACAACCTCGACATCTGTGTCCCCTGCTTTATGATAACCCAAGGCTTGGGCTCACTTCATGCTGCCTGGGAAACAGCACAGGTGTTCAGGTTACAAAGGACATCTCCTCACTCAAGCCAATTACCGTTACCATATTGGCCCATAAAAACAGGCTGTTCAGCACAGAGTAGGCTAAATACAGTCACACTGGCCTATTTAGCATGCCAGTCTTTATGTGACAGTAGCCACACCGTTATTCTACCAGTTTCCAGCATTCAACTGAAATAAAAAAAGCTTTGAACTATTATTACCTATTATTACTGTATTTTGACTGCATAGCGAAAACTACTATATTACTTGCATAGTGTAATTAAAAACTAAAGGGTTAAAAGTACCTTGAACCACTTGCTCCGCTTGCTTTTTACAGTGAGGTTAAAGGCATTACCATTCTGACTGTGAGCATTAATTAAGAGCCCGGATTATAAAGATTAATCTGGATCTTAAAGATTATGATCTAGGGCCTTAATCCCGATTTGCCTCTTTCCATAAAATGACAGCGTACAGGTCCACTTATCCAGCAGACGCAAGCACCTTCAGACATGTGGCTGGCCCTTTGGTTTCTCCTCCTCTCCATTTTGTCTTATCGAAGCCATTTCCTGACAGATAGTAATATTTTAGCATTAATAATGAAGAAGATGGTATCCAGCAGCCGGGCTAATGGCAGCTAACTGCATGTGTTCAGCATAACGCAGCCATGAAATGAGATTGCTAATCAAGACGGTTTGCCTTAAATTAATAAGTACTTTGACATCTCACAAGAAAAGGACATTTGTATTTTGCCCAAAGGAGATTTGGGCACCTTTGCTTTTGTGTGCGTGTTGGGACACATATTTTTTTTAAATGATAAACAAAACGGCTTTTCACTGCCATGTGTAAATAACATGATGTTTACTACAATTTCAACCTCACTGAACAAGGAATTGCACTGTGAAGACTGAAGCAAAGCACAATTTGATTACAGCAAAATGATGCTCTTCTTCATCTAACCTGTTTATTCAGCGTTGCGTTGTTTTATTAAAAGTGTTTCCGTTCGAGTTGATTGCTTATTACCACATGATGTAGCTGTTTTCATGTTGAACTGACAAACCATTTTGGCAGGGTACAGTACATTGGATTTCATAGGCATTCGTTCATAGCCTATACGCCCCGAGTGTTACATAGTTCATGAACAAAAAAGGTTCTGTAAAAAACCTTTTTAAGGTTTAAACGAACTTCACTTCATTTAAGGGTAGCACACCAATTTAAGGGCTCTTTCAGGAAACTACACCAAATGGCGGTTCTTTAAACTTTAAAAAAGGTTCTTCCCAATCACATCTCGTTTACAAAAAAACATCCAAAAAAGCTTTTCGTGGAACCAAAAGAACCCTTTTTGGGCTTCTCAAGCGTGCATCTGCAACTTCGATGCACAGGAATTTTAACCAGTATGCAATAGTGGGATCTTACAGATACTTTTGCTGCGTTCCCTTCTCTTACAGTATGCAAGCTGGTAGGAAAACAGTACAGTAGAAGAAATAAATGTCTGGTCCCTGTGGTTAGGCCTTCGTTCCCCAAGAGAAGAAGAAAAGAGCAATGCAAAATGCACCATCAGCTTCCTCATAGACGTACTGCTGCGCTGGTGCCTCCTGTGCCAAGATAGATGAATAAACAAAATGGAAGAAAAAGGAATCCAGACCAGAGCATAGCTCAAACCGCACCACAAAGGCTAACGCTTTTGAAGGGAAAGAACAGCTGGTGCCTGCCTTCAAAAGGTTAATGCAATCAATGCAAATACAACGTGGGGTTGCCCTTTTTGCATGACGACCAGGTCAGACACGTAGGGGTCCCAGGGTGAACATGCCATCGTTTCAAATTGACGCAATACATGTTGAAATTCATATTACACATGCTCAGTGGTCAAAGTGTGTGGCTTTTTGAAGACTTTTGAAAGCTCAGTTGACACTACATGCCTTTCAAAACCCCAACAAATAAAAAAGAGGGCATCTTACAATGTCAGTGTTTTAGAGATGTTTTTGTCTTAGGAATGAACGGATTAGATGATTAAGCAAAGATGTACATGCATAATGGGTTGTTGTGGCAAAAAACTCGGGTGTCTTTACAGTGGTCGTGATAGGAACCAGGGGGTGTGATCTACCACACAAATATGGCCATTTTACTTACTAACCCAAAGCACCAGTGAACCTACATGTATTTTCTGACTTTTTGTATGGAATGTGGATGATCAATGATGATAAAATAGTGGTAAGTTCCAATAAAAGCCACACTTTTTTGGGAACAAAAGTTTCTGGTGGGTGCTATTTTGCTCCCATACATTCCCCTACCATGAATGTATTTGATTAAATGTATTTTGGGACTCATCTTAAAACTATCCACAATGTATCAGGCAACATATGGTCTGGTTCCTATCACTGCTCTGAACAATTCTGACTCTAAGTTTATGTAGAATGGAGGATTTCACGTCAAACTACTTGAAAATGTAAAAATAAAGGTGGAATTTCCAATCAAATCAACAAAAATACTGACAATCCTAATTTGATCCTAAGTTTATCTAGAAAGGAGCAATTCACATCAAATTACTTGGAAATTTTTGGATAATTGGTGGAATTTCCAATCAAATATCAAAAATGCAGTTTGAGGTCGGAAAAATCCGGACATTATTTTTTTGTATATTGAGAAAAGAGGTGAAGAAGAGGGTGCAGGCAGGATGGATTGGGTGGAGACAGGTGTCAGGGCTGATGTGTGACAGAAGGATAGCAGCAAGAGTGAAAGGGAAGTTTTACAAGACAGCAGTGCGTCCTGCTATGATGTTTGGTTTGGAGACTGTGGCTCTGTCTAAAAGACAGGAGGCTGAGCTGGAGGTGGTGGAGATGAAGATGCTGAGATTTTCGTTGGGAGTGACAAAGATGGACAAGATTAGAAATGAGCAGATCAGAGGGACAGCGAGGGTGGAGCAGTTTGGAGATAAAGCCAGAGAGGCCAGGTTGAGATGGTTTGGACATTTGTTGAGGAGGAATAGTGGATATTTTGGTCAAAGAATGCCAGGTAGAAGGAGAAGAGGTAGACCTCAGAGAAGGTTTGTGGATGTAGTGAAGGTGGACACGGAGATGGTTGGTGTAAAAGTAGAGGAGGCAGTGGATAGGGCAAGGTGGAGGCAGATGATCCGCTGTGGCGACCACTAAAGGGAGCAGCCGAAAGAAGAAGAAGAAGAGTGAATTCATCTCTCCACATTGCCTGTATTATCTGTCAAATGACACCTTTGAGTCCTTTCAGTCATAAAAATCAAACGTTTGAAAATACCACTCCGCAATCTACAGAAAGAATTACAGCATAGAACTTATTTTCATTTCATTAAAGAAAAGAAAAGAAAGAAAACTTCCAAAAATATGCTTTGAGGTCTAGTTTGTTTTTAAGTCACACCTGTCCGCACATAGGAAGTGAACACAGCTTGACGTTAACAAGATGGCAAATCCATCTGCACGTTCACTGTTCAAACATTCATAAGCTTTTACCAATAGCTCATTAAGTGCATGCTAATGTATGCAAATCAATACATTTGAATAGCGCTTAGGCTTTGGGATATGCATAAAGGCAAATGACGTTTGGAAAGAGTTAAATGATTGATGGCCAAAGACCTGCCATCAAATGTTAATTTGATTTGGGTGTTGGAGAAATATTGTCAGAGGAAAATATGAAATATTGTGATTTACAGTACATCATTAATCTACCTGCAGATCTAACGTTTGTACAGTTTTGCTTGTGGGTAAAAAAAAATAGAGGGTACGATGACAGCAGCACAAAGCATAGCAGCTGTCAGGTAATGACATTCACCCACTATATGTGTGTGTGTACATATCTGTGTGTGTAAGGTGGGGGGGGGGGGGGTTGTTTGTGGACATGCTTAACCAAAGGAACCATTCATCAGCTGAAGCTCTGTAGGCCTAATTTTCAATTTCCTGTTCCTACTCTTCTCAGTGAATTTGTGTACTGTGGGTCAGCAGTTTCCGTTCTTAATCCTCAGGGATCCCTGAACTGCACGGATTTGTGTTTTCCCACCTATATTGCACATCCTGGCACATATCAAAAAGAGCTTGAGAATTAAAGCCACTGCACACCGGATGTTCCAAGTCATGCAAACATTTAAACTCCTTGTTTATAATGAAGGTGCACAAACCATCGTAGACGTTCGGTGTCGGCGCTCGTTGTCTAGGGGTTGCACCACTTCATTTTTACTAGTTGACTAATCGTTCAGAAAAGTAGGTCAGGTACCTTTTCATCAAGATACAAACTATGGAGCTCTACTCTCAATTGTACGACGATGGTGTTAAGGTCCATACTGCTGTCGTCGGAACAAAGCCTCATATCTCCAAAACGGTGACTTTACAGGAGAAGGAAAAAACCTGCTTTACTTATAATGTAAGTCAATGGAACCAGACATTTTTCCAAGCCATTTTGGACCTTTTCTATTGGTCCATTTATCATGAAATTTCCACACAATGCAAAGGGAAACTGGTTTTTTCAAATTATGTAAAAAAAACGGAAAAGCATAAAAAAATGGAGATGCAAGGTTTTCTTCCGACAACAGCGATATGTATACCTTAAGGCTACACTACAATCACTTCCCTCATGGAAATGGACATATTTTACCGTTTCATAACTTCCATCCATCCATCCATTTTCCAAGCCGCTTCTCTGTCAGGGTCGCGGGGGGGGTGGGGTTTGCTGGAGCCTATCCCAGCAGTCATCGGGCGGAAGGCCACCCTGGACAGCTCACCAGTCCATCGCAGGGCAGACAGACAGAACAGACACAGACAGTCACTCATAGACTCACACCCAGGGGCAATTTAGCATTGTTTCATAACTTAGTGTTTGAAAATATAAAAATATAATAAAAAGCCTGCTAAGATGTATGAAGTCAACGCAACTTAAAGACTATGACTTCAGTGGAATGTTGTAGAGCCATTTCAGTACCTTTATTTCTGAGTGAATAGATGCAGATACTATAGTTTAAGATATGAGATGTGCATTACAGGAGACGTTGTGTTGAATTTCAGTTTCTGTTTCAGCCTCAGGCTCTTTGCCCACAGAAGTACACGGACTGTCTGATGTGAACTGCATGCTAAAATCACCACAGCTCTCAGAGGCTTACCTCAAACGGGCTCTGTGTTGACTTGTTATCCACTTTATTTGACGTGAGTTTTTTCCACAAAAAATAAAATGATTTGGGCTTTGTGTTTGGCAGAAAAGCAGATTTCTGGCCTGCTTGTTCACTAAAGATTTTACCACTGCTGCATTTCTGGTCCTGAATTAAACCCAGAATCAGACCAGAATAAGATCCGGTAGACATGTAGCTTGAAATTTACTCCAAGAAAGGCAGTCAACCTATGATGTTGAAAGTTTTATTCCATTAAATCTATGAGTAGAACATAAAATGAACTTGAGCTTTCTGTGCTACACATTCAATGAAGAATACACACATTTTGTATCTACTATGTGACGCATGCAATTGCCGAAGACGCACTGTGGCCACTTCATTCGACACACCTCCCTTGTAGCTCCACCTTGCTGGTGTCCTCATTATTTGACAGAAGCAAATCAGTGGTGAACCATGATGGTTAGGTTACAGCTAGACCTCCTGTTTGAGCCATAAAGGATCAAAAATTAAGTAAAAACCCCAACTTAAAAAAAACAATGCTCATTTATGCAAGCACCCCTATGGGATTTCAAATACTATGTTATCCCTAAGCTAAAACTGGTGCACATTCTTTGTCTATTCTAGATATACGCCTTAAAATCCCAGCGAAAGTACACGGTAAGGCTTATTTAGTACTGGGACTTTAATGCAAACCTAATTCTTAGGTTATAGAAGTGTGTAAAAAAAACTGTAGGCCTGCTGGTGGACCCGGCCGTTTAAGGGGTTAAACATACCTGTTTGCACCTAAAGAAACAGACCGTGTCCTTTATATGAAGGTTGTTACATACATAACATAAAGAGCCCTCCACAGAGCTCTCAGCCCTGTTTTTCATTTACAACAGTTGACTGAAACTTGCTTGAACTATCGCTTGTTTTCACAGGCAGTGACAGATCTAGAACTTCCAGAAGAAACTGGTCCATCCCTTGGAAATAACAACATGATTGGTTGATTTCAATGTCACTTCCTATTTATATTGCTTGTTAATCTTATGTGTGAAGCCTTCAGTCCAGCTTCCAGCTCTGGCCAATGGGGAGCTAGACTGGCTCTATCTTTCTAGATATCACACCGAAAAAAAAGAAATCTGATTGGACAATTTCCCACTGGGCATTTTTAAGATGCTGCAATGTAATAAAAGAAATGCTACAATGCATGCAGCGTTTGAATACAACTAGCATGGTGAGTCTATCAAATAAAACCCAAACCTTACAACGTCATCTTTTTAGGTTTTTAGAAATCTGCTGAAATCCTCAGGTCTGATGGCCTAGATGCCCCCGAGGGTCCCCGTGGCCAAAAGTGGAATGGTTCCAGCAAAACTTAATATCAGGAGCAGTTGAAAGTTTCTTTCAGCAGAAATTGAACTCAGTCACTCCTTTTATAGTTATATAAGATGTATATTGTACTCAGTATGCTATGGACCATGCCTTGCATTGCATAATCTCGTTTGGAAGACTGCCTATTATTCTGCCAAGGAGAGAGAGCTTGTCTGTTCATCCATCTGTCCAATATTACAGGCCAACACACACACACACACACACACACACACACACTGGTCCAAGGAGATCTGCTCCTTCACTTCATGTGAAGATATTGACAGCAACCCCCCCCCCCAACACTCTCTCTCTCTCTCTCTCTCTCTCTCTCACCAGCTCTTCCAATCAATAAGCACTGTATCCCCCTCAGCTTGTTCTGGCTTTGTTTTTTTTTATCAATAGCTGGAGCAAAATGAAGGTTTGAAAATGCTTCTCTTTGAATTAGATTTCTACCTCCAGGCTCAAGTGACTGTAACATCTCATCAAGTCTATTGTCACTTAAGAGCGAGGGTCCGGTGGGGAATGGTCACAAAGAAGAGAAACGTTCAGATCCTAAGACTATAAAGAGGAATGCTTGCTTGTGTTTTTCCGTAATGACATAACGGAAATGCAATGCTTGGCGAAACGTTCAAAGAAGCCCACTCACCACTTTATGAGCTCCCTCTAAATTATACAGCTGTACAGTTATAGACAGTAGCCCATCTGCTGCTATACGAACCGGTCACCCACCTTCTGCATCCTTCATCACTGTTCAGTTTCTGGCCACAGGACTGCCGTCATCCAGAGCTTATTTATCAATAGTAGTGTTGTTGGGGATGAATTCCAGTGCATTCATGAATTATTAATCTAATTATTTATTTAATGACATTATGGCTTATTGGTTCACCAATCTTTGTGTATTGTTTTATTTATTTCTTTAAAATCATTTTAGGGTAAACTTTATAATAAAGACTTTAAAGTTTATAAGACATCTTTCAGCTCTTATTTTACAACTAAGTAATCAACCACCCAATTAGTACCTGCTCTGGGAGGGTGCATGGGGGTCCTGACCACTGAAGAACAGGGTAACAAAGTATCAGAGAAACAGCTGTAGAACTACAAGGTGTGTCTATATCATAGTGGTCATAATTTTATGCCGGATCAATGTATTCAATTCATAATGAAAGGTTTGTTGTACAGTGTTCCCTTCTTCTGTGATTTATTCTTTATTTATTCCAAAATGAAGTTCTCCCCATCCTTTATGGCAGCCAAAATATTGTAAAAAATTGGCCTGAGGTCAAAGTAGTACCTTCTGATTTATCAAAATCAGGCTGCACTGAGGTAGTAGTTTCTCAGAACAGAAGTCATGGTGAGGCAACAATAGGAAATAACAGGATTTTCTCAGTGTTTACCCCCAATGTTTACCCCCAGATCCACACTCGATTTGTCTGCATTTCCACTCCTTAACCCTTTACTGTAGAGACAAAAAAAACAGACTTATATTTGCATTTTACTGTACTGTTACCGTATTTTTAACCATTTGATTTCTCACTTTGATATTTGCTCACTCAGAAACAATCACAGTGCACCCAATAATAAAGGCAGCATGGAGCCCCTTTTATATAGTAATAGTAAAAGGCAAAGCACAGAGGGCTTGAGTCCCCATTGCCTTTCTATCAGAAAGTAAACCTACCCCTTGATTTATTTTCTATAATATTTTTACCTATATCTCCTTTTATTTGGTCATTGTTCAAGATCTATTTTAGCGAGACTCAACTTAGCCTTACCCTGAGAATCGAGCTAATGGTTTGGCATGGGTTCCATGAGCTTCACCACCACAATTACATGCTCTGTGGAGCTTTTAAATAGAGTTGCAGTTCCAAAATTCATTAGTGTAACGATGTCACCAGTGGAGAGATGAGGCCTAATGATTTCTGTGAAATAAAAAAGCACATGTCCTTACTTTTTTGATCATTTTCATTTAATTAATGTATCGTCATGCTTGCTGTAGTTCTCTGTAAGTACTCTAGTAATTTCATTAATGTTTTGTTGGAAAAGTGTTCAATTCTTGAGTTGCCCAACGGAAAATTGTCAAATCCCTTTTTTTTCTTTGTCCTACACGGTATCTAGATAATTACAACCAATCTCTTCTTTTGGTAAGGACTTCAGGAGCTGAAATGAAGGCCTAAGGTTTTAGACTAACAACTAGCATTAGGAATTCATTTAGACATGACAGTGGAATCAATCAGTCATATTTTGATTTCCAATAATTGGGAACAGAGAAAAAAACATCACTCTAGAGCTTATGAGTGGTAGCCTGTGTTTCAGTCAGTGATGGAGGTTCTATGCCATCATTCTTTACTGAAAGACTTACTGTAAATCTGCAACACTGTAGCTCAAGCTCATTTGAGTCGGCCCAAATCTTAAGAAGAGCCATTTTTATTGAGTTTCCACTAAAATCTAACCACCATGGGAGCCACAGCATTTCATGTCCATTAAATGTTTTTATTTTAAATAACGTTTCAACATTTTGGCTATAAATATGTCTCAGTGTGTTCTTGTGTCCTACTATAGGCTAAAACATATAATAAAACCAAAAAACGTGGACATACTTTGCTCTGCTTTAAGCTTTGGCTCACCTGTAGTGACTTTTCTCACATCTCAGGCAGGAAACTTTTCCTCAAAAGTAGAACAGTTTCTTGTAAAATGTCTCTCAGTGTTAAGTTTTGCAAAGCTGAAGTTGCTTCTCATTCGTCAGTTTCTGGGTTAAATTTTCCCGTTCAAACTCAAATGGTGCCCGAGGCACCAGACTGTGACTAACTATGTAGCTAAATGTTTCACCATTTAAGGTGGAACGTGAAAATTTGAGCAAGACGTTGGTGAGTTAGAAGCTGACTTTAGTGTTTGACAGTTTCTCTTTGCAGATTAAGCGTATAAAGAAAACCAGTTGCGTGTTTATAAATGCAATTAAGTCTATTTGTTTCCTAGTTATCAATGTTCATCGTAAATCTTACTCTTTGCCATTTTGTTACTTACTATCTATGCAAGATTGAGACCAACCTTCAGGGTTAAAGAGTGAATAAGCAGTTATACATAACTCTTCATTTTATTTTACTTACAGGTTCATTTTTGTTACAAGTGAATAAAATAAAAGAAGCATCAAATGTCCAAAACTAATATAACCTCATAGGGGTAGTAGCAGAAATAATCGTTATTGTAGTGGTAGTGGTGATTTTAACTCGTTTTTTAGTGGGTTTTGACAAACTGATGGCTAATAGATGTTTTCAACATTTGAGCTTACAGCCTTGAATGCTGAAGATTGAGAATACCAGTCATAGTTTTAATTTATTATCATAGTTTTATCAGTTATTTCATAATTCATTTCATAATTCATCATTTATTAATGTTCACACTGCCCTTTTTTCCTGTTTAGGCTATGTCCTACATAAATATGTGTGAGCATACCCTGAGAAGAAGTATAGAAAGCTCCAGTTCTACATCCTGATCCTTTATCCTACGGATAAAGTCAAAGTCTAAGAATGTATCACTGATAATACGATAGGTAAGCTAGGGTTTACTGTCTTCGGTATGTCAGCCCCTTCTTAAGATAACCTTTCAGACGCAGACTCCTGTTTATTTCAACCATGGAATTCCATTTACGATCCCAGATCACGGAATTGTGCTTGTGAACACGAGCGAAATTCATCTGGTCAAGAGAAGAAGCCCAGCAGCCATGACATCTCTTTTGTGTGAGCGGATTGAAAGACATAGTCACTGGCTTTATCCCTAAGAGACTCCCCTCAGAGGCCCAAGCAGCTTCATATCCGGAACTCCAGTGAGGAAGATGATAGCAAGAAGGAAATGAAAGCATTAAGTCTGTGGTGGATGACTTTGCAAGAGCGCTGGGAGGAGATGGCCAACCAGACCATAAAGCTGAAAGCTGCAATTCCACCTCGCTTATAAACTTTCTGCTTGCTTTCAAGGAAAGAGCCACAGCTATCGATCTTTTTTAAAAGCGCACAATTAGTTCGGGAATAATTTCATGTTGAAACTGTGGTTAAAAGTCCTGCTGACCACAACACTTATATTTGTATGAGTCATCACAGTATGCTCACTTTAGAGTGTGATGGTGGATAGGCATTTTTTTCCTTGACAAGAAGGGGCCTTGGGGCAGGAGTAACAACCTTGCTAGTTCAGGGGATGTTGACTCAGTAGCAAAGGATGAGCGCTGTTGTGTCCTTGAACAAGTCAAGGCACCAGGATTTGTTTTCCCTGGTTTTTGCTCAATAACACTGGAATTTGCAGAGTAGATAAACTCGCTGACCACTTTATTAGACATTCCAACTTTCTTTTTCCACTTTTCTGGTGTACAGCTAGAGACACACAATTCGTGATGTCCACCTTCTAGCCCTTCATCAGTATTCAGTTTATGACCTCAGGGCCTGTTACGGTGGTGGATCACTCTCAACCAAGCAGTGACACTGAGACACTGAGAAATTCAAGTAACGCCACTATGTCTGATATACTTGCACCAGAACCATATACACTACCGTGTCTATCATTTAGGCCAGGAATCAGCAAATGAGCGGCTCCATAGCAGAATTCGATTTTTATGTAAAAATAAAATAACCCCCCTTTGCAGTAAAATAAAACTCTGTTGATTGTTCAACACAGTTAACAACAACTAGTCTAAAACACTAGAGTTAATGTAGAACTGCTAATTCACTCTTTAACCTTGGAGATCAACGCAGACTGGCTGGTCACTGTAGCAACACAGACAACAATCTGGTCTAGCTGATAACTAATGAAAAGGTAAAGAGAAAGATTTAAGACGAACATCAATATTTTGGAGACAAATTATAAATTCACATTTATAATCACTCCATCAGCTGACGCTCTTATCTAGAGCAACTTACAATTGGATCATTTTACACAGGTAGGCAAAAGTAGTGTTAGGAGTCTTGCCCAAGGACTGTTATTGGTATAGTGTAGGGTGCTTACCCAGGCAGGGATTGAATCCCAGGTTACAGCATAGAAGGCAGAGGTGTTACCCACTACACTACACTACACCAACCATTAATGAGAAACCATCAAACAGTAAAAAGCCAGGAGTCTGAAGTCAGTTTCTCGTTTAACTTGACCCGTTCCACCTTAAATGGTGCAGCAGTTACATTCTGGCACCTCAGGCACCATTTAAGGTGGAAAACAAAATTCGAACAAGAGGCTGGAAAATGAGAAGCAACTTGCAAAAAGTCTAATGTTGACATTTTTACAAGGCACTATTCTACTTTCATGGAAAAGTTTCCTGCCGGAGATGTGAGAAAAGCATCTATATCTGAGCTAAAGCTTAAAGCAGAGCAAAGTAAGTCTGTGTTTTTGTTTATACTCTATTTTTTAGCCTATGCTAGGCCATTAGCACACACTGAGACATATTTACAACCAAGATGGTGAAATAGACATAAGATTTTACATGCAGGGCTATTTTTAAAGTATTTTAAATGAACAATTATCAAATTTGAATTTCCTTTAAAGTGGATGATGTGTGTATTTCATGCGATATCTTGAAATGACCCTAAATTCTAAAGCCAGACTTAATTATTATATCAATAAATAAAAACCTTCGTTTTTTGAAAATGCCCATCGCTCTTTGCATTGTATGTAAATGTCGTGATGAATGGACCAAAAGAAACGGCCCAAAATGGCTTGGAAAAAAGTCTGGTTCCATTGACTTCCATTAAAACTGAAGTAGTGTTTTCCTTCTCCTGTTAGGTTTGAATTTTGGAGATACACGGTTTTCTTCGGACATCAGCGATATGTAATTTGACCAAAACTCCCATGTGTTACAAGACTTCTGGGTTAGAGAGGGCATACTTTGTATTCTCCTGGTTAAGACCACCTGTCATCCAGCTCAAGCCAAAAGTGGATCGATTTTGATGGACGTCTGTTGGTTTTGAAGATCCACCTGAAGATGGACTGAACTTTTGAAGAGAAGATTCAGACCATAGCTAAAGCAAAGTCAAGCCAAAGTGAAAAGGCGTAAAGACAGAATATGCAAAGCAGATATAGCACTACAGCTCAGCAGACCACCTCTGTTGAAAAGACCCTGCCGCTGTGCTCATTTGCAACAATTAATCTCATACTGTGCTGCACCGTCAAAAGCCGTCTCTCGCAGTTTGCTGACGAGTGTCCTTTTCCACCTTTACTGCCTCCATATGACAGCTGGTTAAATATACCCAAATCTCACTGCGTCTGAGCCGGATTGCACACAGGCAGAGTCGGTTCAGACTTTGCTCTGCTTGCCAGGACGACCTATAGTTTCCTCAGTCATTTCCATAGCCGTTTCAGGCTGCGGAGAAAAGAAGCAGTGGGAGCTACATTATTAATCACTTTATCAGGCCTGTATGATCAGGACTGGGTCATAACCCAGTCTCTTGGCCTGCTTGCAGTTTCTAACCGGTGATGGGAGGCATACAGTATTAATGCGATGGAGGGCCTGCTTTATAGGAGATGCTTTATAAGGCCCTTGTTGGTCAGGGTTGGGCTCATAACGTGGCCTTTAAGCCCACCTGCATGAGATGTCCCATGGGAGGGAGATCATTAGGGTCTGATGCTGCACCGTAGACAGGAAGTAATGAGTCGCATCGGAGTGCACTGTTTATCTCGCCCTGTAGAGGCTAATGATGAGGGGGGGTGGCCTCCAGGGTTGGGGGGGGCTTCCATTAATAGGCAGAAAGCGTGGGCCACCACGTTCTTTATTAGGGCTTTTTGAAGCCGCCTGATTGCTTGCAGCCTTGCACACAGCTGGAGGCTTATTTACTTATTGATGTTGCCATCATGCTCTGGGTGACTCAACGTTATTGTGTGTGCTTTACCATGCAGGGAGAGGCTGACTGAACAAGCTACGGAAGTTGGGTTGGCGTGATTGGATCTGTAGGCTTTTCTGGTAACAGATCAATGGAGTAACCCAATGCTGTACGACGCACTTTGTTATAAATGTGCAATAAAGATGTTTTAGCACCAAAATATGTTCTCTGAGCCATGTGTTCTGTGCAATTTGCCTATGTGAACCTTTAGAAGTTTAGGATTAGATGTTATTAATGTCATGCGGCCAAACAACTTGGTATACTGGTTTCAAAATCAGATGTTTAAACAGATTGTGTGTTACGCAATGATCCAAAATCAACAAATTATGAACACGAGGAAAACAGGAATTTTCAGCAAATTCAAAACAATAGACCAGTAACACTTTATATGCAGGCCACCTTAATAGGTGCTTCATTACACATGTATAAACAATGAATACCATGTCTCTAGCCAGACAGGTCCTAACACAAATAGCTCAACAAAATAACAAAACATAACTGTAATAACTCAGTGCTTTAACAATTTGCCGCTTAAGTAAATTTAAAAGGTGTAACCACATTCATTTTCTACTTGCATTTTCTATTCTCGGCTTCTTCTACAGGAATATGCTTCTTTGAGGAACATATGTATGAAAATGACCACTTCAAAACTGAACTTCTCAAACTTCCCTGAACTGATGTTGGGGAAAAGTTGAGATGATGTCCAGAATATATAGAACTGATGTGGTGCTCTGAGCTAGGCCTGTGCCTTATGCATTCCATTACAAGAGAAGGAGGCTTCCAAACACTGTTGCGAGGAAACAAATCTCCATCACTTCAGAAAAAGGCCCATTATGTCAATACATTGTCATTTACTTCATAAAACATCCTGTGTATTGTATTCCTGTAATAAGCTGTTAATGAATTTTAAGTAATGCTTTATAAACACAGTATTCATGTATATGCACGTGTTAAGAAGACCCTGTATAGGTGGTCTTCAAAGAATTTTACCAAATTTTTACATCTACTTACCCAACACAAATGTGGTGTCGATTGAAAATTCTGAATTTGCTCTTTCATTACAATTCCTGTTTATTTCAATGAGCTACAAGAAATAGGTGAAGAGGCAACATTGGTGTCTTGTAGGCATTAACAGCTACTGGGAATCAATAAATTGACCAGCCAGCCAACGGTAGTGAAAAAGTAGTCAACTTCCGATTAGATTATCTTTGTAAAAATGAGCATATCTAAAGTTAGTGATACCCCCAGTCGAATAACCTCTAAATAAATTGACATTGTTCATCTTACTGAATTGCTCGCTTCACCGGTTCTGACATATGGCATAAACCAGCATTAACAGCCTTAGTACAGTGATGAGCATGCCTCATGGTTACACTCCAATGTGTCTCGATCCGCCATAGCAGGCCAAATGCAGTCTAATGGCATGAGACCAGAGTCAATTAATATACCCAGACCTCAAATGGACTTCTGGAAAGCACTGAGGGACCAGACGAGCCTGGAGAGTGCAAGCATCTCATTTAGATGTAGCTAATTTGTCATGGACAGCTTTTTGTAGGATGCTACAGACGCGTAGAAATGTGCAACTGAGGCCGCTGAAAGCTGCCTTTGATCGTGCACCAGTGGTTCCCTATGGTGACATTACAGCAAGGCAGCAAAGCAGGCAATTAGGGAAGTGGGTAGAGCTGCGCTTGGCCAGACGGTGGTGTGTGTACGTGTGTTCAGACACATCAGCTTAAAGAGTGATGGCCAGATTACATAGTAGGCATCTAGTGATTTGAGAATAGGAGAGATCCAAACATCATGCCATAAACATGGCATTGAAGACTGAAACGTATCACTTGCCAGATAAAAAGACAACCCCCCACTGATCTCACCAAAGCCCGATAAACAACACAAAGCCAGTGTGGCAAAGAGACAAAGTGAATCTATCATTCATGTTGGCAGTCATTATTCACGAGTGAGCGTTTAGTGTTATGTTGTAAAACCTTGTGTAGAGTTTATTGGGATTTAGATTTTTGTACAGACCAAATAAACCCAAATCAGTAGTATTTCAAGCTACGAGGGGCTTCCCTCTGTAATTGTATTTTAATATTGGTCCATCGTCAACAGTTAAGAGGCTACTGTAGAGACACTGAAAATATGATTAAGAAAAGAATGAGCGTCTCCAACTCTATTAATTGTTCATTTCCGATGGGGAACCCTCAAGGCCTTCTAGGCTGCAGAGAAGGCCTAATGGGTTCTGAGAAGTGAAAAATGCATGTCTGCAACATTTGGTCCATTTTTATTTAATAGAATCGTAAAGCATGGTGTACTTGGCAAATATTCTAGTACTGCTCTTCACTGTTTGAAGGTGAAGAGGAGTAGGTTAAAGGTTAAAATCTTAAATCTCAAGTTCAGAACTTCAAATAAAACATGGATTTTATGAGCTGCAAATGGTCGTGCTTTTCTAGATTGGCTACAAAATGTCCATGTGCTTGAGCGTTAGCTGAGCATTAACGTACACAATATGGCCAAAAGTATGTGGACACCTCACATCTATATGAAGTTGTTGGATATCCTGCTCCAACAGATTTTCAAGGAATTCCGAGGGAATTTGTGCCCATTCAGTCGAAAATGTATTGGTGAGGTCCAGCACCAATGACGGGTGAATATGCCTGACCCACAATTGATGGGCCTCCTTCACCAACCATTCTTAGCAATAAGTTTCTTCTTCAAACCCACTTTTTCAGTAAGATTCTGACGTTCACCAATGTTGTCTTATTTGGGATTTGTTCTACTTACACTCAGGCACCCAAAGGTGTGACCAATTCTGCGGTTTAAGAAAATGTCATGAACCTAACCTTGACTTTTTCTCAAGAAAACCTAGGACGATAAAAACGTAGGACGATATTGGTGAATGAGGCCCAGTGTTCCAATTCAATGATTTCCTCCAGACCAAGCTCGTCAAAGGATGTCTATGGTTCGTCCTCAAACTGCTGCCACAAAGTTTATAGCATATAATTGTCTAAAATGTCTTTGTATGATGTAGCATTGCCATTATCCTTCACCAAAATTACAGGGTTGAGCCCCAACTCCGAAAACCAGCCCCAAACTATTATTCCTCCTCAACCAAACTTTGCAGTAGTCCATCAGACTACCTACCATATTTTGCTCTTCAGCAGCCCTAGATCTGTGAGTTTGTGTGGTCTGTCGCTTTGTGGCTGAACTGTTGCTGATCTTAGACACTTCCTTTTCATAATAAAATCACTTACAGTTGACCAGGGCAGATCTATCAGGGCAGAATGTTCCGAAAAGTGGCATCCTATGTGAATGCCATATTTAAAGTCATTGAGCTGCTTGATTGAATTTTGATACTATGCAAAGCGAGAGTTTTGACCAAGTTTTTGTCATTTAAGGCCCAAACTAAAAGCTTTAACAGTCACAGTTTGCTAATATCTAGTGATCTACTGCCAGATCATTAGAAGAAAAAAAACAAAAAACAACCCCAATTAGCAAACCAGTTACTTCTTTGTTTATGCAGCAATGTTTAGAGATTTCTATAAAGCCACTGCTGGAAGCCATGTGCTCCAAATCCCAGGGCTGTAATACTGTTAGGAAGTGGTTTGAGATCACAGAAAGGTCACCTCATAACATCCTACTGTGCTTACTTAGCCTTGTGAGCGAGACACCAATTAACGCATTAGCGCCGGAACGTCTAGGCATGCTTTGCTTCAGAGGCATGTGGCCATGCAAAACAACACTGAGCTTCACAAACAAACACATTAAGGATGCAAAGCTATATATTTATGTATATATATACACTGATCAGGCAGAACATCTTATCAGCTCCACTTACTGTATAGCTGCACTCTGTAGTTCTACAGTTACAGACTGTAGTCCATCTGTTTCTCTGATACTCTGTTACCCTGTTCTTCAGTGGTCAGGACCCCCATGAACCCTCACAGAGCAGGTGCTATTTGGGTGGTGGGTCATTTTCAGCACTGCAGTAACACTGAAGTGGTGGTGGTGGTGTGTTAGTGTGTGTTGTGGTGATCTGAGTGGAACCAGATGCAGCAGTGCAGCTGGAGTCTTTAAACACCTCAGCGTGGCTGCTGGACTGAGAACAGTCCACCAACCAGAAACATCGAGCCAACAGCGTCCTGTGGGCAGCGTCCTGTGACCACTGATGAAGGACTAGAGAATGACCAACACAAACTGTGCAGCAGCAGATGAGCTGTCGTCTCTGACTTTACATCTACAAGGTGGACCAACAAGGTAGGAGTGTCTAATAGAGTGGACAGTGAGTGGACACAGTGTTTAAAAACTCCAGCAGCTCTGCTGTGTCTGATCCACTCATACCAGCACACCACCGTGGTCAGTTTTACTGCTGAGAATGACCCACCACCCAAACAGTACCTGCTCTGTGAGGGTCCATGGGGGTCCTGACCACTGAAGAACAGGGTAACAGAGTATCAGAGAAACAGATGGACTACAGTCTGTAACTGTAGAACTACAGAGTGCAGCTCTACAGTAAGTGGAGCTGATAAGATGGACAATGAGTGTAGAAACAAGGAGGTGGTCATGCTGTTGTGCCTGGTTGGTGTGTATAACAATTTAAATCTCTAACGACATAATAATAAAATAAATACATACATAATAGTGTCAAACATTAAAAGCCATAAAAAAGGAAAGCATTTCAGTGTAATGGGAAGTAATTTTGCTAAAAATGATAAATCGCGATATCATACTGACAAGCAGGATACATAAACCATTTATATAGGGAAGATAATGCTTTCTGCCATGCTGTTGTTTCAATAGCCCTGACTGTAATAAAGGCCTTGTTTGAGTCTTCGGGAATCAGTTCAATCACTTTTTCTTTGAGGTAAGGAGCTCACAGGCAGATGTGCTACATGCAGCCTGCGGTGTGCTGTTCTGGGAAGAGGAGCATGATGCAGTTAATGGCCCTCATCAATCTTTAGTGTTTTCTGTCGCTTTGCTTGGGAAAATGCGGAGAGTCGGTCAATCCGCGGTAGCCGAAAGGTCTGTGCCGGCGGATCGTGGCCGTCCGTTTAATTTCACGCCAGAAAACCAAATTAAAAATATCGTATTTTCCGTTACTTTCTCTGTGTGGAAACGAAGGACAATTATAATTCCTGAACTCCGCTTGCTTCACGCCGCCTGCCCTATTACTCAAGAAAACTCAATGTCAGGTAAAATCTCTTTGTAATCGGAGTCTCTTAAAAAAACGGCCAAATTGTGGTGGATTTTTCTGGCAATTTCTTGGTCCACAAATGGAATAAAACATTACTTCCCTGCTGCATTTGCCTGTTTCTCAGTCAGCGGTCTCTCCGGGTCTCGGCATGGCTCGATATTGGGTACGATCTCCATGTAATTGGAGCCCCCTTAAAATAATGGCAAAATTAGGAGGAATGCAATTTTCCCCTTCCACTATCTGAGCCATCTGTTTATTGGACGGGCGAATTGAAAAACTGAAATGCGCTCGATGCCGAGCAAGAGTGCCCCCCGGTGCAAAGCCTCACGATTGTCTCATTGTCGCAGGTCACAGTTATTGACTCCTTTCTGATAATTATAGGGTCAGTGGGGAAGGCAGGGGACAAGGACCCATTGGTTTGTGTCCTTTCGGGTTTATAGAAATGTGTACACAGTGCATGCGAGGACCTGCCATCCGCAAACAATACAAATACAATTCATTTGAAAAACTGAATCCTGAGATCAACACATGAAAAGAGCGAGCTTTCTGCGTGGAACCCAAAAATAAAAACAAGTGACTGGCTCTAAAACAGTCAAGCAGCTTCTGAAGCCAAGAGGAACCAAAGCAGGAAAACACCATCACGACCTTATGCCAACATCATACAGATTGCAGGACTACAACAACAGCTTGGCAAGGATGGTACACCATAGGGTTCTTTGTAATGATGGCACGTAAGAACCACTTTTGATTCCATAAAGAACTCTTCGTGAGATGGGTTTATGGTTTTGTACAGAGCCGTTTTTGGAAAACGAGATGTACAAGTGTTGTTGTAAAGTTTCCCACTTTAAAAGCCCAGGCTTATTACATCCCAAGATATACTGTAACACAGTGCAAATGACTCTTGCATCTCTATTACATCCCAAGGTTTGCTGAGTTATTCCTAAACTTATAGAAGCTATGAGGTATAGAAGTGTGTAAAAGATATTTGGACCAGGCTGGCAGGTCCTGGCCATGAACCTCCACATAATGTGAACTTTTCCCAGAACTACACTTCCAAGCTAATAATATTTTAGACGACCTTTCTTTACTTCATTTCCAGTCAAAACAGCCGTTAAGTGCAAGTTATTCATTTTTTTCAGTGTCAGACAATGTATTTAACAGGAAATGACCCAAAAGCCTCACCTGTAATTAGCTTAATTACAGCTTTCATTCTTTTAAAGAGACTTGAAGGGATATTTTTCCATGCCTCCAAATTTCAGTCTTGAAAGTTAGGCCCATTTTCTGCTCCTCAAACACATTGATGGATGTTAAGGTCTGGACTCTGAGGAGGTCAGACCATTGTTCTGTGAGCAACAGCAGCAGCTTCTTTGTTTAATTTGTAGATGTTCTTCCTGTTCTTCTGTCAGTGAGGGCATCTTCTGTACAGCTACACAGACCCATAGCGCTGAGTCATCTTCACGCAGTGGACAGATGGACAGAAACATCTCAAAAGCCTGAAAGATGAAGTACTGCTTATCTCATGGTGAGTTTTGGTGGCCTAATGAGTCTTGCATAGTTGTTACACTGTAAAACATTTCAAGTTGGTTAAACTCAGCAGAAGAAGTTCACCCGCTGCCTTAAAAAGCTGAGTAAACTCAACTTGAAGAAAATCTTTGTAACAACTCAAGATGTTAAGTTAAACAAGTTGTTAAAATACTGATTATTTATTGTTTCAACTTCATGCACAAGTTAAAACAACTTACAATGTTTAGTTTATCCATTTATAAAAATGAACTATTTAGTTAAATAAACTTACAATTCCTCACTATTTTAACACACACTTTCAAGTTAATACAACTTCAGCAATATTCACATAACCTATAATTTTAAGTTAACCACGCTTATGTTTTTAAGTTATTTCTAAATTTCTTGTGCAAATTAATCAAACTACAACAACTTCTGTTCATTAATAACATTTATTTGAACAAATTTTACATGACATTTCTCCTTGGCTATTGGTACATTTGTAAAAAAATCCAATGCCACTGTTAAACACATTTATTGTAAACAAGTTCCACAAATGCTGTCTATGAATAAAACTGCCTGAACTGGTTACTGGAGCAGACAAAATGGCAGCAAGTGAGAGAAAGAGAGTTAGAAAATACATCTCGCATCATCAAAACATTACAAAAATTATGTATAACACAAAGGTTTCTACCTTTACGCAGTACCAATAAGTGCAAATTCCACTTTTTTAAATGTCTAGAGACTGACATTAAGAACAAATGTTTTAGACTCATTTAGAACAAATTTCCTGCCGTGTACATCTTTTTTTAAGTACTAAATACTGAAAAAAACAGACCTCAAAATAACATTTCCTTGTAGTAAACAATTAGTGATTTTTGTTTTAGCTGCCATTCTATAAAAACAAGTTTAAAAGTTTGTGCTTCTAATATCAGTGCTTGCAATTTTTTGACATGGCCTGTAAGAACCTTGAACTAAACACAATAAAAGTGGATGTCAAAGGAACGTGATGTACCAAACATGTACCAACTTGTGCTTTTCCAACAATACACCTCACTTTCTTTTCAGTTTAGGCTGCTGTGTCATCAGTCTATAAATGATACCTCAGAAGTTTGTTTCTCAGTCCATGTATCCCAGCTGAACACTGGTCTGGTTTGATCTTCATGATAACCCTCTGTAAGAACTCGAATGAGTACCTCATTTTGCAAGGGTACTCCAGATTAAGACAGTAGATGGTACCCATTAGCATGGCAAAACCAGTAGGCACATCTCTGACTGAATGAAGAACGATAGTCTCCTCTACCACCACAGCCACATTGAAGATTTCAAGAGGAAAAGCATCATGCAAGACACCTTCATATCCAATCAGAAGCCCAACACGCATTCCCTTCATGAGAATATCCAGAGTTTGATCATGAGCCTAAACAAAAAAGAGAGATGGAGATATTTTGTCCTAATAACCACTACATGCATGTAATTCTAACATAGTGTTTTCCCTTTTCAAATTTAATGGGATGGTGCGCAAAATCTAAATAGAAACAGAATGAATACAAATAAGTTAACTGAAATAAATTCAAATATTGGAACAGATTTTATTTAAATAATTTGTCAGCAACATATAAAAAGTTGGAATGGGTAACAAGTCAAGTTGTCTAAGCCTATTCAGAACAAAACAGTAGGTTAATTAGTGAACAGGTCAGTAACATTCCAGAGAGCCTGGGACTTTCAGAATGAAAGACTGTGTGAGCAAAAAGTGCACAATTAAGAACAGCTTTCCTTGACATAAAATAGCAAAGAATTTGGGGGGTCATCTATTGTATATGTCAATATAGATTAGGAGAACCTGGAAAAATCTCTATACAAAAGACACAAAACTGAAAACCTGTCTGGCTGTGATATTCAGGTTCTCAGACAGCAATGCATTAAAATGGACATGATTCTGTAGAAATCACTAAAGGGACTCAAGAATTCTTTCAAAACCATCATCTTTAAAACACAGTTCATGTTTCCATATAGGAATTCAAGTTAAAACTCTAACATGCAAAGAAGAAACCAGATATCAACAAAATTCAAAAACATCTACCTTCTCTGAACCTGAGCTAATTTAAGATTAACTGAGACAAAGTAGTGTTTTAAATGAGAATGCTCAGGTAAGGTTCCTTCTTTGTATTGCAAAGTTTTAACTTGCTTTTGTGGATGTAGTGGATGTTTTAGAAAATGTTTATTAAATTATTTCCATCACAGAATTGTCAGCTTTTGTAATGCGTTGCTGTCTGTGGACTCTTTGCTCCTTTGACTATTGAAATATTATTCTTCAAGAGTCCCTGTAATGCTCTTTTTATAACCAAATCATGATATCAACCTTCTGACAAACTATTTTTTTAGCCTTACACAACTTCACTAATCTTTCCCCTTACCCCTTTATTAAATGTTTTACTGGTATCAAAATCTGAACTGTAAAAAATCTAATTAAATTGGCTGACAATTAAAATGTATATGAAATTGTAAATAAATAGACATTTTAAACTATTTGTACACCAACCTATTTATATTCTGAACAGCATCATAACTTTTTTTTTTTTTTTTTTTTACAAATTGGGGTTTGTACTCAAATACACCAGCTGCAATTTAGTGTAAAATTATTAGTGCAAGAAGAGAGATACTTTATTGATCCCAAAGGAAATTAAGGAAATTAAATCGTAATCTTAAAACTCTTAGAATGTGTATGTTAAAGTGTACCTAATTTTATTGAATTGGTAAATTAATTTCCTCCATCAATGAACCAGTGCTCAATATTTTGAGGGGCCAATTGTCCACCTTGCAATCATGGCTTAGACAAATGCGGAACCAGTATGTTTGTGGGCTATAAGCACGGAGAGTGCTTATAGCACAATGTTCAAAGTGTAAATGATTTCTTACATCACACATCCTGATTACATCAGAAGTATCCTCTGAGAAGAATCGTGGAAGACCAAGCAGTGCAGCTGTTCTTCGATTCTGATTTGTGTCCTGCATACAATTAGATGAAGAAGTGAGTAAATGCAATAATTCATTTTAGCACATCTTTTTTTATTTTTATTTTTTTTTTTTTAACACATACCTCCTTTTGAAGGCTATCCATAATACTGCTAAGGGTCAACCTTCTGCTTGATGAAACTGCTGCTTTGTACAGCTGTAAGGGACCAAGGCATCTAGTCCATCCAAGAATGACTGCACCAGATCAGTGGTGACAATTCTTGAGAATTCAGCAGTTATCTGAAACAGACACACGACAGCAGGACAGCGAAAGTGTAAAACCAAATAGATGCAACATCATATAGATGTCAGTTGACCTTGGTTACCTGTCTCTCACTGAACAAAGCAGGCCAGCTTTCCATGACAACAGAGATGAGTGACACCAAGCTAACTTAAACCTTCCAAAGCTAACTAGCCTTAGCTAGCTCCCCAACTAACATTAGTAGCTAAACCGAGCCCTCAAATGAAAGACAATGTAACGTTAATTTAACACATATAACTAGTGTAAAATTAAAACTACCAACTAAAAATAGTTCTCCTTGTCGCTTTTATGTTTTCCACTGTTTATTGAAGGTAGAGTGTAGCTATGAAGAGGTGAGGGAAGTGAGATTGAGAGAGAGGAATTGGCGGGAGCGTTCAATTAAAAACTGAGGGAAATAGAAATACGGATATATATTTTAATAGAACAAAGACAAGTTCTTGAACAAAAACAGATTACAATTAACAAAATAGGTTAGCTGTCTTGTTATATAAGCATTTAAAGGACGTTAAACTAGTGCGCTAACGAATTAACTAACTAGCTAGTTAGCTAACACAGCTAACGCTAGTTTAGCTAGTTAACTACTTAACTAGCTTGCAAGCTCTCGTGAGCGTTAGCGAACATATTTTTCACTATTATTATGTGCAAAAACAAAGCAAAGTTTTTCACCCCAGTTATTACAGCACAAAACACACAGCCACCACCTACCTGCTAGGTTAGCTAGGTTAAGTTAACTAGCTAGCTACCGACCTAGGCGCTGTATTTAACGAGCATTAGTTAAGCGTCCCATGCTTCGGCAACATGGAGAATCAAAGAGGAAATTTGTGATAACAGTCATCGCTGTCACATTCACAGAGTCTGACCAACGTGCACAATTTACCTTTTTATGGCACAAGAAAGCCGCAGTTTGGCAGGTTTAAAATAATGAAAACCCACCTGCTGACCGCCGCTGTGGCGCTCCCCTGTAAACTCCACTCCAGCTGGCCAAAATCCACTTCACACCCCGCCTCAAACTGGAGTCCGGAGTCAGGGGTGTCCCTCCGCCGCTGGAAGTAGTCCCATATAGTTGACGTTTTTGCTCTGCCTTTTTAATATTAATTGCTATGGGTCTGTGAAAAAGTGGTTAGCCCAATGCTCCCATTGTTTTACATTGTAAAAAGTATTCCTGTCTTTTCTAACTTCGAAAATGGTGCCTACCTCTCTGCAGATTCAAATCATCCCACTTTCCTTTTTTTAATCAATAACTTACAAACATAAGTTAAATAAACTTTGACAATTTTGATAAACTCACAAGAAGTCAAGACAATGTGTTCTTTTACGTTCTTTTTATTTAAAACGAAGGAACTTGAGTTCAATATCCTAAACTTGCCATGTCAATTGGAACTGAAAAGAAGAAATGAGTTCACATAACAAAATGTGGCTGTAATGTTTTACAGTGTAGGAGTCCCCTCATCTAAATCTTTTGGTGACACTTTACTTGAATGCTGTCTACTTAACACATTCATAAGATCTTCCATAAACACTCCATAACATGCTCATGAATGCTCAAATCAACGTTTATAAAGCATACTTGTTTTACATGAGATTTATATGGACTATTCTGTCGTTTAACCAAGATACATTTTTCAAAACAAAGGTTCTTCATTCTTCATTTTTGAAATTAGTATATCATTTCCAGTAAAACGCTTCATTTCTGGACAAGCACAATTAAAATGACCTCATTTTATCTTTTGGGTCATTAAGTGCTTTGACACTAAGGCACGTTTTAGCTAGAGTTTATACTCCTTTTTAATTTTATTCGTTGTTCTTAAGGATGTGTTACACGTCATTTTAGTACACGGACAATAAATTACTCTTAAATATTCCATCAACAATTATTCGACTGAATTTTGTTGTGGTGCTGGAAGTCATTGCTTGACGAAATTTTGCAGGGCAGGAATGCTCCTCCATTCCCTGTAGATGCTGGGCGGCCACATGAATGTAAGTAGACATGGTCTGTTTTCACACATGCTCATACTGAGAAATCCGAAAGAAATCAGAGTAAGAGTTTACGCGCAAAGTTCAAGTGACTCCAGCAGGCCTAGTTTAGACGGTCAAATAAAACGTGCTTCCAGGCACTGTAGCAGTACTTAGGACAGTACAAGTGCAGACACAGACACACTAAAGTCTTCTCCCAGTCATTCTACAATCCTTGTCGATTTCCCATTCTGGCCCAGAACCCAGTGCCTTGCTGATTAGTGGAGCCTTCATTTCTGCTGTTTTCAGCAGCTCGTTCTGCCTCGTGGTTAGTGCACCGAGTAGCCGCCTGCAATACGCCACAGTGTAAAAGCTCAGAGTTCCAGGCCGCTATCGCTTGGCTAAGGCTGGAAGCGCAGAGCATTGACAAAACCTCTATCTCTCCGCCTGCCTCCGCCCCCCCAATCACTGTGTGTTGTTTCCTTAATTGGGAGGCACTGAAGGGTGAAGAAGAAACTCTGGTAGCAAACGGAAGCAAGTTGCTGCACCGCCGGCACAATTAGAGAGTCTGAGGAAAGACGGGGCATGGTAAATAACACAGACGTTTTAATGTAGGGTAATGAAGCACAGAGCAAGGAATATCAAACATACCGGCAAAATTACAGAACTCAATTAGACTAGCTAAGACTTTTGGGTTTCAAAGCCATTAAATGATCATTGTAAGATAATAAATTGGTTGCAAACATCAGATGAGGCATCGAACAAGATGTGGCGTCATTGCTCTTGTCAGAGTTTGGATCTTTCCATGCAAAACTGAGCTTGTGATTTCAGCCACTAAAGCTCGTTCTCCTCACGTCATATTACCTGATGTCCTCGAAGATGCCATATGTTCTCATGACAGATGTTGTTTATTAGTATAATGTGTCAGGTTACCATGACAAGTAATTGTCCTGACAGATGCCATAATGTGTGTTGCCTTGACAGTGAACTGAAGATAAAGAACTAACATTTGATATAAGCCGTCATGACAATTAATGGTAATGGAAACGCGACACTTACATGCACTCCAGTCGTGTGTTTGCATGTACCTGAGTACTCAGGTAAAGGAAAAATTCCGGGTCTACAGGAATCAGACAGTACTCAGATTTCTGCTTTGCAACCAGCCAATAAACTCACAGAAGATAAGATTAGATAAGATGCCTTTACTGTCATTGCACAGGGTACAACGAAATTGAGCAACAACGAAATTGAGCAAAAAGTAAGGTAAAACTTCATACTGCGGCTTTTTTAAAAACATCAAGTCACTTTACCTGAAAATGTGAACATACATCATCTAGAACATAAAGAATCTTTTAAATTCCTCATTTCGTCATGCGGGTGTTTGATTTCAGCACTGCTCCAAAAGTGTTTTGCTGAATTTCAAGGCAATTCTGCTTATTTCCGGTACCGCAGTCTGTTTTCGGAAAGAAATCTGAGTAAGAGATTCTGTGCACTAAGAAATCTGATTACTGAGCTAAAATCTGGCTCTCTTTTTCGGATTTCTAGACCTTACTCCGATCTAAGAAATCAGAGTATGCTGTTCACAGGACCATTTAAATAATCAGATAACTGAAATCTGGTTATGTAAACAGACTCACTGTTTTATTACTGAGCAAAATCAGTGATTCCAACTCATGACAGCATATGAAATCTTCCAGGACATGTTTATGGCATGTTTATGTCAATGTTATGTAGCACGGCTCAAGGAAATTGTAATTTCATATAAAATTCTATTCTTTCTTTACAATTAAGCAGTACCAATGAAATCTGGATGCATTGCTTTATTCCCAGTGTCTTAAATTGCCATTAATCAACAGGCCCTAGTTTGCCTACAGGTGCAAGTACTCCACTGCCTCAGGGAGGGGTGAGACATGCATATGATAAAGCAATATATCCTTTGTCTGTAAATGGCTCCTCACATCACTATATATTAGCTTCCTTTCATATTTGTTGAGTTATTATAGCATTGGCCCTATTTTCAGGAGCTAGCCAGTTTGATCCCTGGTGATGCCACATGACAGTGCAACAAAGCATCATTAACTATCATGGAGGAAGCACTTTGTCACCGTCCAAAGAAAAAATGTATCTCCACGTTTTTATTTTCTATATAAACTGAGCTGCATCAACATACTAACATTAGCTCAATCTTGAAAGTAAAGCCATGTTACTCCCCTGTAAATTTGCCATTTTGGAGATGCTTGTCTTGTTTTAGTCAACAACTTTCTAGTCTTCACCCTCTCAGCCTGGTAGCATTGATGTGACCAGTGGGCGACCTAGCTCTCCATGACTAACCTGAAAGGAAACATTTATGAGCACGAGGTCCCAAAAGCTGATTTATGAAAATAAATTTTCATAAAATGAACCCAATTTTATTGCAGCTTGTTTGAACAGACGCGTTTCAGCTTAGGCCTTCTTCAGTTTGTAGGTATGCAATGAGCCTGGCCTTTGAAAGGTCACCTGATATCAGCTAACCCCGTAAAAAGCATTTTATTGAATATATATTTTTTATAAATATTACTTTGTACACATTATTGGTTCTGTTTGACTCATTTGAATATTCCTCGATAGACGTGTTTTTCTTTTTGATGTGTGTCTTTTATGTAGTCAGGTGACCTTTGTAAGGCTGGATGTTTTACATGCCTGTAAACACTGAAGAACCTACACGTTAACCTTGCTGTTCATGCTAGCTACAATAAAGGTCTGTTTATTGAGAGTGTAGTCAGAGACTTTGTCTTTTTTCCCGTTTAATTTCCTGTTTAAAATCTGCCAAAATTCTGTTGGAACCCAACCCGAATCTATAATATAACGTATTGAGCTCAAGATTGCTCCAAGCATAAAAAATTCTGCCCAAAACGGATCTAAATCGACTCGTCAACACCCAAAGTGTGGAATAAAACCTGACTGGAGAGCACCTGTTACTATGCAGAGACAATAAGAGACATTATTAGAGTGCAGATAAATAAAATGTAAAACAATACAAAATAATATGCTATAATAATCAGCTTTTCAATATGTATATATATAATTTTGCTTTTGACAAATAATTTTGAATAACACTGAATAAATTACCATACTGTATAACTCTTTTCTACACATGTACCATATTGCATATAATATATTGAACATTTAACATTCAGTTATTAAAAGTAAACATTCTTAAGCACTTCTCTGAATGTGCCAGATTAAAATCTTATTTAACCCCTGAAATGCTTAAATGGCGAGGGCCCCCGCAACGGTTCCAGTGCTTTATTACACACTCCTGTAACCAAAGGATAGCTCATCCAGTTTGCAAGGCCCTGTAGTTGCAGCATAATAAGCTTTAGTGTGTAATAAGCCTGGGATTTTAAGAGGTAAAGGTAGTGAAAGTAGTGCAGAATAAAATGAGGAGATAAACTAAAGCAGGGTAAACTGGAGGTTACAAGTTGGACACAGGCCGTGAGTACCCACACGTGAAATATGAACCCATGTCATTCGGTTCAGGCAGATATTTTCCACAGAAGTCACTGTGAAATGGGTGAGCATGTGGAATTGGAGGTTTCTGTGCACTCCCATGTTTCCTATCACTGTGCAAAAGAATCTCCATGCTGCCTTTGTTGTTGGGTACACCGTGATAGGCACATCATCAGTGGAAAGACTTTTTATTGATTCATTTTATCAGTGTAACAATAAAAGGTAGTTTGTAGTCTAAGAACACATTGCTAGGTTAGGTTTTGAGAAATCACTTAACTGATGGTGAAGAGTGGATTAAAAAAGTTAATATAGGCATTTCTGCCTCTGCGCTGTTAGTATGAGTAGGATTAGAGGAGCAATGAGGACAGAAGAGCAAGAAGAAGGGAAAACGATCAACAGATGGGTCGATGGAAAGTGTGAAGAAAAAAGGAAGAAGTTATGAAGGAGTAAGTGAAGTGTTGAGAGAGAGAGAGAGAGAGAGAGAGAGAGAGAGGTATGTAGGCCAGCTGGACTGGGTGAGTAGCTGTCACCCAGCGTGTATGGCAGAGTCTCCCTGAGCCCCAGCAGCTCTAATCGATGATGCGCTTCTGCCGTCCCGCTTGCTGGCCAAGCTGCTATCTCACAGATGGCTCTGTTTGGCCCACATGTGTGAGCTGCTCGCTCAATATTTGCTCCTCAAGAAGCTAGCGGATCATTCTGATAATGCTCCGTGTCAGGCATCCCGGAGCAGAAAGGATCCAGTTGGGTGCAGATTCAGGAGCAATATTCCGTCAGCCTCTCTGACGCTTCATGCATTCATAACCTGGGCTCAGTTTGAGAGGATGCAAAAGTCGTTCACCTTGTAAAAGTGCCATCCGACGTTTTCGTTTCTTTTGGTATGCTTTTCTCTGTGGACACCTGACCATATAAATGAGCTTGTTGGACATCCCATTGCAAAACCATGAGCATTATTATGCAGCTGTCACAGCCTCCACTCTTCAGGGAAGGCTTTCCACAAGATTTTTGAGTGTGTCTGTGGGAATCTGAAAAAGCACCATTTGTGAGGTCAGGCATTTCTATTGGACAAGAAGACCTGGCTGACAATCAATGTTCCAAGTCATCCCAAAGCTGTTCAGTGGGGTTGAGGTCAAGGCTCTGTGCAGGCCACTGGGTTTCCTCCACAGCACACCTGACGCATTATGTCTTTATGGATCTTGTTTTGTGCAAAGACACAGCGTATCACTGTATAAAATGTCTTTGCATGCTCTAGCATCAAAATTATGCCTCACTGAAAATAAGGGACCAAGGTAACCCTTCAAAAATATCCCACCATCTACAGCACAGAAAAAGAATCAGAGAATGTGGAGAAATCCCTCTATGCAAGGGACAAGGCCAATGGTCAATATTGGATGCTTGTGATCATCAGGCCCTCGGGCAGCACTGCATTAAAAACAGGCATGATTCTGTACTGGAAATCACTGAATGGGCTCAGGAACACTTCCATAAATCACTGTTTGTAGACAGAGTTCGACGTGCAATCTGTATAATGCAAAGCTGCATGATGTACAGTGAAGCTTTATGATGCAAAGAAGAAGCCATATTTGAACATGATCCAGAAACGCTGCCTTCTTCTCTGGGCCCAAGCTCATTTAAAATGGACTGAGGCAAAAAGGAAAACTGTTCTGTGGTCAGATGAATCAAAATTTGAATTTTTTTTCTGGAAACCATAGACACCCTGTTCTGCGGACTCAAGAGGAGAGGGACCATCCAGCTTGTTATCAGCACACACTTCAAAAGCCTGCATCTCTGATGGAATGGGGTTGTATTACTGCCTATGGCGTGGGCAGCTTACACATCTGGAAAGGCTCTATCAGTGCTGAACAGCATATAGAGGATTTAAAACAACATATGCTGCCAGCCAGACAGCGTCTCTTTCAGGGAAGACCTTGCGTATTTCAGCAAGACAATACTAAATCACATACTTCATCCTTCACAACAGCATGGCTTTGGAGAACAAGAGTCCAGGTGCTGAACTGACCGCCTGCAGTCCAGACCTTTCACCAATGGAAAACATTTGGCTCATCATGAAATGAAAAATCTGGCAAAGAAGACCCAGGACTGTTGAGCAGCTGGAATCCTACATCAGACCGGAATGGGACAACATTCCTCTCCTAAAACTCCAGCAATTGATCCCCTCACTTCCCACACGTTTACAGCCTGTTGTTAAAAAGAAGAGGGGGTGCTACACAATGGCAGACACGGCCCTGTCCCGACTTTTTTGAAATGCGTTGCTGCCATCAAGTTCTAAACGAGTTCATATTTTTCTTGAAATGACCAAAAGTCTCATTTTCAACATCTAATATGCGTCATCTGGTATGCTCTACTGTGAATAAAATATGGGTCTATGAGATTTACAAATCATTGCATTCTGTTATTATTTACATTTATTTACCTTTTACACAGCGTCCCAACTTTTTTGGAATTGGGGTTGTACATATCAGAATAGATTCCCTTCCTCAACTTCATACTCCACAAACATTGAAAGCAATTTGGCGGAGAAGTTTGAAAAACGTAATAGACTCTCCGCATGTATTTCCCGATGATTAGAATATAATAAAGGAGAGATATCTGTCTGGCCTCTAAAGATTAGGTCCTAATAGGAATTCAGTTCACAGAGCAATGGCTCAAGCTTGTCTGGCGCACCTTTAATATGAAGTGATTCCATCTCAGAGAGACAGCGGTCTTCATTTTCTGAGAGTAAACAGTGTGAGCAAAGTCATTACTTCGTTTTAGAGCTGGAGTCATAGGGTCATCGGGTATACCTACACAACCGCAGCACAGATGATAAGCCTAAACATGACACTGAGTTAGCGGTACAACTGAGATTGAGTCAGCGAGGCGATAAAAATCTGTTACCAAATTGCGGAATACACTGTATGTCCAATACCACTCATCAAATATTTCTTCTGAAATGAAAGCTATTAATATGGAGTTTGTCCCTTTCGCTGCAGTACCACGCTCTATGCTTCTTAGAGAGTTTTGGATGGAACATTGCTGTGAGGATTTATTTGTATTCCTCCATCGGAGCATTAGAGGGGTCAGGTACTGATGTGGGGTGATCAGTTCTGGATCATAAAAAAACACTACAGCTTATCACAAAGGTATTGGGTTAAGCTCTATTACTCCAGAGCATGTAGTTCCACTGCTCCACAGGCCAGTGCTGTGGGGCTTCAAACTCAATAAGGTCCAGTTAGAGAAAATTTCCTCAAGCAAAGGTCTAGAACTTCATAACGTCTAACTTGCATCATGATTCAGTGCCATATACTGTTTACTGAAGTAGCCTAGTAGGTATATCAACATTTGATGTAGTCAGCAATTGAATATCAAATCAAATAAAGTACAATTCAGTCATATTTCAACATTTGTTGTCAATTTTCTCTTTTTAGAGCCGCTGTGTAAATTAATCTGGCTCACTTTCTTCTCTGACTGTTGTTTCTCTCCTCGTACCTCCCCTGTCTGTGTGTCACTCACTAATCCACTAATTAGAAGAGTGTTTAGACTTCTATGACTTTTAGGCATAGAGTATAGCTTAAAATAAGATACTTTTAAAATATTTAGGGGTATTGCTAAAATTGGCAGACTGGAGATGCTAATGTTAATCTGACTCATGACGAAATCTAGCAAAGCATGCTAGCACAACCATGCTAAATGCCACATTTCATGACATACTGACTTGTGTTTGGTGTTACTCATGTTAGCATTTTTAGGGTTGTATTGTATACAGAAGTTCATCTTGGCATTTTGGCAACTGGTAGAGAGAAAAAACATATTAGCACTTTTTTGTATTATCAATGGGGCAGTCGTGGGCTGGAGGTTAGGGAGCTGGCTCAATACCCAGCACTGATAGTCCATGACTGATGTCTCCTTGAGCAAGACACCTACCCCCCAATTGCTCTCCGGGCGCTGTGGATAGGACTGCCCACCGCTCCGGGCAAGTGTGCTCACTGCCCCCTAGTGTGTGTGTGTAGTCACTAGTGTATATGTGGTGTTTCACTTCACGGATGGGTTAATTGCAGAGGTGGAATTTCCCCGGTTGTGGGATTAAAAAAAAGTATCACTAACTAGCTTCCATCTGCATTCCCTGCAAGAAAACCGGCATAGACCAGCATCACTGGTTAACAGCAAAACCAACATACGCTGTGTTAAGGATGTCGGTCAGCAGCAATGGAAGCCGTTATGCTGATCACCACTAAAACCAGCGTATGTTTTATTGCTTGTATCCTGGTCAAATGGTATGACTAGGCTAGGTGACCAGCTAAACCAGCACCAGACCAGCATAAACCAGGACAAACCAGCCTAGACCAGCAAGGAATTCACGCTACTCTGTGCTAGTTTTTTTTCCAGCAGGGTTGTAGCTGACCTCCTTCCATCATCACTTTGGGATTCACCGCTTCAGCACTTCAGGCAAAGCAAAAGCCCCTAAAGAGCACTCAAGAATTTGCTTACCTGGTCACTTGCTAAGAAGTTCATCTTAGCCTAAATGTAAATGATACTAGGTCAGAATTCATAGGCAACACACTGCTGTTCAACCTCAAAACCTGTGGTTGCTTTTTACAGTTTGAAGAACTCACATACTTTGTCCCATGATGAAAACATGCCAGCTAGAAAATAAGGCATCTAAATGAGGTAACAGTTACTGCTCCATAACACAACTGCAGTGTCCTCAGGTGAAGCGTTTCATGTTTTTTTTTTTACCCCTGCCGTTTCAGGCCGACTACAGTGCAATTAGATCAGTGCGGCGAGGCACTCCGGCTAGACTGCAGTCTGCAGTCTATGTTAAGAGCCAGTCGTCTGAATCTTCCTCAAGGGGACATTTTGCACCAAAACAACCCAGCCTCTCTGTAGGAGGGAAAAACGAGACAGAAAAAGAGACAGACACGTGATGTAGCGCCAGTGAGAGTGAGTGATGGATTGCAAGACGCACACACATAGTGCAGGAGAGAGGCAAAGACACAGCGAGAGAACGAGAGGAAGATATCTTGAATCTTAAACAGGTCGAGATCAGGAAGAAGTTTGGCATTCCATCCACATATAAGTACACAGTGGAATGGGAACAATGTTCCTTCAGGGCCCCAGTGAAATATATGAGACAGCACCAGTGTTTACAGAACCACACAGTACAAATGACCAAGTGATAGGTTCATATGTACCTCCGAACAGTGTACCATAAACTTTGCTTTGTCCCCTGTTGATCGGTCCGGTACAAATGGCTCTACATTCAAGGTACAGAGTTTTGACCTTTGCAAGCTCCAGGGTATTAAATATGGAGTGGACAGTCACAGGAATCCAGTGAAGAGTTAGTGGAGTGACATGAATAAGCTCTGATTGCTTCATTCTGGATCAGTTGCAATGGCCTTGTGGCCCACATAGGAAGACCAGCCAGGAGCAAGTTGTCAAGTCTCAAGATGACAAAAGACTGAACATGAACCTGGGTCGCTTCATAAAGCCTTGGGTTCACCACACGACATCTAATTTCTGAACAGACTATGAAAAGACGGGGCATCTCACAGCATACAATTGTTTATTGTGGATTTTTTGATTGATTGAAATTTTGGGGCATCACACACTAAATGATCATGCTACTCAACTTTTCAGCTGATGCTAAACCGACCAGAACTCACGGGAACTCTTGCAAGCTCGTGTGTTTTCAGCCATTTGCACTGACACAGTATAGAAGGAGTAGGTAAACTTGATTAAGTGAAGATCACAGATTTAAAAATGTGATCACTTTGGTATTTTCAGAGCTTTAAATGTACATAAACTCGAGTTGTGCCTTAAATTTATCTCGTTAAAAAGCTTCGCTCCACATGCGAGAGACTTTTCACCGTTTTTCTTTGTTTACTGGCTGCATGTTCTTCTTTCTCTGTCTCGGTTTTAATTGGTTGTTTCAGGAATCTGGTCAGTTTGTCATTGACCAGTTTACACTAGGTATCGCTCGTGGTCGGGTCCAAAAAAATCAAACGTTTGATAAACTCTGGTTGGTCTGAAACGTGATTGGGAGGCCAAAAATCTGAGTCTGCGCCCCTCAAACACAACTCGACTTTCTCTCCAACTGTGGACTCCCAAAAATCTGCAGACTGGAGCCGACCAGCTCAGACTGAGAATCTGAGCTGAAATCCCAGTAAAAGTCATGAAGTCTAACCACGACTTTAAAGAAGAAAAACGGGTTGAATTCGAGTTTTTGTTTTATGTGATTGCAGTTTTATGGTTTTTAGGTAAATTTGCTCAAGATCTTCCAGAGCTTCCAGGTGAAGCTAAAGTCACGAACCTCTTCACTTCACTTTTTCAGCCTCTCCACTTCTCTTTTTCATACTTCAGCATTTCCTTTTTATCCTTCATTACTTCCTTTCTTTCATTCTTTGTCTATTTCTTGATCCTTCCTTGATTTGTCTCTTTTTTCTTTGTTTCTTCTTTCCTTTTATCTCTTCTTCTTCTTACTCTGCCTTGCAAGCACTGTATTTCCTTCCACAAATGCAAAACTAGTTAAATATGTAATTACGTTTGAATGCAACAGCAAACTGAATAACTCTTCACTAACCCTAAGGAATAACTGTTTATACCAGCGATCTAATAAACCTCTGCTGCAACCAATAAACTAATAAGTTCTTAGGAATTATCCTGTGAATATGTTGTGATTGTATTTATTTCTCTAATGAATTAGCAAGTATCACTACCACACTGTTGATTTCAGTGGGCTGGTGACCTTCGTAGTGGGTCGAGAGGAAAAAAGAAGGGAAAGGAATTGGTGCAGAGGGAGCCGGAGCATTGGGAATTCTGGGATTGCAGGAGGACTGGAGGCTCCTTATGTCTGGCCAGCAGCACCTACACACCAGAGAAATGACTGAACCTCCTACTAAGACACTAGCTCAGATTCTCCAAATGCCCACACATACAGTACTGTGCAACGGTCAGAGACCACCATTTATTTAACTTCCAGCCAAAACAGCCATCAAGTGCAAGTTATTAATTCTTCGATTTCAGAAAAAACAAATGCAGAAAACGTATATTTATATAAGAAAATTACACAGTAATATTTGGTATTTAGTGAGTCCACCTTTTACCTTTATTACAGCTTCCATTCTTTTCAGGAGACTTCAAAGAAATCTGAAGCTGACCTTCAAAGTTCAGTCTTAAAAGTTGGTTGCACAACCCAAGTAATCCCAACCACATTCAGTGGTGTTGAGGTCTGGGCTCTGGGGTGGTCAGTCCGCTGTTCAGCTTCTTTGTTTGATGTGTTCGTCTCCTTTTCTCTTCTTGATCAGCTACACATCCTTTGAGACCCACATCACCGAGTCGCTTTCTCCCAGTGGAAGGATGGACAGAAACACCTGTGGATGTTTTCAGACCTGAAGCAACTCGATTTTCTCCTCTCTCTCAAAGATGAACGCTTCAAGTGCGGTTTATCTGATGGGGGCAGTTTTGGAGGTCTACCAGGCCTTGTTTGCTTTAGTCTTTGTTTTCTTTACTTATGTTCTTTTGACTTCCTTCGTGCTTATGCAGGTGGATCTAATCTCTCCTAATCTCTTCGGAAATGTCTCCTGGAAAATGAATAATTTGTATTTAAAGGCCATTTTGGCTGCATAGTAAATAAGTGTGGGCTGGTTTTTGACTGTTGCACAGTACTGTACATACACCTACATACACTGACACACACATACATACACATGCACACAGTCCACAAACATAGACACATATCATGCAAGAAAATCCATCCCCCACCCACATAAAAATACACATATATATGCTTTCTCTCTCCCCCTCCCTCTCCCTCTCTCTCCCTCTCTCTCTCTCTCTCTCTCTCTCGCTTGCCAGGAGAAGTGAAGGCAAGTGAATAATTTATCTCTCTTCTCTCCTGCTTTTCCAGAGTGGGTCCTGGCAGAAGGAGTCATGAACCATACACACACGTACAAGCATACACACATTTATTTCTATATGTAGTGTGTGAATGATCGATCTTATACATTCTGCTGCTGCACACTAGTAGGGGTTGATCAAAGCACTCGACGTTCACATGATACATGCCTTATTACTGACCTGTGCACGATCTGCCCACATTCTACCTAATGAGAAATGACTGTGTCCAACACAAAATGTCTTTATTTGGAGTGAGGTATTCATTTGAAATGGTACGTATGTCTTTGGTACATGTGTGAAAGATCGTACTGTTAGGACAGATCCGGTGCACAAATTCGAGACTGTTAGAAATGAAGGTTCTGTGCAGGTACATTTTTCAAGGTCCATACAGCGTAAATGTTCCCTCAAAGGTACAACAGTGGTTACAAGGTCCAGTTATGAACCTTAAATCATTTTTTCCAGGTGAAAAGTTGGTATTTATACCTTTTCATAACCAAATGTTTTAGAACAGAACAGTAGAATAAAAGCCTGGAGGCGAGGCGGGGTGAGTGGAGTCAGCACAGCTTAAAACAGATCGTTTCAAAGGCTCCCGAGTGGCGCAACCGTCTAAGCATTGGCCCTGCCATCAGGAGATCGCGAGTCCGTTCCCTGGTGATGCTGCAGCCGTCCGTGGCCGGGAGTCCAAGAGAGCACAATTGGCCTCGCCCTCTCTGGGTGGATAGGATGGCCCCTCCCTCACCCCCCATCACTTAATGCAATGCTAGTCAGCGCAGGCATCTGTTTGCTGACATAATAGATCTGGTGGTTGACGCTTTCCTCCGAGTGTGTTCAGCTGTCCAATGACGTTGCGTGAGTGGCAGTTTAAGAAGAAGCAGTGGCTGGTTTCACAGGTCTTGGGGGAAGCCTGTGCTAGCCTTTGCCCTCCTGGCGTTGGTAGCACCGTGTGATTGGGGGAGTCCTAACTAGCGGGTGGAATTGGAAACGACTAAATTGAGGAGAAAATTTGGTAAAAAAAAAAAAAAAAGAAAGAAGATATAATTCTGTGGATTATGGTACAGTTATGTTCCCTAACTGAAGGTACTGAGATGGACCCTTGAGGGTCCTATCTTAGTGACAGGTGGGGCAATGCCCCAGTAACAGTTTAGTACCTCGATTTCTGGGAGTATGTTGATCTGTGTGTGTGTTTGTGTTGGCTACTACCATGCAACATTTACCAACTTTACGCTGGTAACAGTCTAGGCAGTCCTTTTTCTCATTGGCGCAGAGAATAAGATAGATTTCTCAAGATTCCCTGAATATTTTGAAGAAAATAGGGTGAAATACCTAAAATCCTTGTAGTTCGTTATACGGGAATGTTGTTTGTAAATGTCTGGATATTATCTGACACATTTTTGGCCATTCTTGCTGATAAAGGGCTAGGCCTAGACTAGATGCTCCTTTTATAGCCAAGCATGAAGGCATCACCTGTTAAAGATGTCCTTTGAACATCAAATTACTCATTTATCAACTGTTATGGGACAGTTTCTGTTTTTCTTTCTCTTTTCTCATTTTATATCTCAGATTACTCCTGCTCTTCCACTGCCTGCTACATCCATCTTCAGCCTGATGGACACACACACACACACACACACACACACACACACACACACACACACACACACACACAGAAAGAGTATTTGTAGTTGTTATGCTATAGTCCCAATACACAAGAAAAAGGCAAGATGAAAAAAATCATTCCTTCACTTTAGCTGCAGAGCTCCCACTATAAAAAATGAAAACTAGCACACTCACACACACACACACACACACACACACACACACACACACACACACACACACACACAGAGTTTGTGTTCCCTGTGGAGAGTTGCTGGGAGGGCTAAGCAGATACTGGCCTTCAGCAGCAGGAGAGATCACACCTATATAGCCCCAATACAGCTCACAGCAAGTCTACATACACACACACCAGCATCCCCAACACACTGTGGTACATTACGCTTTTAACAGAAGGAACTGGCCCCTGTTGAGTGAACCTTGACCCTGGCTTAGTACTGTGTGGTTCACTCACACACACAAACACACACACACACACACAGAAAGAAAACCACAACAGTGGCATAGCCAACATTTCATTTTGAGTGCGGGTGGGGGGGTTTCTCACAGGTAGAGGGGGCCCGCCAGCTCTGAGGCCTAGAGACATGGTTATAATCAGTGGTGGACAGAAGTGAAGCATATGCACTTCACTGTGGTACTTAAGTGCTTTTTTCACAACTATCTGTTTTTCATTAAGTATTTACACTTCTTTTTTTTAACTTTTACATTCACTCCATCACATTTCACAGAAAAAGAGCTCAAATCAGTCGCAGTGCGCTTTTCACTGACCACCCCACAGTGCAGAATGTCCAGTCATAGCTTAGCAACTGTAACTAGGCCTAAGCTAAGCCTTTACCCTTGGTGTGCATTTGTGTGGGATATTTCTAAATCACATACTCCAAAACTCCAGCAGCACTGCTGTGTCTGATCCACTCGTACCAGCGCAACACACACTAACACACCACCACCACGTCAGTGTTCCTGCATTTCTGAGAATGACCTACCACCCAAATAGTACCTACTCTGTGAGGGTCCATGGGGTTCCTGACCACTGAAACAGATGGACTACTATTGTAAAGTTTTCACAATGAATGGAACGAAAAAAATTACTTGGTATAAAATCTTTTTTTTTAGAAATCTCTTTCCCTTCTTTTGCGCCTTCTTTGGATCTGCTTGCATTACAACCAGCACGAACGTCCATCCTCTGAGACCCGTCACTCTCCCAAAAGGAGGTAGGGGCGCTCAGCGGACACCGAGGGCGCTGTCCCAGTAACCGTGGGCCGAGCCCCGAGTAAAGGCGCGTAATGTAGTCAGTTTTATTTATGTAATGAATATTTATGTGAAGCATATGCGTAAGTATATCTTCCATAAAACGTCCAAGGACTTGGAAGGAAATCTTTGCTGGCGTGTATGAAATCAGCCATCTGTGTTAAATCCATTATCTCTTCTGTGACAGATTGGGCCGATTCGGCGTTAGCGACATTACATGATTTGTATGACAATTGAGATTTTTTTTTTCCCGCATTTAGACTGAACTGTGATGAAATCCATTCATAGGCAAATGAACGATCCCTTGCCATTGTTAATGCTCTTTAACATCCGGACTAGCCGCCCTTTTTTTAGACCTAGCTGCCTGTAATTCTGCCACAAAGCGGTGGCCGGGTTAAGCTATGCTAGCATTATCCACACTGAGGATGCTAATGCTATTGAAATAGTGAGATCCAGGGAATGTAAATCTGGATTAGCGGCTAAAAGGATCAAATCCCTGTCAGGGCTAATAGAGGATGATTTCTATTGATGAGCGCGGAGAGGGGCAACTGTTAGCGCTTAACAGAAGGAAATACACTTACACTTAACCTGCGTTTGCCACTGAGGGGGCTTAGCGTTAACACAGCAATCTGCTTATATGTGTGTGTGTGTGTGTGTGTGTGTGTGTGTGTGTGTGTGTGCATGGTTACTTATGAGCTAATGGAAGTAGCTTTCCCTGTTTATAGTGTGCCTTGGTAACAAAACTGAGAGAATTTGCTGCAGTTAGTTACCCCCCCCCTCCTACAAACCCCCCCCTCCACAGACATCTTATGAGTTTATCTGCTAACATTTAGTAGAAAACATTCCTAAATGTGGAGTTTAGGGGCTTCGTGAATGAAAAGTACCCGGCACACGTGTGGTTATGAGCAGGGCCGTGATTGGGTTTCACATCTTAGTGAGGTCCAGTTCTGTGTGCCTAGTGTTTACAGATACATTACACTTCAAAAACATGTTGGGGTTACAGTTTATTTCTGTTTTCAAAGAAAAGAACACGTTGCTATAACGACTACGCCTTCTTGAGCCTCAATTTAGCAATATTGGTTTTGAATCTAGAGTAGTTATCTAGAATTCCAAGCACCACAGAAGAGCTCGTCCACACCGTCATGAGGCCATATTTTGAGGTAAAACACCTTTTTCGGCAATTTTAACCACCATAATCTAGACATGACTATGAAATATATGATTTAAATGACATAAAGAAAACAGATGGCACAATAAATATTATAAGATATATAATGAAAGCTGTGGTGCCCAGGAGTCGTGTCACTGGTGTTACCGCGTAACGAAAACCTCTTATTTTGAAATAAAAGTCACACCGATGATGTCACTCGACTCCCTTTCACCTGTTTTCTGAGGATCTATGAAGAATTGAAGATTTTCTCATTCAGCTCCTGATTTCATATGAAGCTCGTAGCTGACGTCACTGGTGTGACCGACTTTATTCTGAGGAAATCGTGAAAAAAACAGAACACAAATGGATTAAACTCCACATTTCAATGGGGATTCCATGATTTGACAGCGTGCGGTTTGATGCCTCTGTAGCAGCCGTTTAGTAAAACGCGTTTTTAAAATGTCACTGGTGTCACCTTTCTCATGTGTAACACCAACGGGGATCGGTCACACCAGTGACTCTTATGGACCGATACCAAAGTGGACATTTCTGTAGAATGACGCATGTACTGAATAGTGTAACTGCCAAATATGCGTACTATGCCAATTTCCAATCATTTATTTTTCCTTTTCTTTTGTTCGTTTCCCCATCCTTCCGTTGATCCATTCTTGGTCCTTATCGAGCTTGTTCAAGCTGTCCCTGCCAGACCCCAGATAAAGGGACAGGTAAAAGGCTATTCATTCAGTTAACATATAATGTAGCCTATCCTACCTCTTGTTTTCTGATTTACCTTGCATGATTTTTTTATTTGCATACCTTTTTACTTCACAATGTTAGTTTACATTTACAGCATTTGGCTGATACTCTTATCCAGAGCAACTTTTTATTAACTGATTATTTTTACACAGGTAGGCGGAGGTGGTGTTAGGAGTCTTGCCCAAGGACCCTTATTAGTGTAGTGTAGGGGTATTTGCCAAGGGGGGAATTGAACCCCAGCCTACAGCATAGAAAATAGGTGTTGCCCACTACACTACACCAACCACAGTTGGTGTTGCTACAATTCCTATATCAACCAAATACTGTACACTGTATATGGCTGCTCTGGTTGCTATCTCAGTGACTGCTAGGCTCATATATCGCTGCTGTCAGAAGAAAACTTTAAAACTTTATATCTTCATTTTTGAAGTTTTTCAGTTTTTGACATGGTTTGAAACTACCTGTTGGCCTTTACATCATATGTAAATCTCATGACGAATAGGCCAAAACAAATGGCCCAAAATGACTCGGTAAAAAGTCTGGTTCCATTGACTTACATGAAAAGTGAAGGAGGTTTTTTCCTTCTCCTGTAAAGCTACTATTTTGAAGATACAAGGTTTTCCTCTGACAACAGCGATATGCCAACAGCGATATCTCCTAAGCACACCTTCACAGAAGCTAGGAACGAGCACTGCTCCTACAATCTGCAGAAGCAGTCGAGCAGGTGAATGCTCCGTTTTCACATTGCCTTTGAATAGTAAGTAGTTGCTCCATGCTTTACTGCAGATTTGGTGCAAAATTGGTGTAATACAATGCTGGTAGGTGACCAATGGTGGCACAAGGCTGTGTAAACATTGCCAATTATAAAGGACACTCACCATCCTGGTCATTACCTCTGTGAACTGCTGCCTTCAGGCAGACAAAAAGATTCAAACATAGTTTTTATCCAACTGCAATAACAACCCTCAATGGTGCAAGAAAAAATGGATTGATGCAACGACAGAAAGTACGCATGTCTGTAGATGTAAGTCTATACTGGTGTGTGTTTAGGTATGCCGCATGCTGTTTTCATTTTCTTTTTTAACTTAAATTATTTTAGAGACTTCTAAATGATAATTTCATTGTACTTGTGAAAATGACAATAAAGACCTAATACCTAAAACCTAAAAAACCCCAATGTGGTAACAGTGGAAACAAATGGGCGATCATCTGAGGAAAGCTTTCGAGTGACTTTTGGTTCAAAAAAAGACACAAGGATGCAATAACTCAGAGTCTTTGGCTTCCTCGTGTATCATATGAGGGCAAAACAAATTACAATTTGTAATATCTTCTTTAGAATTGAAGGACTTTGAGCAGCAAGATATCCCTTAGCTAAGCCCCTGATCTGACCCTGTATGTCTAAAGGAGAAGAACCTTCTTGACCTTCTTACTTAGTCATTCATGTCCAACACAGGATGGCTATCTGCCTGTCTTGTCTTGAATCAAATATTTTCAGACTGATCCAATTGGATTTGGCCTGACAGTATCGCCTGGCTTAAGCTTTTAATATTCCCCAGGCTTTCGTACACGGGCTTCTATTTGGAGGTAGATGAAATCCCCCCTGAGCTTTGAGAAATCGAATATGACAGGCATCTGTCAGAGAAATGACTTCTGACACGTAGTAGAGTTCAGTCACTTATGATGAATCTTCTCTCACTTAGCCTGTAATACTGGGTCAGACAGTCCGTAAAGGAACTCAGTACCCTCACCGCAATGTCAAGCGTCAACATGTTCAAAATTATGTTGTAAAATTGCTTGTTTACACATCATATGATACATGAAACACCACACATGGCTAAAGCTTCGTCTTCCCTTTACTGGATGCATGTAGCAGAAAATTTGCATGGTCATATTCCATTGGATGTACATGAACATGTTAATACATCATTGCTTATAAGTGGCACAAGAATTTGCATATGTGCATATGCATTATCTATAGAAAACCTTGTATCTCCATTTTTGGCATTTTTCAGTTTTTGACATAATTTGATAATGTCTGTTACTCTTTACATTGTTTGTAAATTTTGTGATGAGTGGCCTAAAAGAAATGACCCAAAATGACATGGGAAAAATTCTGGTTCCTTTGACTTACATTGAAAGTGGAGTATGTTTTTGCCTTCTGCTGTAAAGTTACAATTTTGGAGATATGAGGTCTTCTTCCGACAGCAGCTATATATATATACGTATATAAAATGGACTAGATGTGTCACATGTTCAACTGCCTACAGCATGCGGTACGTACTTTGCTATGGCCGAACAGCTTGGCGGTTAGCATGCCTCACTGGCGAAAGAGGTTCATTTTGAAATGCAATTACTTAGGTGCACGAAAGCATACAGGGTTGGAATGAACTCCCCATTCTGAAAGCAACCGAGCAGCTAATTTCTTTACTGGCGAATGGAGTTATGGATCGCTCACAGCAGTTTGCGTTACGATGCTAAAGCATAAAGTTGGTGCGGCGTAGAGCTATCTGAATCCTCTAGATGGTGAAATAGTTTTCTTTTTTTGCAGAAAAAAAACTCTGGTTGGCAGCAGACTAAGCCTTCTACGTCTTTCCCCTTTCTTATGTTTGCTGGTGTACACCGGTCAGGCATAACATTATGACCACCTCCTCGTAATTAGATTGTAATTGTAGTTCTACAGTTACAGACTGTAGTCCATCTGCTTCTCTGATACTCTGTTACCCTGTTCTTCAGGACCCTCACAGAGCAGGTACTATTTGGGTGGTGGGTCATTCTGAGCACTGCATTGACACTGATGTGGTGGTGGTGTGCTAGTATGTGTTGCACTGGTCTGAGTGGATCAGAAGCAGCAGTGCTGCTGGAGTTTTTAAACACCTCAGTGTCACTGCTGGACTGAGAACAGTCCACCAACCAGAAATATCCAGCCAATATCCAGTGTTCTGTGACCCCTGATGAAGGACTAGAGGACGACCAACACAAACCGTGCAGCAGCAGATGAGCTGTCGTCTCTGGCTTTACATCGACAAGGTGGACCAACGAGGTAGGAGTGTCTAATAGAGTGGACACACCTTAAATGGTGGCAGTATTCTGAACTCAAACGTCCCCGTAGTTAGTTAACAGTGAAAGAATCGCAACACATTTATGTTCGTTTTGCATGTATGCAGAGGTCTTTCGACTCTTTGGAGTGGCTTAAAGTGATCAAAAAGGCAGTTGAAACATTAATGGCGGGTATTTTGATGGCTGTCTCAAGCAGGTGGAAAATTAATTGGAGCTAGAACTGTAAATTGTGCTATTTCCCATTTGCGTCTGTTCTTGTTTTTATATGTGCAACAGAAAATGTCTTAATTGTACAATGAAGCAATCACAGCACTTGTGTAAGAGACACTAGGAGACACTTTTTATCCTTTAATTCTATGTAATAACCAGGTACTGACTACGTAGGACTCTTGTGCCGTTGTAGCACCTTTTTACTTCACATGACTGCCTGGTACTCGGGGCTTTTTTCCAGTGTACTTTCCTGCTTAAACATGTGATAATGCGCTGAAATTTCATACATGTTTGTATTTACCACCTTGTTACTCCAATTAATCTCCACACTTCCTAGTCAGTGCCTGGGACTGCAGAAGAACGCATTAGCAACAGTTCTCGATTTCTCTTCTGGCTCATCCTGTCTGCAGTTGGGAAAGGATTGGAATGAATTCTTCTACTCCTCCTTTTCATCAGTTAGACCTCTCAGCCCACTCTTACTTGTCCAAGGTGACAAGCCAATATCCTCTTCCTCCTCCTCATCCTCATCCTCCACCTCCTCCTCAGAAAGCCCTCTACCCTGACCTAGATTTCTCACAAAGCTGCAGGAGAGCCTTTCCTATCTATTTTTTGTAACCCGCCTCTGTATTAATGTGGCAGACACACACACACACACACACACACACACACACACACACACACACACACACACACACACACTCTCACACACACACACACATACACACAAGTGCCCAGCTCTGGCTGCTTGACTGGTAGCATTCCCATTTGAGGAGAAGAGTGTCTGCTGGCAACGTTGAGGGTGACACATATGGAGCGCATGTAGACGACAGGCCCTTAAATATTCATGAATGCGCTCTTGTGGGTTGACATGTGTACCGTGGCAAGCGCGCGTGGGCGTGCGCGCGTGGGCGGCCTGCGCCAAGCTGCAGCACCAGGCAAGGGCATAGAGCACATCTGTGTGTGTGCGGGTTTGTCTGTCTGGAGGCATCTGTGTGTGGATGTAGATCTTCAGCCTTCAGTAGCTGAGACATTTGCTAGTTTGGAGACACTTAACTGTAAAATACGGACTTAAAAATGTTGGTATGATGAAGTGTTGAGTGTTGTTTTGCACAAGTTTGCAAAGTTTGAATCTCAAAAAAAGTGACATTCAATAAAAGATGGCTTAAAAATGGAGCAGACCAATGTGTCTGGGCGTGGCCTAATATTCTGAGGAGCATGTGATTGACAGCCCTCAGTCCAACACTCCCAATAGGAACGCAACTAAAGCAGGACTAAACACAACCTACACGTGCAGGTGGTATTGTGGATCCCACCGCGTCCGTATCTCCACTGGTTGAAAATACAGTACTTTTTCCGTAAATGTACTTTTTTTTGAGTAGGATTAAATAACTAGTACTTTTCCATTTGCTTAAATTAATTTCTAATAAAGCACTTTTATTTTATTCAACCACTGAAAGAGAAATGTTACGGGTTTAGTTCTGAAAGCCAATCAAAAAAGAGCAAAATGTGGCAAGATCAGAGGAGACGGAAAGTGGGGAACGTTATCAGCAAACACTTTATCAAAATAGTGATTTTCACTACAATCAGCTGTGAAACACCTCCCAAAACCTTTTCTTGACTTGGGCTCGTCGCTTTAAACTTGCCTCAATCTTGACTAGTCACGGTCTTGGACGCAACACTGGTAACTGCCTCCCTAGTATGAAAAGTAGATTTGCCTAGATAACGATTCAACAGTCTTTAAAAAGCACAAACTAAAACACTTTTGGTCCAAAAGCGGCTAAAACATTTGAAAAAGTTTGAGCGCTTACTTACAACAAGAGGACGAAATGTGTGGGCTTTGGAATAATTCCCAGGGTGGAACTTTTTGTCATTTTGCACATCTGGCAAAGTTTGAATAAAGAAAAAGACGTAATATGTAATAAAATATGGCTTGTTCTTTCAGTTTTTGCAGTTTTTATAGAGAAAATTGGTAAAACCTGAACCATTTTCCCTTTAGTTTGTCGATTTACTGTTAAATAAAACAAAGAAAATGTTTTTGTTTATTATGGTATACCTTGACAATCTAAGTGCCCCCTTTTGATGGACAGTGTAAAGCAAGGATTTGGCCTTTAGTAAATTAGGCTGCATAATATTATATGAGATTCAACAAGACTAGAAAATACTACAAACTTGATTTCAAAAGCTGCTTCATCAATCGGAATTCTGTTGAAAATTCCACAATTGTCATATTTTCCAATATCCCATTGGCCAAAGCTTTTCTTTTGAGGGCTGTGAGAAGATGCTGAGATGTTGACTCTGTGCGTTTTGAAAGCGAATGCACCAAGACGTTTGAAACCGTTCAGGGATGTACTGTCTTCTAATAATTCACGAATGCACACAGACGATTAGAAAGTCATTAGCATGCGTCTCGTGGACACACAGGTGTCAGATCAGCACAACACCCGCTGCTGAAGAACAATATTGCAAATGTGCACAGCTGCAGGTCCACATGACCCACGTCTTATCTTAAATGAAATGACGGAACCCGTGGAGCTGCACACTGGGGGCAGAACCAGCCCGACCACAAGTCAACTATGGCAATGCACTTGCTGTGTTGGGTTGTAGATGCTGTCAAGACAGAAGTTTGAGACAGAGTTGAAATATTTGAAATGGGATTGTGGGCGAACAATTACAGATTATTTTATATTATAATATGGCTGGGGTAAAATTACTTTGCAGGAACCCTAATTATGTAACTTTTGTACAAATTAGGGTTCTGTTATAGTTCTTGCAAGTCATTTCTTTTCCATTATTGCAGTTATTTTTTCTCTGTCAGTTTCCATACGTCACAAAAGTGAGATACCACCCTTTTCATTGTATTTCAAGCCAACACAGCCATTCAGGACAATGTTGTTAAGTACAAGGTACAATCATTAAATATAAGTTATTCATTTTTCAGTGTCAAAAGGTGAAAAAATCAATTTAATTGAAACTATACAGAAGCCCCAATAACTAAATGTTGTATATTTTTTCAGCATTTTGATCACCCACTCTTCGCATTCATTATAGCCTGCAATCCTTTAAGGAGACCAAGTATCTGTTTTAGAAGTCACTTGTATCTTCTGCTTCTCATGAAGTAATCCAAGTAATCCAAACGTATAAAAACAGGATCCAGAAACACTGCCGCCTTCTCTGGGCCGGGCACACTTAAAATGGACTGAGGGGAAGTGGGAAAGTGTCCTGTGGTCAAACAAATTGAAGGGTGAAATTCATTTTGGATATCATAGACACTGAATCTTCTGGGAGGAGAGGGACCATTCAGCTTGTTATCAGCACACAGTTCAAAAGCCAGCATCCGTGATGGTGTGGAGATGCATTAGTGCATATGGTATGGGCGACGTGCACATCTGTGAAGGCATCATTAATGCTGAATGATTTGTATGTGTTTTGGCAACATGTACTGCCATCCAGACACCATCATTTCAGGGAAGGCCTTGCTTATTTCAGTCAGACAATGTCAAATTACATCCTGCATGTATTACAAGAGTAAGAGTCTGGGTGCTAAACTGGCCTGTCTGCAATCCAGACCCGCCACTAATGATAACATTTGGTGCACTAAGAAATAAAATATATGACAAAGGAGACCCCAAACTGCATAGCAGCTGAAATCCTATATCAAGCAAGAAAGCGAAATATTTCACTTTTGAAACTACAGTAACTGGTGTCCTCAGTCCCCAAATGCTTACAGTGTGTTGGTAAAAGAGGAGGTGATGCAACACTGTAGTAAACAGGCCCCCATCCCAACTTTTTGAATTGTAATGCTGGCATCAAATTCAAAATATGCATATATTTAAAAAAATTCCAATTTCTCAGTTTAAGAATTTCTCATGTTACACTATTTAAATTAAATAGGGTCTAGGGTTTACATGACTTTTTTTAGAAATGAAGTCGTAGCGGACCAGTGAGGGGGCACATACAAGAGCTTCTACTAAGGAGGCTACTAAGTGAATTACACAATTCATCAGATTATTTTATTATTCCACTTTTATCAGACTGTTATAATCATATATTATACTATTGTTACAAGGCTTTAACAGTGTATTACACTCTACTGAACCCAAATGCATCCAAATTGAAATTACACTAAGGCTCCACTTTCTAAGAATAGAGGTTTCATTTATTATGTCTGCAGACCAAAGAGCCATCCATCATGTTAGAGACAACTGCACCCGGTTCACAGAGATGTGTCATAGTGATCTAAATAGCTGCTGTGAAAGGCAACCAGCAGTGCGGGAGTTTGCAGCTACAATTAGGAGCATATGACAATGTGCGTGATGAGGTGTTGCGTCGCCTTCCACGAGGCTGAAGGAAGCGTAGTCGAGGAAAAGGAAAAAAGTAACAGTAGCTGTGAATAACATATGCACAGCCTGCTATTCTTCAGAGACCTGAGTGCATTATCAGCGTTAGACGAACATCGGTTTTGCTGTATGATACATGAAAGGGCCTCAAAAGTGCTTGGAGAAAGGAAAAGAAATGTGTTGCCTCGCCTGTTTAACGATGTCCCTGCGCTCACCGCACCTGTTCAACCAGCCCATGCTGGGAGGGAGAGAGAGAGCGAGGGGGAGAGAGTGCAAAAGAGAGAGGGAGAGCGGGAGAGAGAGAGAGAGAGCCATTGACAGGAAGGGAGCGAGAGTGAGAATGAGAAAAAGAGATAAAGGAGGGGAAGACGGGAAGCTAACGATGCCGTCAAGTCACCCTGTTACTCTTTGAAGGCTCTCCCAGCAGTCAGTGCCTGTAAAGCCGACAAACACTACATCAGTGTCAGGCGGCGAATTCACAGAGAAAGGCCCGCTTCCTCCTAGCCGAGGCGCGTTTGAAAAACCTCTTTTTGTGCCTGTCAGTCTTGCGCGCTTTGATTCTGACAGGTAAACGTCGACCAAAGGAAAAGCGATTTCTTTCCCCGCAGCGGAAGCCAGACTTGGGAAAAATGTGGAACCCCACGGCCCGGTTCTCCAGCTTGAGAAGAGCGTTAGAGGTGAACAGTTTGGTGAACAGTTTTGCTTAATGAGAAACAACATTCATGATCCGTTCACTAACAGCATCGAACTGCAAACAATCTGATTTTTTGCAAGTCGGATCCTCTCAAAGTAGACCTGATCCACTTTTAATATGTGGTCCTAAATTGGATGCCTGCTATTTGGCCATGCAAGCATAATGGCAATGGCACTGCACATCCACACACTACTGTGATCATCATCCAGCGTTGGCAGCTTGTCATTCTAATGACAATGACACTGTTCACACTGCAGGCTCGAAGGCGGTGCCTAACCTGTTTAAATAAATGTGATAAATGAGATCTGATTTTTTGAAAAAGAAAAGCATCTGGTCTCACCCAATCATACCTGCTCCTGGATTGGGTGCCGGATTACCGAACCTTCGTGGAGGTTACTTACAACAGCTAGCGTAGAAGTCTTTTAACCCTCTTAAACGTCAGCTATTTTGCTATCTACCCATATTAGACAACGTTTCATTATGGCTTCACCAGTGCATGAACATTCCCTGGTAGGTCTGCAGTTCAAGATCATTAAGTTAAGTGATATTTTTTTAATCCCACAAACGAGAAAATTCCACCTCCGCATTTAACCCATCCGTGAAGTGAAACACCTCATACACACTAGTGAACGCACACACACCAGGGGCAGTTAGCACACTTGCCCGGAGCGGTGGACAGCCCTGTCCATGGCGCCCAGGGAGCAATTAGGAGTTAGGTGTCTTGCTCAAGGATACCTCAGTCATGGACTGTCAGCTCTGGGGATCAAACTGGCGACCTTCCGGTCACAGGGCTGGATTTCTAACCTCCAGCCCACGATTGCCCCAATTATGTGACCATACAGGTTTATTGGCATCACAGGTGTGTCACTTCATGGCATTACAGGTGGGAATCTAGTGGTGTGGTGTTGGTGTTGGTGTGTTATTGGTATGCATAAAATCAGTTGGAAGAGAGGAAGAAAATATAGATTATAATAGACAAGTTTTCCTCATTTTTCTCTTATTGCTTATTTATGAATTGTATCATTATCTTATTATTATATGTTATGTTAATCTTTTAAGTGCTCTTTTAAAGGTAATGCATGTGATAATGGGTGGAACTTTCCTGATATCTTCTTTTTACTGCTATTAAGCAAAGTCAAGGTATTGATTTTGGTATAAAGTAATCTCCTGTATGGGTTTTCGTGGCTTTTCATTTAATTGCAATGAGGTCTACAAGAAATGTGAGTGTTCTCTTGTTGAAAGAATGATTATACCTACAGGCATGACTGGCAATATGCCAAAATGTTTTGAAAATCTCTTGAGTGAGCAAAGCTGGGAGGATATGAAGATTCCATATATACATATACACGTCCCAGATGTGGCCATGCAGCCTTAGTGAGAAAAATCAGATCGTATATAGAATGTATTTGTTTTTCAGGTCGGTAAGTGAGGTAGCTGAGATAAAGTGAGGTAATTCGAAAAAATATTTTGTTGTTTTTAAGGCATCAGTTCACACTAGGGGTAGATATGGATCACTTACAAAGATAAATATGAACCTTCAAGGCAGAAAGACCAGATCTGAGCAAACAATTGAGTGATGAAGCTTGTAACATAACCGTGGCCTTTCTGATTGTAGGGCCATTCTGTCAAATATTGGATGTGTGGCAGTCCATTGCTGTTCCCAGACTTCTAATTGTGTATTGACCACCATTGTTGGGAGTTATGGCCAGAAGGCAACTGTCTCCTAGTATAGTCACCTGAAAGGAATGGGTATGAAAACCAGCCTGGCAAAGAATTTGTATGAAATGTTGCTAATAAATAAAACCCAAAGAAAATGCAGAGAACACCACAGAGTTGGTGATAGGAAAACAGGACTCACGTCCACAGTACAAATACAGCAAAGGTGGACGAAGTACACAAATCATGTACTGGAGTTAAAGTAGAGACACCCAGGGTAAAATATCACTCCAGTAAAAGTAGAAGTTCCTCCCTTTAGACCTCCACTTGAGTAAAAGTACTAAAGTATTTCCCTTCAAATGTACTTAAGTATAAAGTAAAAGTACTAAAAGAGTAATTCTGGCTCTGATGTCCTGTTATCATTTTTATAACCAGACTGGCTTCATGAGCTCATTTCAGGTGAAAGTCCTCCAGCGTCTCTCTTGGTAAACCAGTCTTTTAATAGAAGGTCATTAATTAGTGACGCTGACGTCTATTAAAATGATCATAAGCACAAAACACTGAAGGTAAACAGTTTCCATCAGGGAGAACCGAGTGGCTCTGAAATCACTTTTTACACACAAGCAAAGTTTCAGTTTCAGATTTATTTACAACTTAGTTCCAAGTTTAAGTTGAATAAAAACTGGCTTTAAACTCAGGATCACAGATGAGCTCCTTTACTATGTTGATCTGTAGGCGTCTGTTCATAAACATAAACCAGCCCAAACTCATTTACTATAAAATGAAATGGTGTTTGTAGAAATTCAGAAAAAAGCCGCGTCAGTCTCGACTGCATATGTGGACATATTTCTATATTGAGCTCTATTTACACAAAGTTAGGTTAGTTCATCATTTATGTTGAACAGACTCTCCCAAAGTTTGACGCTGCTGCGCTGACGTTGAACCGCGTGCTGCACTGGGTCGGTATGACCAACAGGTCAAAACCAGCTCTAAACAAAGTGACCGCTGGGCCCTGATTGGTGCTCTGGCTTTGCGCTTCTTTCGTTTTGACATGTTACGTTTTTATACACACAGAAACCAAAAGGAACGACAGATTTCTCAAAATGTAGGAGGAAAAAGTCAGATATTAGTAGTGGAGTGAAAGGAAAAAGTTGCCCAATAATGGAAAAACTTTAGTACAGATAAACGAGAATGAAGCATTTCACATTAAACTAGCTTGAAGACGCTTTGGCACTCGTTTGAACATTCCCTGGTAGATCTGCAGTTCAAGGTGTGCCACTTCATGGCATTACAGTGTGGGTCAAAGTAAGGCACACACAAGAAAGATGAATTCTTATTTTTAACTCTTTCACTCTCACTCATATCTTCCCTGTAATAAGCAACGTTAACCCCACTGCAATTTTTTTGCTGCTGTCGAGGGAAAAGTCAAACATACATAAAAGACAGCATTAGTTGATGCATCTGTATCAGACTCCACATCTCAGTATGGTCTACAACTTTCTTGCATGACTTTTGGACAGCTGCCTCTTTCCGTTTTGAAGTCGAGTCATCTCAGCATCCTGGGACACCCTGCGCCGAGGCTTCAGGGAGGAAGAGGGGACTAATTTAAGCCCTGTTCTCCTGGTACAGCATGGCATAGGGCAGCAAAGACTCAGGCAGCGATGAAAATCCATCGCTGATGACTTTGACACCAGAGGAGAAAAAAAGAAAGGCCTTGACTCCTGGGGGTCTTCGAGATGACTTCCTTTTGGTCTTGGCTGGGGGTTTTGATCTATTCGGATCATAAGGTAACACAGTCCCCCCTTCAGGCCACCAGCCCGCTGTTTGCGGTCGGCAGGCTTTTGCTTTAATTGGTGCGCCGTTGCCATAGACGACAATGACCTCTCCCATCTGAGGGGGGAGGGACTCATGCTGAAACACTAAGACCATGTGGATTTCCCAAAGGGACACACTAAAGACAGAATGAAAGATGTAGCCCTTGGTCAGAAGTACAGGGAACTTGGAATTAGCTTCCAAGAATTTAGATTGTTGGATTGTTGATGACTGTATGTACGTCTGTTACTGTATGAAAGATTGAAGTTCACTATTTTAGTGCCCAATTTACAAAAAATGCTCTTTGAAATTCTGAACATAGCCAGTAGAGTTGCAACAAAGTGAGATCAAGTGGTGGTCAAGTAGAAATTACGTGCCTTCCGTTCAAATTTTGTCTTGAAGTCATTTACAATGAGATCTCAATCAAATGTTCATATAAGTTGATAGCATGGTGTCAGCATAGTGTTGCAAGTGCTATTGACATCACGCTTAGAAAAAAATATTGCATACATATGGTGGGCAATTCACCCAAAACACTAGAATTTATGAATACAACCACAGTATGTGATATCAGCTGTACCGAAACATTTCTTTTGGTGCCATATGATTTTGGCAGGTTCTATCCTCATAATTATTCGTTTTATTTTACATTTATTTATGGCATTTGGCTGACGCTCTTATCCAGAGCGACTTACAATTTAATCATTTTACACAGGGAGGCCAAGGCGGTGTTAGGAGTCTTGCCCAAGGACTCTTATTGGTATAGTGTAGGGTGTTTTGCCCTGGTGGGGATTGAACCCCAGACTACAGTGTAGAAGGCAGAGGTGTTAACCACTACACTAACCAACCACAAGCCCACATTTGTATATATTTTTTGGATAATGGTGGAAGTCTTTGTCTTGGGACATTTTGACCACTCCCTTCACTCTTGATTGGTCCACACAGCCCTTACCACTCCTGATACCTCTAAACTGTCTAACTATTGCATATAGAGTACTGGGCAAAAGACGGAGACCACCTTTGATTGATTCAATTTCCAGTCAAAATGGCCTTTAAGTAAAAGTCATTCAGGGGAAAAAAAACACATGTACATACATGTAATTGAAAACTACTGTTACGAGCACATGCACGTGGACAGTTTTTACATATTTTGCAGGTGTGGGCTCCTGAGAAGTGGGTGGAGCCTTGTTGGAGCCTTATCCTTATAAAAGCTGCCTCTAGGGGGGAATGAAGAGCAAAAGGGAGAGACAGACCACCAGAGGACAGCCACAGAAGAGCAGTTTAGGCCATGCTGCTCTGAACACAAACTGCTCTGAACACAAACTGCTCTGATAGTTAATGCGGTTAAGTCCTGTAAAATTCCCATGCTTCTATGTTTTGAGGAAAACAGAGTTTTGTTGGGTTTTTTTTTTTATTTCTCTCGAGCTGGACAGGTAAGGAAGGGCGCGCCCATACATGCCTTCATATTCATGTAGGCCTCTAATTGTGTAGACACATTAGGTAAGGGGCGGGCACCATCCTGTGTATGTTTTGGTTTATTAGAGTAGGTTTAGAGTAGTTAGTTATTTGTTTTTTTATTTATTTACCAAGGTAAGAGTATTTTTGGTTTAGTTAGTTTAAGGTTGGTTTTCTTTTGTTATGTTCTTTCCTTTGGTGCCGTCCATGGTCCAGCTCTTGTTTTGTTTGTTTTCTTGGTCATTTGTTTTTGTATATATTGTGTGTGTGTGTGTGTGTGTGTGTGTGTGTGTATATATATATATATATATATATATATATATATATATATATATATATATATATATATATATATATATATATATATATATATATATATATATATATGTATATGTATGTATAAATAAAACAGCTAGTTTGGTGATGGTAAACAGTTGAAGCTACTAAGTAGTTTGTGGTTCTCCCTCTTCAACTGCTGCTTGCAATTTATACCCAGCCATATGTTTAGTCAGCCATCTTCCCATGTTATAGACTCCTCTTACCCCTAGACAGATACCGAGGGGTTGTAACACTACGCAGAAGCTCCAACTACTAATTTAATGTGTCCACCTATTGCGTTTGTTACAGGATCCATTCATTTTTAGAGGATTTCATTTGAATTTCTTTCAAAGAAATCTGCAGGAATAATTTCCACAAATATATTTTCCTCCAAAGTTCAGTCTTAAAAGTTGGTTCCATTTCCCATTTTCTGTCAACCCAAGTATTCCCAAGCATATTCACTGATGTTAGGGTTTGGCCTCTAGGCTGGAATAATCTCCCAGCTCTTCAACTCTCCTCTCTGTCAAAGACAAAATCTTTAAGCACTGGTCTTCTGACGGGAGCGGTTTTGGTGGTCACTCAGGTCTTGCATGGTTGTTAGGAGTGACCTTTTCTCAGAAACATCTCCTGAGAAATGAATCATTTGTACTTCATGGGCATTTTGACTGGAAATGAAATGAATGAAAGGTGATCTGTATGGTGGTACTGTAGGGAATGTAAACAGAACTTCCTTGGAGAAATATCATTCCTGAATTTAACACAACATACCTTCCACTTTCCTTTTCTGTTTTATGGTGTTTGTTGCTCTAAAACCACAGTTTGCAAGTTCCTACTTCCCAGTTTAGAGGCCAATACAGAGCCTGAAGGGTCTAAAATTGCCCACTGTTAGTGGTCAATCACAAAAGTTTCATCACTAACCGAGCCTGTTTCCAAAGAAATGCTTCCACTGTGTTAGCTGCTATAGCATATCCATCATCCACAAACACAAAGCCCCTCAGTCGGAGCGAGACTCGCACCGCAAAGCCAAGCGCAATCAGGAAATTTCCAGTAGGAGCCGAAAACCGTTTGTGACACTCGTCTCTGGGCGTTTTTCATTCAGCTTTTACGGTCTGTCCCATGATAAACGAGCCTCCGGGTTCGATCCTGCGTGACACCGTAATTGAGGAAGCCTCTCTGCTGTCGGGGGAAAAACAAGCTCACACAAACTCTCCCAGTAAATCCGCATTTTGGCCTTGACTCTGTAAACCTGTCTTCTGCCTTGGTTTCACTTCACCTTGTGTTTATTCACCCACACACACTGTACACACTCGTTTGGCAGATTTATTCCGCCCTCTCTATGCTCTGAACAGGTCGCGGCTGGGCTTACATTATAACCAACGTTGCACCATGTGTCAACTGCCTCCCTTTGTAAGGCCTTTGTCTCTTTTCCAGTGCATTGCAGGGAGTTAAAACTCGAGGAACAATGCGAAAAGCATATTTCTTTTAGCAAGTGTTTGTGTTTGGCCAAAATGGGGCTGAAATGGAAAACGAGTGAATTCACGCATAATTGCATGACTTGGAGGAGAAATGATCAATCTAGGCCATAAAAGGGGACTTTAGAAAAGACATTAAATGGGAAATGGAGGAATGGAGTAAGTGTGTAAATGTAGAAGGCATTTACACCAGCTTGGGTCTGATAGCACATCATTCAGCCTAATCTCACAAAGAATTACCGGCAAAGAGGGCAATTTGGGTGTATACAATACAAATTTGGTTCTAAGGACGTCATCTGCTATATATGTGCCTACCTCTAACCTTAACTGATCAGACTGCCTGAATTTCCTTAACTTATAGTTTGTTTCATCTTGAAGTACCAGTATCTACTGCTACATCTGCTTACTTGCTTCCTAGTGATGCAGCTATATATTTACTGTAGATTGCTCTTCATAAAGCAACATGGCACTTACCTAAGCTTGTCATGACAACTGACATAACCCTACATAACTATTTATAAATGCTTGTTCCAACAACCGTCAATCACTATAGAGGTTACGCTTGCCAATTTTGATTAAAGTCAGCTAAAGTAGCCTTTATGACAGATGAAGGCTATTGTAATAACCATTTATAAACAGTTATATAGGGTTACGTCAGTTGTAATGACAAGCTTATGTCAGTGTCATGTAGTCTTATGAACAGCACCCTAGAGTAAAGTGTTACCGAGTAATCTTTTCCAGTTTAAAGACTAGAAACCCTCTTTCTGCTGGAGGATCTTTGAGAAAGTACAAATGTGGCAGATTTGAAATGGGTCTTTGTCTTCTTTATCATCTGTCTAATGCAGAAGTAAACTGAATATTAGATTTCTTTGAAAGCTCTTTTAATGCACCCGCAATCATCAGATTCATCCTTACAGGGAAGGGGTTTCGAGACACAACTCATGTTAGAAAATGCTCTTCTGCCCATTGAGTGCAATAACACGTTTCCACCAGGGAGGTCTCCAAATCCACTTCACTTACACAGTGTATCTTTAAACATGTATATTTACATCAGCATAGTCAGAGAAAAGTAAGAATTCTTGACATCCTAAGGTTAAATTAACAGCCGACTACTGTAAAGCTCCAATCGGATGTGACTCATTTTACACGGGGAAGTGGAGTAATCTGATTCATATTACTCTTCGTCTTTGTTTTCTTATTTTTCTGCCGGCTATTTGTCCGCTAACTCATCCCACACCGTTGACACCGCTCCAACTCTGGAATGTTTAGTCTGATCGGGGATGGTGTGCTTGTATACAGCTTTTTGATCTGACTTACGTTTTTTCCCCATAGAAATGAATAGGGTAAAAAACTGCACGTCCATCTGTACATCTGCTCGATCAAAATACTGCATTTCATATACACAATCTCACGGCAGGCCTTCATGCACAAATTCAATGTTGTTCTGACCCGCACTGATCTGTTTGTTTTTTCTCTCATCTCTCTTTACTCCCATAGAGTCTCATTGATTTTCGCCCAAACACGAGCCCTGCATCTCCATCAGAACAGGCCCACAAGCTCTAATCTACACCCACACTGACCTACACTCCTCTATGTGTCATTTTTTCAGCCTTCGTTAATCCTATAGACTCCCATTCATGTTTCCCAACAACTAGCACTAATTTACTACCCCTAATAACCATTCAGTCCACCCCTCATGCCTAGCAACACTGTGGCAACCACATAGCAATCGGCATCAGCTGCACTATCACTCTGTATTTCTTCAGGAAATGCACTACTCTAGTTATTATATGAATTAAGTCGTACACATAAGACTCTGCGTAGTCTAATGTGACATTGGTTTGATCTTAGGTACAGAAAGCACAAGCAAATTCATCTTTCAGTGCCTAAATGCTTGAGAAACTGCTGTCCACACAGGAATCATTTAACCTGGGGTTATTTCCACAGCTCATTTTATGGAGGCTCAAAGGCACCAGAATCTTACTGATGCACTTGTGGTAAAAATGACTGATATGGTGCATTTGGAAGAGACTAAAATCACTGAGAAGCCCCAGTAAAAATGACATCACCCCATCTTCCCAAGTAAAACTAATCCCGGTCATACAGGGCTTAAGACTGGAGAGTGGAACTCTCTGTGCAGTAATTTAAAGTCTGCATTTGATTTTTGGGGATAGTTTTGATGCCTTTACTCTATCTCTCTCTCTCTCTCTCTCTCTCTCTCTCTCTCTCTCTCTCTTTTCTTTCATGAACAGAGGGATGCTTCCCCTTGATGGCAGCCACCCACTCATGCTGTGGTAGTGGCAGTCAGGGTTGTATGTGGCATATTAAAAACCTGTGGGAACTCATTAGGGCTACAGAGGCGCACCCTTCAACCCCCGTCCTCCCACTGCATGGTCATGTTAGTGCCATGAGTGCAGAGTTCACAATCCACAGAGATATGAAAGAGTGTTTGTCTGTGTGTGTGTGTGTGTGTGTGTGTGTGTGTGTGTATGAATGCATATGTGAGTGTGTGTGCATCGGTGTCTGTAGGAGTCTTAGTCTAGGAGTTGTTAATCTGTGTGAATAGCTGTGATGTCACATTTAATCACATTAACTCTTAATTTCTTCCAATCTGAGGCTAAAGAAAGATTTTTGTTCTATTGAAATTTACAAATAGTAAATGTTGTTGAAAATGTGACGCATATTCCAACCACTGTGTCTATATATCAGATATTTTTCATTGAAAACAGTACAAGGACAACAAATTGAAACTGACAAAGACAAATTTTATTGTGTTTTAAAAAAATATATGCCAGTTTTTAATCTGATCCCAACAACACATTCCAAACAAGTTGGGACGGGGGCCTGTTTACCACTGTGATTCGTCACCTCTTCTTTTAACAGCACTTTGTAAGCATGTGGCAACTGAATTGTCTCCTTTGTCATATTTTTAATCTCATAATGCAGCAAATGTTTTCAGTGGTGACAGGTCTGCACTGCAGGCAGGCCAGTTTGAATACAGAGTAATGCTCCTGTAATACATGCAGAATGTGGTTTGACGTCATCTTGCTGAAATAATCAAGGTCTTCTCTGAAGAAGACGTCGTTTGGATTTTTAATCCAGAGAAGGTGGCAGCATTTCTAGATCCTGGTTTTATTTGGCTTCTTCCAGTCTTAACTTGCAAACTGTTGTCGAAGACAGTGGTTGTCAGAAGTCTTTCTGAGCCCATGCAGTGATGTCTGTTTCTAATGCATTGCCCTCTGAGTGCCAAAAGATCAGGGCCAACAAACACTCTCTGAATCTTTGAATGTCATTCAAAGTTCTTTGCTCTTTTATGTTGAGAGCCGTTATCCTTGAATTTGATTTTGCAGTGTTTCACAGAGCAGTGAACCCCTCCTCATCTGTACTTCTGAAAGCCTGAGGTGTTCATTTTAAATCCAAACATGTTATTGACCTGTTGCAAATGAATAAAAAAACAGTATTTTTTAAGCATTACTCAACTTTAACAGCCTTTTGTTGCCCAATCCCAACTGTTTTAGAAGGTGTTGCTGACATCAAATTTAAAATGGGCAAATATTTTTCAAAAAGCAATGAAATTTCTTAGTTTCAACATTTGATATGTTGTATTTGAAATACTTCAATGAAATATAGGGTTTAAATGATTTGCACATCATTGCATTTTGTTTTTATTTACATTTTCCATAGCGTTCCAGCTTTTATAGTATTGGGGTTGTACATAGTTAATGGTTCCAATTTCTCTGTGACTGAAGGTAGGACACACAGCTTGAGGAATCCTGTAATACTGCCAGCTCTCAAGGGGAACTGGAGTTTTCCACTTTGCTGTTTTGTTTTTATTTGTTTGTTTGCTGCTTGTTGATTTATCTATGGGTCTCAGTCAAGCAATTTCCAGTGTAGTCAGTTAAATGTGTTGAAAGTATTGATTTAAAAGCCATTCAGCTTTATTTGAATGAGACGGCTACAATCAAAGTCCTGGTCATGACTTGGACTCGACTACTACAAAGTCTCATATGGTCTTGAATCCTTGACTACAGCGTACTCCCGCCCTCCCCCAAAGTACAATGAAATATAGGCCACTAATGTTAATGTGTGTTTGACTCGGACTCAATCACTACAATGTCTTGGTCTTGTCTTGGTCTTAGCCACTCCAGGTCTCGGTCTTGACTCAGACTTGACTGCTACAGATTCCTGGCCTTGATTTCAACTCGATGAGTCCAGGTCTCAGTCTTTATTCGGACATGCCTGCTACAAAGTCTCAGTCTTAGCTCAGCTTTGACTGCTACAAATTCTTGGACTAGACTAGGTCTCGGTCTTCACATGGACTTGACCACTGCAAATTCTTGGTCAGGACTTGGACTCAGCTATTACACTGTTAATATAAATGTGTTTGTGTGAATGTGTGTGCTTGTGAATAAACACATGTTCATTATTATCTCTGATGTCCTCTGTAAGCAGGTGGCTTGTAAGATTAAATGATTAACAGTTATGTTCACGTTCTGTCTCTCTTTCTCTCTCTCTCTCTCTCTCTCTCTCTCTCTCTGTTTGACTCTCTCAGGCACACACACACACATACATACATAGAGGTGTGAAGAGTGTCACATCACTGAGGACCTCCATTCTCTCTTGCTGTCTGCATGAATGCCAGCCATGGGCAGCCGTTGCTTAGCGGTTCAGCCAGTTGCTTAGGAGATGTTTCCTCCAGATAACAATGGCCTGCGTTTGGTGTGTGTGTGTGTGTGTGTGTGTCCATGATGCAGTTAATCCACTGATGGCATCATGATTGCCTCAGTTTACAGGAGGGAGCTGTTCACACTGGGTGTTTTCTCCACTGGGCGCAGCAACAATAAGCTGACTTTCCATACATGTTCAATAACAGTTATTTCTCCAGTTGCCTGGCCGGGGCATAACCATGCCATAGACATGTCATGGCACACATCATATGCTGTCATGAGTTCCCATGAAATCAAACATTATGGCATCCACAATGACAATTACCAGAAATGGTAACATGATGCTGTTATATTACTGAACATCCGTTGAGATAACTCTTGACATCTGCCATGACATGTTTATGACATGGTTATGCCAATGTTATGTGGCAGAGTACAAGTAAAGTGTTACCAGCGATATTTGTTTGGAAGTCAAACCTTGAAGCAGTATGCACCAAATGATTATCTGAATATTGCAAAACAATGACTCGTTTTCTCAAATTTCTGACCTAGTATTTCAAATTAATGACTTATGTTCTCTGAATTTTGAGACAACTTTCTGTTATTAAATTTCAAGACCGAAAGTAATTATTTTAGGAAACCTTTTGCGAGGTACCAAGTCTTTATTTTAACATGGTAAGATTTTATTTTGATTAGAAAATTAAATCATTTGGGGAGAAAAAAGTCAACATTCCTTTACAGCAAGTCAATGTTTCGAGAAAACAAGTAATTGTGCCAATATATTCAATATTAAATAAGTCAATGTTTTGAGAAAATTAATCTGACGTAGTATATAAATAGGTTGGGAAAATAAGTAATTCCTTCAAAATGCTGAATAAAAACTATGATACACTGCCGTCAGAAACACAGAGGGAAGACAAAATGTTGTGCATTGGGTATTTTTTCCTGTTCCACCTGGTTGGAATGGGCTTCCAAATTTTGAAAAAAAATGGAAAAAATAAGCTTAAAGAAATTGGTGGACTAGCTATTATCTTGCAAACAGCATTCTTATGTGCAGTGCAAAGCCATTTAAAACTGTAAAATGTTCGCAATATTTGTTTTGCCCCCACTGTCCACTTTATTAGAAACCCCAATCTATCCACCATGTTAGTGCACAGCTACAGGCTGTAGCCTATCAACTGATGAATGGTTGGAGTTCTTCACTGTGGTCATTCTAGATTCAACAGCCATTTGAAGCTTGCAAAAGGCATTCCAATGTTTTACTGGATGCTTTCAACAGACATTCATATATATTTTACCATGTAATAAAAAGCTCAAATGGATCTCCTGCTACTTTACATCTCTAACAATAATTGAAACCTAGTTAGACTACAGCTCATATTCACAGTCAGTGGCACATATAGGTCCCTTAGAAGAGTATTAGATACATGCAGAGTTTAAATACAGCACGCATGATTCGGTTACCCCCCCTAAAATCCCAGGCTTATTACTAACTATCACTATTCACTAACTACATGGATTTCAATGCAGCTGGTTGGGCTATTTCTATGGAAGTGTGTGATAAAACGTTGGGTCTGCTGATGGGCTGTGGCCATTTAAGGGGTTCAATAAAAAATAGAGATGTTTCGAAGGCCTTGAGGGACCCACTCTGGAAGACCTGTAGAGTTGGTGAGGCTGGTAAAGTGCCCACTAAGTGGACAAAGTAGGACCTAATTCTAAACAGGCTACCCTTTCTAACTGACTAACAACCAGTTAACCCTCACACTGGGCAGTAGCAGGGTTCTCCCCACTACCCATAGAGACAAAGTTCCCCTAACCCTCACCCACAGCCCATTTAAAATCCATTATTCCACTCACAATCCCTAATTATGTTGGAAGTTAATCTAAAGTTTAAGCCTCTTGGTCCCGTTCCTGAAGGCCTTAGCCTGCCTGTATCTGCCTAAATACCATAGGTCAAGATTTTAACCCTTATTTCCTACCAAACTTAATAATGAAATTAGAGTATTAGATACATGCAGAGCGTAAATATAACAAGCATTATTTGCTTACCCCCCTAAAATCCCAGGCTTAATTACAAACTAAGAATCATTATTCAGTAATTAGAGACTTCAGTGGAGCTGGTTGGGCTATTTCTATGGAAGTGTGTAATAAAACGTTGGGCCCGCTGATGGGCCCTGGCCATTTAAGGGGTTCAATAAAATATAGAGATGTTTCTGCGGCCCTGAGGGACCCACTCTGGAAAGTAGGACCTTAGTAAATTCTAAACAGGCTACCTTTTCTAACTGACTAGCAACCAGTTAACCCTCACACTAGGCAGTAGCAGGGTTCTCCCCACTACCCACAGAGATAAAGTTCCCCCAACCCTCACCCACAGCCCATTTAAAATCCATTAGAGTTCCAGCACGTGCACGAAATCTGAGAAATGCAGATTGTATCATTGCATCATCAAGTGCAACGAAGCTAATTCAGTAGCCACATGTCAGCACTATTTAATTAGCTGACAAGTAAACCACTAACCCATTTGTCTCATGAATTAAACATGCGAGGGATGTTTGCTATACGCGTAAAGCATGCAGGGGCCGCTGAACGTGTGCTCATGCAAACATGGAATAATTGAATAATTAGCAAATATTCCTTTTCCCTAGTTACATTAATACAACCACAGAGCTATCAGTACATACCAAACATCTAGATCTGTCAAATCTGTTGATACCAGCCTTTGGTTTGGAAAAAGTAAAGAGATTTTGATTTTTCTGCGCTTCCACTCACTGGTCACTCGCCGTATAGCCGCACTACGCAGGCGTACAACCACCCTCTTCTCCACTCGTTGGTCAGATTCTAACTACAGCACGGCTGTTGACTGACGATAAGGAGACAATATCATGCCATTCATGTGTTAGTATATCCTGAGTGATTAAATGTGATTAAAACTAGGGACATTCTACAGAAACGTTCAGATTTCTCTCTCTCTCCACAGGAGTCACTGGTGTTACCAATCCTCAGCCGTGCTACCCACGAGAAAGGTGACACCAGAGACATTCTTAATGAAAGACGCATTTTACCAAATTCCTGCTGCAGAGGCATCAAACCACACATTGTCCATCATGGAATCTCCACTAAACTGTGTAATTTAATCCATTTGTGTTTCTATTTTTTCACAGTTACCTCAGAATAAAGTCGGTCACACCAGTGACGTCAGCTAAAAGCTTCATATGAGGTCAGGAGCTGAACTGAAAAGACACAGTGGACTCACCATGAGCTTTTCTTCATAGATCCTCAGAAAACAGGTCAAAGGAAGTCGAGTGACGTCATCGGTGTGACTTTTATTTCAAAATAGATTTTTTGATATGCAGTAACACCAGTGACACGACTCCTGGGGCACTTTCAATATACATTTTATATTATTTATTTGGCTTTTTTTTTACTTTGTCATTTAAATCATATATTTCATAGTCAGGTACAGATTATTGCAGTTAAAATGGCAGAAACACATGCTTTTTACCTCAAAATATGGCCTCAGCCTTCACACACAACGCTCTTCTGTGCTATTCTGTGGTGCTTGGAATTCTACAGGGTGAGTCAAAAGTCACAGGACAGGTTTTGTTTAATTTTATTTTTTATTTTATTATTGACTTTTATCTCTGGGGTCACCTTAAACAAACTGTGTATGCTGAGAAAATCTGCAACACCACCTCCCGCAGCTCATCGTGGAGGCTTGTGACAGCATCAAAAATATAATAAGATAAAATAAAACGGTGTCCTGTGACTTTTGACTCAGCCTGTATATCACTGATTTAAAACCAGTATTGCTACTTTGAAGCTCAAGCTGGCGTAGTTGTTAAAATAATGTATTGTTTTATTTTAAAATAGAAATAAATTGTAACCCCAACATGTTTTTGAAGTGTAATAGCTGTAAACGCTAGAGATACAAAAATGGACATTACTGTAGAATCACCCTAGTATTTAGATCAGTTACAGACATCTGCCTGTACAGCACTGTGCAAAAGTCCACGACCACCTTTCAGTACCTTTTCAGTATTTCCTGTGCCCATTTTTGCCATTGTTACAACCTTTCAGGAGACTTGGTTTCAGTCTTTGAAGAAATCTGTAGAGATGTTTTTCCACACCTCCAAAGTTCAGTCTTAGAAGTTTGTTACATTTTCTGCATCTCAAGATTTAAGTGATCCCAAATGTATTCAATGAGGTCTGGGTTCTGGGGTGGTCAGTCCATTTTTCTGAGGACATCAGCAGCATTTTTGTTTGATTTGCAAATTGTGGTCATTTTTTTTCTATGCCCTGTGCTCAGTAAGGGCTTCTGTGGAGCTACATGTCCTTTCAACCCTGTTATCTTCTCACAGTGGAAGGATGGATGGGAACACCCATGGACATTTTCAGATCTGAGGCAAAACTGGAGCTTGGTTTTCTTGAAGATGAACGCTTTAAGTGCTGTTTATCTGATGGTGATTGTTTCCATCTAATGTCCTCAAGCGTCTTTTGAATGAGTTTAGCAATAGGCAGTTTGCAAAAGCAGTACATCATGTTAGCTATTCAATTTAGTAAAAAACAAATCTATTTATATAGATAAACCTGTCCTATGATGACATGTTTGATTTAATTACCTCTGTGATGGTTTCATCTGACTTAAACTTGACTACCTTTAACTAAGGTAGTTACCTATGCAATGCAAAGTTAATTAGGACTTCATCCAAACTTCTAGGTCTAGACTAATTAAAGGCGGCACCATAATGAGCTAATTTATGTAGTCAATTGAAACACCATGAAACAGCAGCAAACACTGAAAAGATTCTTGGACAAGAGAAATTTGGCAGAACTTGAGCAAGAGGTCAGAACATCTACCAGATCTTAGTAAGTGCAGCAGCAAAAAAGAAGGAATGAACAGGGAACACTGCAAAAAGAGGGGACTGCAGTGTAATTATATAAAGTTTAGTAAAATGTACATGGAGACGGTACTTCTGCACCTTCCTCCACTACATTGAATATGGGAAGAACATGAAGCTGTGGCAGTTCAAGTTTTAGTAACCTGACTTTATCGGCCTGCAAGCCATGCAGTTCTACTTAAATAAAAAATGTATCTCTAGTTTTATTTTTTTATATCACTTTATTTCTTGCTGGAAAAGAAACTTTATGACCTGATGAACAGCTGGGGACCACCATGTGGGCCACAGCAGTAAGAATCTCAGCTCCAAGCAACTAATTCAAAATATATTTCAGTCAACTAGGATTCCTTTCTGTGATTTTATCAACAAAACGATTAAAAACGACTAGAAAAATCACGAGATAAATCATAAAATGTATCACTTTACTCTACTGGTGTTTATTGTAATATTATGAGCAACTCAAATTGCTGGAAACTGGGGAGATCAGTGAAATTAGTCATGTGTCTTTATGGTGTCAATATCATGGGAAGATAAATTTCTCTTCAACTCCTTGGGACCACCGGTGGTTCCAAAACGCACTTTGTTATATTCCATAAGCTCCATTCAGAAGCTGGGCGTCGTGTGAGGCTGTAGCTCTTCTCTCCAGTCTAATAGACGGTGATGTCATTTTAAACCCTTATAATAAAAGAAGCTGAACTTTGTTTTTCTACTGAAAGTCGACCCGTTTTTCCCCAAATCTGGGCTCTAAACTATAAAGAGACGGCGTCTCTTCAGTGATCTGCTCTGGAAACGTTACTTTTAGAAAATAACACAAAGAGCGTCGGAGATTTTTGCCTTTCAGCAGTAAATTGTAAGCATATAGTGATGTGTGTAGAACATAAAACATGTTCTGTTAATTTGAGAAGAACGTTTACAAAAAAATATGAAATAAGATAAAAATTCACATTTATTTCATGCAGTTATTGACTAATCTGCATTACGATTTGGTCACGTAAAATTCAGATGGACAAACCGAAATATACCCTGGAGAATAAGAGGCTAAAAGGTTCTCCTCGTGCTGTACTGGTGTTTTTGCCTGCCATAGAAGACTTGTCAGGCTACAGTCATATGTGGGAAAGACCCAGCAAGTCATTTTTGCATGCTTCAACTGTAATTTCACTACTTCGGCTTTTCTCGAGCTTTGTGCTAGAACTGGAAGGGCACTGACCTCACTCCAGCTTTAGTTTTGACCTCCACCTCCACCACCACAGCAGATGGTATTTGGTTAAAACTAACTATATAAAAATAAGAAATGGGACCATGACACATTTAGGCCCAACCCCATTTCTTCTTTTTCCCCTGCCCCTTGTTTTCAGCGTCACCTTACCCTTTAGAGTTGCAAGGCATAGTGGCTGAAATCTTCCCCTATGAAATGGGACCCTCAAATAAAAAAAGGATTACTTCATTAAAAGTCTACTAGCGTTGTCTAGGAGTCTAGGAGACCCTGCTAGGCTGCAGTGACAGCAGAGGAGGGGAAAGTTCGGCTCCTCACTGCTGGGCTTTAGTTCCCTTTAGGGCATCATATGCCCTCAAAGAGGGCGGTGTGACAATTATTTGTTATGACTCACCCCTAATTGTTCAGCGATATGAAGCTTAAGCCAGCTATTCACCAGCTTATTGCTTGAATTTTCCTGTTCCTCCTCAAATGGTGCGGCAGTTCCAACACCTGAAATGCCAGAACGTACCTGCTGTACCATTTAAAGTGGGAATTTAGTTATTTAGCTACTGAGACCTCAGAATATTAGTAATGATTTGTGATGCTTGTTATGAAGAAAAGAACCATAATACGTTAAAATGACATTAAGACAATACAGATGTCATCATATTGTTTGAATGAAGGATATGCTTACATTTGTGGGTTTATCTGGTCACCTGCACAGCCGTTTTCTGGAACACTCCATTTGGAGGGCGATGTAGCCCGAATGCTTCACCCTACCCCTTTATCTCAAGGGCAAGGGGTGAAATGGGATTGGGCCTTAAACATCAACGCACGTTATAAAGAAAAGAAACAGAAACTTTTCTGCATAGCTCATCTTAATAGAACCTGCCTGTTTGAACATATTGTACGATGTGAATTGCCTAAGAAGCCAAAACAGAACCATAAACAGAGCTTTGTAGTAAATAAGCACCATAACGATCACATTAGTGACTCGAGATTAATGAAACGCCTCAATGCAAACTCCGAGGTAAATTCATTTGTATCTGTAATTACATTTCCAAAATGAAAAACAAGAGGCTGTGTTGAAATAAGCCCCCCGCAAACTAATTTCTCAAAACCCGCAGTCCTCTGGTTATGATAATCCTCCGCAAAACACAAAAATAATCCTACACACGGAGGCGTGACATACACATCCGTGGGGGTCTCATTAGCTAGATAGCATTGTCTTATTCACATCCTTCTCTCCAGCATGCTGTTTGGCTTTTATGACCCCCCTTCTCCCCTAGCTTGATTATCTGTCTTATCTGTTCCTCACACCCTCCTTCGCACTCTCCCTGTCACTGCAGGGCAAACTCAAAATGTCACACTCGATATTCCGGATCCGTTGTGATTAATTCCTCCAAGAGTTTTCCCACTCCTGTCCCACCAGCGGCCAGGCCGTGGCCGGCCGACACTTCTCTGTCTCCTACGATTCCCCTGACTCTTTGCTGCCACTGACACTGACCTAATTTCCCAGCCACCCTCGCTATATGACTGCTTTATTCCTCACTGCCTCATCCACTGCCCTGAGGGGATCCGTGCTCTGCCTGATGGGCAGTTTTATAGATGAGCCTCTAAATGTATAAACATGCTTAGTGGCCACTTTATTAGGAATCCCTAAGATGTAGCTCTACCTTGCTGGTACGGTGTAAACCTTAGGAGCACCAACATGCCAAACACTACCACTGAGAGCCCCCCAGTCAGAAACTGACCAAAGAAAACTGGGATAAATAAACTACTGACTAACTACTAAGAAACTTAGGGACTAACTAAGGAAGATTTGTCAAATGGAGGAGTGAATCTAAAGTGGACTATGTCACTCCTTCCTGGATTGTTTCAGCTGGCTAGCCTGGCACATCTCTCGCCTCTAACTCTAGCGGAGGGAGTATTTACTGCCTCCATAAAGAAAACTGTGCGGCAACAGTTTGTCAGCTCCGGTCCCTCGGTGGCTTTCTGGCTGCACTGGCTGCAGCTGTAATCTTCTCAAGCCGTAGGGTGATTAGTCTGGAAGGAACACAGCCGCTCTGGGGGCCATGTTTTTTTATGAGCTGAAGATTCCACAGTCGCGGAGATATAACTTCAGATTCGATTGTGTTGATATGGTCTCTAGGCTATCGTTTCTTAGCTGACGTGTGTCTAAACTAGGCAAGCCTATTCATGCAACTATTTAGTTGGATGTTATTATGCTTTTATGATCTACTGGTCCATGTGTACCATACATATCTTCTAGAAGCATCAGATGGTCTCTGGGCTTCTCTTCTCAGGTTCTTGTGTGCTGGCCTGACAAAAAGCTATTCAGACAACCATTTGTTTGGGTGTTACTCTCCTTTTGCGATCTATTGGTTCTTGGACATCTTCTAGAGGGGTCTGTTCTATAGAAGGCTCACTGTGGTTGGTGCAGTGGAGTGGGTCACACCTCTGCCTTCTATGTTGTGGACTAGGGTTCAATCCCCCATCTGGGCAAGCGCCCTATACTATACCTAATAAGAGTCTGAAAGGACCGGCCGTTTTTGGTCCGTTCATGAAGAGGAACCAGAGAGTGGATCACCTGTCCTGTGGAAAGTCTCAGTCGCAGCGGGAGCGCTCGGTGCAGGAAGACAGAACGACTCTCTTAATCAATCAAAGAGTTTATTAAGTCTTCTGCACACAGAAAGAAGGGCACTCCTTCTTTTATACAAACACGTCCTGCCCTGTTGCGTACAAGCAAACAGGGTGGACCCAAATAAGTTGTCTAACAGTCATGAAATGCTAAGCTGACACTCACGGACCACCGGAACTGCCCAAAGGAGGGGGGCTTCTGCTCTGTGTACGATAATCTTACCTACGAAAGAGAACAAATGGTTCTGGACAGAATGTTGTCCCGATAAGAGGAGCAAGTTGTTTGTGCAAAACTGCCAAGGACAGTAGCTATGCTTGCTGCAAAGTCTGCTTAGAGCAGAGTTGGAGCAGAGTTAACCCTTTCATTCCCCTCTTTTATGCCTCACCAACTGGTGAGGCATAACAGGGCGAGTCACAGTGGTGCGTGAGAACACACATACATATGGTTGGTGCTGGAGATGAGAGGCTGGTATACGGGCCGCGGGGGTCGCATCGCAGAGGCCAGCGCGTAGACCCTTTCCATGAGGCATCTGAAAAAACAAGGACCCAGACACAGCAACAACAAAACCATACAGATAAAAGGGACTGCCATAGTAAAATAAGGAGTAAGGAAACCAAATAGAGAACCAATGGAACCCCAGCCCCACCCTCCATGTTCGTCTAATTGGAGCTGGGTCGACACTTGTCGCATGCGATCCAGGGCAACAGAAATAGACCCAAGACTCTTAAGCCTTCCTGTGTGAAATGATCACATTGTAAGTTGCTCGGGATAAGAGTGTCTGTTACATACAAGTATCAGGTACAACTGATTCACAAGTTGTCTGACTCGCTAAGGAAAGGTTCTCCAATGTCATCCCTTTAGCGATAACCTGTCTTATCTGTTCATCTCTTTAGTTATTTACAATTCTCTGACATGTATTGGCTCAAGAATTCAAACCTGCAGATTATGGCTGTCTGTTTTTTCATCTCACACACAAGCGTCTCTTGTTATTGTTAATAATTATTGATTAGTTATTGTTGCTATGGCTACTTTAGGTCTTCAGGAACTGAATCTTTTTGGAGGTATTAAGGTATGTTCTGCTTTCTTGCATCCAGAAGGATAAACCCAGAATGATTTTCAGACTATGGACATTAAGAGCAATTACCATATTTTCAGTCAATGTTTACGCACCGTAGTTCTTTTTTTTTTTTTGCTTTGATTTCTCCTGCCCTCTGGGTCTGCTTGATCAGTTTGGAGCCAATCACATATTTAGGCCATACTGCTATGAGTAAAGGCCTCACCTGGATGTCCCAGGTTTATCATGTAGCATTAAGCATTGACTATGCTGTATTTTTTTTTATTAAGCTTTTCCTTTTTTAACCTTGGTTCTTCTCAGTGTGTTTTCCTCATGCTGTTACAGACTTTTTCCTTTTGAGTCTTGGTCTCACTGCTTTTTCTTCATGCTCTTGGGGAGTTTCTACTTTTGAGTCTCGGTTTCTTTCAGTGTTTCTTCCTCATTCCTTTAGGGCAGTGGTTCCCAACTCAGTCCACAGAGCCTCTCAAATGCTCCACATTTTTAGTCCAACTCATCTCATAACACATAGGGATGAACGAAAAATGGACCATCAGGGTTCCCCAAGGTTTGGGAACCACTGTTTTAGGGAGTTTATCCTTTTGAGTCTTGGTTCCTCTAATTATTTATTTCAGTATTTTTTGTGGCCTTAGGGAGTTTTTTCTTTTGAGTGTTGGTTCCTCTCAGTGTTTCTTCCTCATTCCTTTAGGGCAGTGGTTCCCAAACCAGTCCAAAGGGCCTCCCAAACTGTCCACATTTTTGCTCCAACCCATCTCATAACACATAGGGGTGACTGAAAAATATGGACCATCCGGGGGCCAGAAGGTCTGGTTTGGGAAGCACTATTTTAAGGAATTCATTCTTGAGTCTTGGTTCCTCTCAGTGTTTCTACCTCATGCTTCTAGAGTGGTTTTCCTGACACTGTTGCTTGAGCTTAATTACAAGGGATCTAGACCATTTTGAGAAAGCTGCTTTGAGACAATGTCAGTTGGGAAATGGGGCGTGCAAATAAAATGTAATACTTGTACTCATTCAGTTTACATATATACAAATTGTACCACATGTTTACTCAACAGCAATAACAAGTAAACGTGCAGGTTTTGAATGAGTATTTATGAATTTGTATGGTGAACAGGCAGCGGTTTACCTGCTAGCAAAGGCAGCTCACTTGTGGTTATGGAAATCTTTTAACCCATCCAGCAGTTCCCCCTTCTCTGTAATGTGTATTCCAACCCCCATTTCACCACAGACTCCCCATCCCTTCCCTCATTTGGATTTGACTTATTCTCTCTGATTTGACTTATTCAAGGATTACCCCTCCCCTCCCACGCCTTTGCTTTTCTCTTTTGCACCTGCCTTCAGACCTGATGCAGATTGACCCCATTGACAGATCCCCATTAGCATGAGACACACGCTCTCCGCTTCAGTCCATCTCCGGTGCTAAAAGATCTGTGGAAGGAGGCGTGTCCTGCACAGAGCCAGACCCCGGGGCCCAAGGATATCACCCCCTCGTATCTCGACGCCCTGTCTCCCAGAACAAATTGGCCTGTTTCACTTCAGAATTGGCAGCTGCCCATGAATATTTGATGGGGTTGGACCACGAATGGACGTACACAATGACTCCCTTATCTTATTTGGCCAGCCAGCTAGTCTCGCGCCATTCAACGCTTCTCCCCCAAGAGAGACGGACACCGCCGTAACGGCTCATGGACCAAAGCACGCGGTTATCACTGAAGAAGCAGTGAGACGATTGCGTCCCTAAGCCAGTCTCCGTGTCCCTGACCGCTGAGTACACAGGATATTAGATGGAAGCTCTCATATCACCTTTGCGGTGATGGCTAATAATACCTCAGCCTCTGGATCAATGAAGTTGGCCTAGATTTCTGCCCTGCACTCTCTATAAAGGGATCTAGAGAGGACCATGTTTTTCTCCCCCATCTCCCTCTTCTCCCCCCTTCTGTCACACTGTCTCTCTACCTTTCCCTTCCTGTTCATTTCTCCCCTATTTCCATCTCTCACTCTCTTTCTTTCATTATGATAGGGACAGAAAAACGAGTGATCACCACCAGGCTCCGTGAGCTCCTGCTGAGCTCTCTAGGGAGGCGTGTGTTGCACCGGCCGTTTATGGGACACCCTGACACAGGCTGTCTCTCTTCATTAGAGAGTAAGCCTCTGGTGCTTTGGCCTGTAATTCAGCAGCATAGCTTTCTGCTGAGTGTGCATCGTGGAACTACTGGGTGGGCTGAAAAGAGAGAGAGAAAGAGAGAGAGAGAGAGAGAGAGAGAGAGAGAGGGAGGAGGAAATGATCTACTTGCATATCGTATGAGCTTTTGGCCTGTGGCATGGTGGAATCACATTCTGTAAGAGCTCCTGAGGGATCCGAGTTTCCATTTCAAACATGCTGGTGTATCTCTCAGTTGAGGATAACAATGATTGCCTGGCAAGCTGAATGAGGCAGAATGTTGCCAAAGTCCAGTCAGCAACAGATAACAAGCATATTGCGTTGAGAATCTCAGATCAGTTGATATTGTTTCTGGCTTGTCATTTAACCCTTTAAACTCTAGGAGCTTGGTAACTCGCTCCTGGTTTTGGAAACCTTTTACCTGTCCAGCAGTTCCTTCCACCTTCCCCACACTTCAGTTTCTCAAAAATACAGAACAGAAACAATAGATTCATTGTAGTTAAAGTAGGAATTGAATAAACTGATGAACATTGAGAAATCTGAGACATCGGAGAAATCCTTGCAGCAAAATATATAGACGTATGCAGGATGTTCGCTGTGAGGTCATGCTAAGTGTGTATGAACTGTTATGAGCTCAAAGGTCCTTTCAATTGACCCAAAGAAAACAAGTGTTTTTCTCAAGTAAGAGTGTTGCTGCTAATAGAAGAGCCATCGTTAATCTAATAGCACATTTTCTTTTGTCATCATGTTAAGTTGTTTGATTTTTGATTGGCCACTGTTTTCTACAACCAACCTACTTTGTTCTCTCAAAAATGATGAGATTCTTATTTAATGTGCCAAAGCCCAGCCGTGAAAGAGCTGCCATGCCCATAAAATGCATAGGTACCATAAGCATGGTTATATGTTAATTTAGTGGCATACTCAGGAAAATGAAGCTAATCTTTTAACCACTCTAAATCAATCATTCAATCAATTAATAATGGAAATTTGAAGCTTGTAAAAGACAAGCATATAATTTACCTTGCTTGTTTTACAGTGACTTAGTAAAGAGCCCTGAAATAGAGCTGCTGTTGTTTTCCACTCCTAACAACTGACTGAAAGCTGTTCAATGATGTGTCCAGGACTTCCAGAAGGCAGTCCAGAAAAGTGATGTTTCTCACAAAAATTGGTCCCACCCATTGTCAATCCAAACATGACAGAATGGTTCCACTGAAACGTCCTCATAAAGTTGGTAGTTAATCTAACATGCAATGCCTTCAGTCCCGCTCCTGAAGGTCTAACCAATTGGGGAGCTCACTTGGCTGGATTAACCCAGATACCACAGAGAATTCTCACTCAAGTTTTTGTGCTAGGTGTTTCAGGAATGTAACCCCTTTGTCTTCAACCAAAACGTGACGATGAAATCCAAGTACTGTGAGAATACTTGATTTTAAATACAACAAATGTGATAAAAATGAGGCCTTCAGGAGCTGTCATAGTCAGATCTGCTGGAGTCGTTAGCCACACTCTGGAAATGTTTACATTCCCTGTTTTACGTACAAACAGACAGAATAAAACTAATTCCCTGTCCCTGCCTTTTTTCCGAGTATACAACCGCCCACATGTCCGGCCGGACACTGAAGGACGACTGACTGTTGAGCCCTCCTGTTACCCACTTCAGACCAGCTGCCCACACCCCAGCTACCGCCACCTATCTTGGACTAGCTGCCCACCCTACACTGATGTTCTCATAGACTCCTGGCTATTCCTACTACTAACACTACTGCTATTATTATTAGTGGTATAATCACTTGTAGGTAGTTTGACCAGAGCAGAATGGGTCCCCCCTGGTGAGCCTGGTTCCTCCCAAGGTTTCTTCCTCAGCTCTTCTGGCTTGCCCAACGGGGGGTTTTTACATTCCAGTTAAAACTTTGTGTTTTCTGGAATTCTGTGACAACAAGCGCTATACAAATAAATTTGATTTGATGACTCTATGAAACAAAAAATGAACTAAAAATTAAAGCCTTGAATTTTTTCACTTCCAGAAATCATAATGACTTCCTCCAAAGGCCTAGAAAGTCCTTAAGGGTTCCCCAATGTCAAAGCTTAATTAAAATATCTATTGGATCAAGTGTGGCAAATTAGAGTTGAAACTGCACTCTTGCAGTAATGAAGGTCTCAATTGAGAGAGCTGTGGTGGTGATAGTGCTCAAGGCTCAATTATGTATGGACCACTGTGGCGTGTCCAAGAAGAAGTTAGGCCTTCTTATCTTTGCGTTTAAGCCCAGGATCCATAGAAGTTAGCAGCGAGCCATGTGTCTCCAGAAGCCCATGGCCTTCGTCAGCATCTAATTCAATTTCAGGCCATTCGTTTCCTCCAATGCGCTTTTAATTCAATTATGGATGGGGTCAGGAAAGGGTTCTCAGAAGCAGCAGAGACAGAGAGGAGGTAAGAGGAAGCTGTTGACACTGGGTACGGGTGACACGGACACAGCGGTAATTGTATTAGGCTCTGTAAAGACAAGGTTAGGCATTTCATTGAAAATACAGGCCTCTGGGTAAAGAGTTAAGATCAGAAAGAGGAAATAATTTCAAGGTTGACTTTTAGGCCTAATGACCAAATGGGTTTTTGAATTGTTCTTAGTGAGCGCCGCCAAAGTGATACAGCAGTTCTGGCTCTTTAATGTAGAAATATATGAAACTAACATCTAATGTTTCGGTTCTTGATAATTACATTCAATGGTCATGTGTATCTATGAAAACATTTGTGAGTGCACGTTATAGAAACATATACATTTCTATTTATGGCAGAAAGCTCTTGGTGGATCTAGACGTTAGAACATATGCAATTCAAATTAGCCAGGTTACAGCTGATGTTATTTAAACAGCAAGTCATAGTAAATCTCCAAACTCAGACGCAGCAGTGCTGCTGGAGTTTTTAAACACCTCAGTGTTGCTGCTGGACTGAGAACAGTCCACCAACTAAAAACATCCAGCCAACAGCGTCCTGTGGGCAGCGTCCTGTGGGCAGCGTCCTCTGACCACTAATGAAGGACTAGAGGATGACCAACACAAACTGTGCAGCAGCAGATGAGCCATCGTCTCTGACTTTACATCTACAAGGTGGACTGACAAGGTAGGAGTGTCTAATAGAGTGGACAGTGAGTGGACACAGTGTTTAAAAACTCCAGCAGCACTGCTGTGTCTGATCCTCTCCTACCAGCACAACACACACTAACACACCACCACCACGTCAGTGTTACTTCAGTGCTGAGAATGATCCACCATCCGAATAGTACCTGCTCTGTGAGGGTCCATGGGGGTCCTGACCACTGAAGAACAGGGTAACAGAGTATCAGAGAAACAGATGGACTACAGTCTGTAACTGTAGAACTACAGAGTGCAGCTATACAGTAAGTGGAGCTGATAAAGTGGACAATGAGCGTAGAAACAAGGAGGTGGTCATGATGTTAGGATCGGTGAATTTGCAGTCGTATGAGTGAAGTAACAAATCTGTAGCACTTTCAAATCATTACAATAGACAGAATACATGACGCTGATGACTGACATGAGGAGGAAGAGGAAAATAACCTAAGAGCTAAAGTCAGCAAGGTTGTTACCCGACTGTCTAGATATCTCAGTTTCGCTGGTCTCTACCATACATTGTTGGGCAAACACTCAGAAACTATACTTGATATCGAATATAGATTCTGCTGAGAATCATTTAGTGCTTACCATCAAGCCTTTAAGACCTCATGTAAACATCCATTAAACTATGAGGCCACTCTTTACAGAAAAAGGTCATGAAACACTTGACAAAGTACAGGGAGATTCACTCGAAAGAGGCCCCGAATATTCTATAACAACTCTCTCTAGGATGAAGCAATCTGAACGAAACATTGTGCAATGAGCTCCTCAGTATATGGAGCTTCGAACAAGCTGGGATGCTCCTGCGTCTGAGTGAGGAGATAGGCGACAGACAGCCGTCTCAACGTTTAACCTCCATTTGCAACTTCCGGGTGCATACCCCCCATACACCTTCATGTGTCTGACAGAAAATGTAGATCACTTCCAGCATCTTATGTAATGCAATCATTACATTACACACATCAAGATATGTAGAGTAATTTTTGGTTCGGATTGCTTCGTCCTACCAGGAGTTACAGCAGAATATTCTGAGCCTCTTTCGAGTGAATCTCCCTGTATAAAGCCACAAATTGCAAATAGGGGTGGGCAAAAGAGGAGAGCACAAGTATAGATTTTTCCAGCCTTTCTGTGGTGATACAAAACAGAAATATTGGGCTATAAGAAGGCCAACAAGGATATAAAGCCATTACGGGGCGAGATTAATTGATCTGAGATCTCATAGCAGTTTAATTGAGCAGAAAATAGCAGATGGCTTTGATGGCCGTATCATAAAGAGAGCTTGTCAGCAGAGCTTTAATGGTCTCTGTGTCCAATTTCAAATATTTCCTCGCCATCGTTTTTCCCCCATTACCTTCACTGCCGGAGAGAGATATGGGGAAAAACAGAAAGATGGGGAGGGGGAGGGAGAGATAGAGAGAGAGAAAAGAGGGGTGAGAGACTTGTTGTCTAATGCGCTACCCCCTTCTCTCTCTCTCTATCTCTCTCTCTCTATCTTCTTATCTCTTGTCTCTCTAGTCAATCATTTCTGGCAGCTTGCGCAATAAACTTGTCTTTGGCTGACAAGTGTGTGTGATTGCGTGTGTGTGTGTGTGTGTGTGTGTCGTGTGCTTAGGCAGTGGTGTACGGCCTCGAGGGGGGGATTGGGAGGGAGGCGGTGTTTGTTGACAAGCTGATGTCGCTCTTTCCGAACAAATGCTAATTTAATCAATCTGCAATAAATCCCTCCTCAGTGCTGACTCATGGCTGTCTGTCCACCCTAGTGGCAGAGAGCGAGGGCAAACAAAAGGCCTGCCAAAGCTGACCGCTGCCCGCAAAAAACCCTACAAAGAGGCAGCTGCGCTCAGTACGTCCAAACCACCCCCGCCCCCCACCTCCCCCAACCCACACACATGGCAAAGTGCTTCTCAACACATGCTAATGCTAATCACCTGCAGCTTCCATATTCCTCTTCCACAGAGGAAACTGCTGAGACGCTGGCTTCTTTAGAGGCTCGGCGGTGGAGAGGCAGGGGGAGGGAAGGTGGAATGGCAATGTGGTGGCCATTAAAAATTAATCCGGGCCCTTCTGGTCCTTTGCCACCCATCAATCTCTGGCTGCATCTCAATCCCAGGCAGACGCCCCTTTGGATTGGCCAAATGTGTGTGTTTGTCCCGAGCCACCCCAGAGAAAACAGCAGAAGGTCAGAGAGCAGGATGGAAAATGGGCCGTTCTTGCTTAATCCTTAAGAACAGGTACTTAAAGCCAGATGGAAGGTGTCTCCAGTGACACTGCAAGTGCTGAAAAGGCAGGGACTTAATTGATACGTCCAGGCCATTTAAATCACTAGCACAGATAAGCAGACTAGATGTAAGCAGTCTCTGCGGCTGTGCTACTAATGCCTCGCTCCTTTGCAAGCACTATTTTGGGCTATTTACTATATAGGTGCTTATATTTTGCTCTTTTGTCCTATTGTCTGTGCATTTATGGGAGTCTCCCACTCAAAGTGCAAAATATTAGGAAAACAGTGTCACAGTGAACCACTCCAGTTTAGCACAGCTGACAGTAAATACTGACTGTGTGCTATTTAATACCTGTGAAAAGCTCATCTTGTTTTTGATACTGATGCTGTTGTTTCCACCAGGGGAAAACAAAACATTGCCTGAAGTTTTTCCCAATTTTTGGGCAGATACTATGTGTCCAGTTTTGGATTATGTCCACACTGTTAACATGTCAAAGTCCTGGCTTGTACAAGTGCAAAAATAAATAAACACAATTAGCCTCATTTTATTTACAGAGTACTTTCTATACATGTAACAGGTTTGTTATGGTCAATAATGGGGCAGGCATGGGCTGGAGGTTAGGGAACCAGCCTCATGACCGGAAGGTCGCCGGTTTGATCCCCAGAGCTGACAGCACATGACTGAGGTGTCCTTGAGCAAGACACCTAACCCCCAACTGCTACCTGGGCGCCGTGGATAGGGCTGCCCACTGCCCCCTAGTGTGTGTGTTCACTAGAGTGTATGTGGTGTTTCACTTCACGGATGGGTTAAACATGTAGGTGGAATTTCTCCATTGGGGGACTAATAAGGGTCTCTTAATCTTAATGAGCCTTAATCAAAGAAAAAAGTATTTAGTCTGTGGGACAGAAATATTGCATGTAGCATGTAGTTTGGATAGCAAGTAAGCTAGCTTGCATAAACTCTGACTTGCACCCAGAAACTTATGACTCTAACTCGCACCCCGTACTTGAGACACTGACTTGCACTTAAGACTCTGGTTCACACCCTAGAGACTCAAGACTCAACTTTGATTGGCACCCGAAAGACTCGAGACTTGCACTCCAGACTTGAGACACTGACTCGAACTGCAGAGACTTAAAGACTCTGATTCACACCCCAGACTTGAGACTCTGACTTGCACTCCAGAGACTCAAGTCTCAACTTTGACTTGCACCCCAGAGACTAGAGACTCTGACATGCTCCCCAAAGACTCAGACTCACACCCCAAAGACTCAAGACTTCACTCACACCCTGCAGACTTGAGACTCTGATTCTCAACCCATATACATAGACTCTGACTTGCACTGGCACCCCACAAACTTGACTCACACTCATACCCCAGGACTTGCACCCGAGAGACTTGAGACTCGGACTTGAACCCCTGAGACTTGACTTGCACTGGCATCCCAGGAACTTGACTTGGACTCACAACTCAGAGACTTAACTCAAACTTGCACCACAGGAACTTGATACTCAACTTGCACCACATTGAGTCAAGACTCAATTTGGTCTCACTACCCAAAGACTTAAGACTTACCTTCGATTCACACCTCAGAGATTTGAGTTGGACTTGGACCCCAGAGATGCTACTCAGCCTCACACACTAGAGACTTGAGATTCAACTCTGATTCGCACCCCAGAGAATGTCACTGCTGCTGTTACTGCAGTAGTGCAACGTATCTACCGTATTGCATGTTTGTGCGAATTCTACCATTATTTGTCCTTTTTATTTTTCCATTGGCCAAAAAAGGACACTTCAACCACATCTGCTGCATCTGTAACATATGACTGATCATCACAGACAATAAATAAATTCTCTGTACTCACAAACTGCAGAAAACTCACTGACTCGAAATGTAACAAAAGCAAGTCTATTTTTCAGAAGCATGTCGATTATTCACTGTTATGCCAGTCTGTCATGGCTGTGTTATTCCCCCTGAAGCAAACCCTAGCCCTGCTGAAAAAGTCTGCAAAGCGCTTTCTCCTTTCTGCCCCCCCCAACCCCCCCTCCATTCTCCTCCAATCACGGGTTACATAATGGAGGAGCCGTCGCCATGACAACCCCTCCACTCCAGCGCCCCCGGTGACCGGTCCTGATGGGCCGCAAGCGGATGGATGGCAGGCTAATGGCATTCCAGCTGAGTGCCGTCAGCGCTCTGCACACCCCCCCCCCACCTGCACCTCAACTCCACTGGATCACAAAGCTACTGACCTTAACTTATCTGAAGAGAAATGGCCTAACTCAGTGGCTCTGGACCTGGAGCATCACTGACTCGCATAGTTTAGTATTTTACAGCAGTGTAAATCTTTGAATTCACAGCAAACCCCAAACATGTCTTGCCAGATTGATTACATATGGGGTAAATCTGATTTTTGGTGAACATTTGAAAGGTTCCTCAAGCATATTTTTTCAAATATGTTTCTTTAAGGAACCAAAACTGGTTCTTCTCTGGCAGCAGTCAAAGAATCTTTTGTGTAAGTGTCTTTCTGACCTAAAACCCAGAACATCACTGGATTAACTGGCAAATTCTACCTTTCCCAGCATGCTTCTGTAGCTTTGAGAGGTCCAGCAAGTTCATACATATCCGAAAGATACAGCAAATGCAGGACATGATCTCTAATGTGCACAGTGGAAGAAGCTTTGTTGTGAGGATTGTCAGGTCAACAGATCATAGTGGGTGGTACAGCGCATTTTACAGACAGCTGATGTTCCTAAAATACTGAGTTCACAAAGACTTGTGACATTACAAAGTACAGTATTTCCTGGCAAGTCACAGGACAAATATATCATCAAAACATGACCCCTTTATCGGAGAACAGGGGTCGACGTTGCTTATCGCTGTTGTCAGAAGAAAACCTTTTATCCTCATTTTTGTCCTTTTTCAGCTTTTGACACAATTTGAACATACCCGTCGCCCTTTGCATGGTGTAGGAATTTTATGAAGAATAGACCAAATGAAGCTGCCCAAAGTGACTGGGAAAAACATCTGGTTCCATTGACTTACATTAAAAGTAAAGTAGGTTTTTTCGCTCTCCTGTAAAGTTATCATTTTGAAGATACATATCCTAGTGCTCTTTGCCATGACATTTTACATTTTACCCACTAACAATTGCCTGCAAACCATAGGACCAGCTGAGTTTTCACACAGCCATGAATATACAAACGTAATAACAAGACATGAATTTCAGATGACCTCCAGATCCTGTTTGATTTAACAGAGAATTCATTACGTTTAGGCACATTTTATTGGAATTTCCAATAGTGATAGCTAATGTGACAGTGATGTTCTTATTAACCCTCTACTGCATGCATTATGAGGGCAATTAAAAAAATATGTCCTTGATTATTAAATTATATAATTAAAAAATGATGTATTATGACTAATAATACTTGGACCTGATCATTACATTCAAAAACATTTTTAAATAATAATAATGTGTGTAGTAATAATGTGTACAGGCAAGTTCTCTGAAATGGTAAGACACGGCTTGTGACTGACTAAATCCGTTCCACCGTTACAGAGTGTTGCTTCTAGGGTATCTAGAGGTATAAAAGTGCCCAATAATAGATAATATGGCAAAGAACATGCTTTTTATTGACTTACTCAAACTCTTCACTTTATTGTTGACCCTATTATTGTCTTAAAATACTTCATGTATAATGATATTGTAAAGTGAGCAAAATGAGTTTGTTGCCCTGAGGCAACGTTGTGCCATAGAGGGTAAATATAAAGTTTTTTAACCTTTTTCAAAGCAACACCTGACTCTTTTTTTGTGTTGAAGCATGATAGTTAATTGTACATGCAATGTATATACAATAAATGTTTCTATAATTCAGGACATTTCTTCCATTTGGTTTCTTATTCATTGGTTTAGTAGCACAAATAACCACTACAAATTTACTCAAGCCCAACCAGGCAATTGCAGAGAACTTAACCAGGCACAGAATATCACTGGATCAGCTCTCCTGTTCAAACGTAACCCTGTCATGAGAAACAGCTGGAACACTTACAGGTGCAACTGCATGTGTGAACACACTCACTTCAGTTCAAGAAAGCCTCGTTAATTAGGTGCTAGGTTGACACAGTTGTGAAAATACTAAAATTAAACCTGCAGAACAGGGTTACTCCAGGACAAGGTTGAGAAATACTAACAAAACTCATTTTAGATCAGATCCAGAACATCAGTTTTAGCCCCCATTTAGTCCTGCTCAGTTCCCTAGTTAGGGCTTCCAATCACACAGTGCTACCAAGCTGGTAAAGTGAAGACTAGCTCATATTTTCTCTGAGGCAAAGCCTCCATTCGGGAGGCCCTGCCTCAGTGTTTCACACAATGCTGCCAAATTAGTAGGGTAAAGGCTTGCTCTTGCTTCCCCCAAGAGACAAGTGCAACCGCTACATCTTTTCAAACTGCCACTAATGCAACATCATTGTACAACACAACATGCTTGGAGGAGGATGTTAACTAAGAAGACTGTTACCTTACCTAACCAGCACCCACTGGGCTTGCTGAAAGGATCATCCTACCAGAATGATGAAAGCTAAATATGCTTTCTTGAACTTCTGGCCACAGATGGCTGGGGAAATCTCAAAATCTCCCCACAACAGAGCCAATGCTTAGATCCAGGATGCACAACTCCAGTCCTAAAGGGTCAGCGTCCAGCACAGTTTGGTGATTTACCACTCAGACTCACCAGATTACCCTCATCTGATAACTGTCAGCTTTAGTGGGTGTGTTTGAGCACCAAACGGTCCTTCCAGAACTGGATTTGATCACCCCTCACTTAGATGGTTGCACCACTAGGAAGCCCTTGCACCGTTTTACATCATATTTACAATTATGACATTTGGCAGACAGTCTTATCCAGAGCGACTTACAATTTGATCATTTTACACAGGTAGGTGAAGGTAACGTTAGGTGTCTTGCCCAAGGATTCTTATCGTTATAGTGTAGGGTGCTTGCCAGGTGGGGGATTGAACTCCAATCTACAGAGTGGAAGGCAAAGGCAAGGGTGATACCCACTTCACTATACCAACCACACTAGTACCTCTTAATTCTAATCCTTTTTTAATCCTACCTAATCTTAAACCTGCTCTAACACATCTCATTCAACTCATGAAGAGCTTGTAAATGAGCTAATGAGCTGTGCCGAGTGAGCCAGTGAGGACTGGTTAATTCTACAGTCTAGAAGTGAAGTTTCTTCATCTTCTTCACACTCATTAGATCTTTAACACGGCCAAACCACATCCATTTCTCAAAAATAACACTGACTGTTACTGTTACCTTTTTACTCTATATTATATCTGCTGTGAAGATTTCTGTGGGCAAATCTTGGACTTTATGAATATAGTTCTTGTGATCTAAATGTTTTTTTGTTGAGGAAAATATTGGTTACAAAAAGAAATGAACATAGAATTCCTCAGAGAAATGGAAAATTCAGCCTGTTAAGAACAACGGAGGGTGTTGGGTCACTTCATTGCCTGCAAAAACACAGACCAGTGGTTCTCAAGCATGGTCCAGAGTTGCTTTGGATGAAACTTACCTGCTTTATTTCTAGCTCTGCCACTATATTTACTAAATTATATCAGTTATGTTCTTACAATTTAGAGAGAACATGAAAGAATGAGGACATGGAACGAGAACATGGTTTCATTTGGTTACTTAGACAAAAAATAAAACAAATTTAGCCTCTAATCGCCTTAGAAAGCAGCACTAGACATTTTAGTCCATTTGTTTTGTCTTTAGTACGTATTCTAGTACCCATTTATCTCCACTTGTAGTGGATTGTCCCATGTATTTGAGCTGCCTTGGGTCATGTTGTCTGTGGTCCCCCGAAGACCCTGGCAGTCAGAGGCCCCTGGGCACTGGTCCCAAAGGCCTGGTCAGTAATTGTTCCTGGCAGGAGCAGAATTGGGAATGGCTGCAAACACCAACTGCAATTTATACGCAGCATACAAAACATTTGCATCGAGCCATTTTGACTCACGGTGAGGTAAATTTGCAAAACGAGGCTAAAATGTGTAAATGCGGAGTCTTGTAAACATGTTGCACAAACAAGAACGTTGTTGCGAGATCCTGCTCGCAGCTTAGCTTTCAGGCAGTGAACTCTCACTAAAGGAGGAGCACTGGCAGCAAATGCCCACCATCAAAGAACTCTTTAAATATAGATGAAGCTTTTCACTGAGCACTGAATGAAAACGGACAAAGTGCTACAGCTCTTTGCTGACCTCCACAGCTGGCCTTAATCTCCATGAAGAACTGCAGAGCTCCTGCAAAATGCTGCATGATGGATTATATTGCTGGGTAATAGATCATAAAAATGGTCATTTCATGTACATAAAATCACGTCGAATTTGTTCAGTAATATAACAGTGTCATGTTACCATTACTGGTTATTGTCATGTATGCTTTCAAATTAGACATTAAATATTAAGCTGACATTATTTTCTATATCCCGAAGAAGCTGAACCAGATGGTGAACAGCAGCACGCAGCTACACTTAGTGGCCACTTTATTAGGTACATACATCTTGCTAGTGAAAGGCTGGACCCCCTTTTGCCTTCAGAACTGCTTTAATTCTTCGTGGCAGACTTTCAACAAGGTGTTGGAAACGTTCCTCAGAGATTCTGGTTGGTTATTTGAGTTCCTGTTGCCTTTCTATCATCAGGAACCAGTCTGTCCATTCTCCTCTGACCTCTCACATCAACAAGGCATTTTCGTCCACACAACTGACCGCTCACTGGATATTTCCTCTTTTTCGGACCGTTCTCTGTAAACCCTAGAGATGGTTGTGCGTGAAAATCCCAGCAGATCAGCAGTTTCTGAAATACTCAGACCAGCCCGTCTGGCACCAACAACCACGCCACGTTCAAAGTCCCTTAAATCCCCTTTCTTCCCCGTTCTGATGCTTGGTCTGCACTTCAGCAAGTCGTCTTGACCACCTCTACATGCCTAAATGGACTGAGTTGTGGCCGTGTGATTGGCTGATTAGATATTTGTGTTAACAAGCAACTGAACAGCCTTATGAAGGCTAAAGCAGAGAGCTAATAGCAGGTTTTACAGTGAGCGTTAGGATTAGGTTTTGGGTTGAGGTAAAGGTTAGGGTTAGGATTAGGGCCAGAGTTGAGGTTAAGGTTAGTAGGATTAAAGCCAGGGTGAGCATTAGGATTAGGTGTTGGATCGAGGTTAAGGTTAGGATTAGGGCCAGAGTTGAGGTTAAGGTTAATAGGATTAGGGCCAGGGTGAGCGTTAGGATTAGGTGTTGGATCGAGGTTAAAGTTAGGGTTAGGATTAGGGCCAGAGTTGAGGTTAAGGTTAGTAGGATTAGGACCAGGGTGAGGGTTAGGATTAGGAGTTGGATCGAGGTTAAAGTTAGGGTTAGGATTAGGGCCAGAGTTGAGGTTAAGGTTAGTAGGATTAGGGCCAGGGTGAGGGTTAGGATTAGGAGTTGGATCGAGGTTAAAGTTAGGGTTAGGATTAGGGCCAGAGTTGAGGTTAAGGTTAATAGGATTAGGGCCAGGGTGAGGGTTAGGATTAGGAGTTGGATCGAGGTTAAAGTTAGGGTTAGGATTAGGGCCAGAGTTGAGGTTAAGGTTAATAGGATTAGGGCCAGGGTGAGCGTTTTGGTTTGAGGTTAAGGTTAGGTTTTTCTTTATGGAAGTAGCACATTAATTTACTTTGTATGACATCAACAATACATCTAATTAATATAAATGACGTATCAACAGAACACCTTCAAAATATTTAACCTCAGTGTATTCAGATGCTTCAATACTGCCACTTCAGTACTATGTTATTGACATGTTACTGATACTCTGTTAAGAGTTTATTAATCGTCTACAAAAGACCACTCAAAATAAAGTATTACCAGATATATAATAAGTTTTATTATATAGATGCAAGAACACATCAAAAAGTCACAAGAATTTCTTAATATTTTTTTACACAGTAGTGACCTTGCAAGCTAGATTGAAGAAAGTTTGCTTCCAGATTTTTCCTGGATGTTTCAGCCCACATATGGATTTGTTACATTTCATCACCAGAACACTCATTTAACATAAATAACTATTGCTTAGTCAAACCAGGTATTGGGTGTTATTGCAAATAATACTGAGCCTCCATGAGGAGAGGTAATGGTAAATGAACATACTGATGGATGTAAAATCGCTGCTTATTAATGCTATTTGTATATTTTCTAGTGTTTTCTGAGCAAATCAGTGCTTACTCCACAGTTAACCAACCTGTCTAATTTTCTCAGGTGCCTATAACTGCTGGACATCAATATAAGTGTTCCACTTTTAACCTGAACAATGCCTAACTAATACTTTATGGTCATGTTGGAAAACAAATTAAGTAAATAAATAAAGATCTTCGTACTTTGTCATCTATTGTACTTTTATGGTGTTGTTTTCTTCAAAATAAACCATTTAAGATGTTAAACTGTTGCAAACTACCAAGAACACGTTTTCATTTGAATGCTATGTGTCGCCACAGTTACGTATTTATTAAAACTATAAACCCGAAGAAATCGATTGTCATTTCCTGTGATTTTTGGAGAATATGAAGATGTAAGAATTCACTGCAGGTATAAACCAACGTTCTGAACAATAATCACATCTGTCCTGCTGTTCTGGGATGCCTCTCTAAGCGGGGACAATTTGGATCTTCAGCGGCGGACAGGATGACGGAGGGTCCCCGGCACAGGTCAGTGCTTTTGGAAAATGTGTGTTTAACCTCGGGGTGAGTGTGAGGGCATGGCGCATTAGCCCTGATTCATTAGGCACCTGCTTTAGGTGAGCCCTTTACGTGTGAGCTGAGAAAGAAAAGAGCACAAATCAATGCCAAATCAATTCCCCTCATTTCACACAAGGCTGCGTCTCCGCCATTAGCCGCAGCTTGATAGATCAACGCCCAGCACCAGCTTTTATGACACTGTGACAGCGCTAAAACCTGAAAAATGCACAAAGCCTGACCTCTGCAACTGACAATACATTTACAGACTGCTATGTTAATGATTAGCTTCACTGGTCATTGTTTCTAGTATGACCATTCACTCCAAATGTCCATTTTAATAGCCATCAGTTTTACGGCGCGTTAGTTAGTTAGGTGGTATTCTGTCAATCAAAGAGTCAATATGAGTCAATGAATATTCTAAATTCTAAGCACGCCCACAACCACAGGTATCTGCATCTGTCACTAAGTGACTTTGATTGATGGCTTGGCTGAGAAATGTGATGCAAGTGTCATTATTTGGCTCTGATCAGTAATTAAACACGACTCAGCAATTCTGAAGCACATGCATATGGCATGCACACAGTGTGAAATCCTCATGGCCTTCCAGGCCCACAGAGAAGGCCTGATGATTTCTGGGAACTAAACAAAGATATGTCTGAAATTTTTGGTTCGTTTCTATTTAACAGAATCATAATTCTGGCTTGTTGCATTTAAACTCTGTAAGTGTTGTAGAACAATCCTTATTTCATTGTTTGTTTTACTCCTGTATTATCTAGATATCTTCAGCCAATCAAGACCTGTGTGTTGGGAGCTTCATTAACTGGGTTTGCATGGCCGAACAGCTGCACGCAGGCCTAGGACTTCTATTTGCAATGCCAAGGAACGGTGTAAAGAGACCCCACTGGACTCTTGAGCAGTAAAAACCTGTTCTCTGGAGTGAAGAATCACTATCTGGCAGCCTGATGGATGAATCTGGATTTGGTGGTTGCCAGAAAAACCTCTATATACTGGAAATTGCAAACAGTACAGTTTGGTGGAGGGATAACGGGCTGGGGCTGTTTTCATGGCTTGGGCCTCTTGGATCCAGTGAAGGGTAATGTTAATGCTACATAAACTACTGATATACAAATATCATCATCATCCTCATTGTTGACCTCTTAGTCCAGATAGGGTCACCATTGTTATAGAAATATATTTCAGATTATTATGTGCCTCCAACTTTGTTTAGGGAAGTCCTTTTCATTTTCAGCAGACTGATCCCTTTCACACAAAGACATGGTTTGATGAGTTAGGAATGAAGGAACTGCAGTGGCTTATACAGGGCCCTGACCTCAACCCCACTGAACACCTTAACGATGAATTGTAACATGATTTGTGAGACAGAGCTTCTCGTCCAACATCGTGTCTGACGTAAAAAATTCTCTTTTGACTGAATGGGCACAAATTCCTACAAACACACCCAAACTCTTGGTGCAGTCATGGGCTGGAGGTTAGGGACCCAGCCTTGTGACTAGAAGGTCGCTGATTCGATCCCCAGAGCCGACAGCACATGACTGAGGTGTCCTAACCCCCAACTGCTCCCTGGGCGCCGTGGCTAGGGCTGCCCACCGCTCCGGGCAAGTGTGCTCACTGCCCCCTAGTGTGTGTGTGCTCACTAGTGTGTATGTGGTGTTTCACTTCATGGATGGGTTAAATGCAGAGGTGATATTTTCCTGTTGTGGGACTAATAAGGGTCTCTTAATCTTTTAATCTTAAAAGCCCCCCCAGAAGAGTGGAGACTTTGGGCCAACTCCATATTAATGCCCAAGGTTTTGGAATGGGATGTCCAACAAGCCCATATAGGAGTGATAGTCAGGTATCCACATATTTTTGGTCATGTAGCATAGGTTAACCACCAAAATAACTAGGAAGTAATAGTGGAATCAAGAAATCACATTTTGTTTTCCAATGGTTAGGACCACTTTTGTGAGAAAAGAGGTCATTCTAAGCCTGAACTCGCAAAATGCGAACCCTAAATCCAGTTTCTTGTCCTTGATATGTATGAAACCATTGATGTAGTTGATTGGTCACTTGGTGTCACACTTACCAGTCAATGCAAAATTCATTATCAGAAACTGGATTCGAGTTCCAGATTTACAGATTTCTTCTCTAGGCCTTCTCTAAGCGCTAGACATGTCACTGATGGGAAATGTCAGCGGTAGCTCACCAAGACTTCAGAGAGTTGTCTGAAGTGGAAAAAGAGTAAAGTTTTGAGACTTTACACCTGAAACAGTGTCCAAACTTTTGCACCTTGCTTTTGCAGCTCTATGGCAGAACTCTTTACTGAAGGAGTCACTGCAAAACCTCTACAAACATGTCAAAACAAATAAAGGACAAGTGATAATCTAATTACTTTAAAAAATAGTGACATGCATAAAACTCCTGGCATCTCTCTAAGTTAATACATCCCCTTTGGCAGAGATCATAGCTTGCAAACACTTTTTGAAGCCAGCTAAGAGTCTTTCTGTTCTCGTTTTAAGAATTTTCTCTTGCTCTTTCTTGCAGAACCTTTCTAGTTCTGGCCTGTTTTGGATGCACATTTAATATCTACCCATGGACTGTCAGTGATGTTCAAGTCAGGGAATATGAGGGACATTCCAAAAGATTCCGTTTGCGTTTCTTGGAATAGTTCATAGTGGATTTTGAAGTATGTTTTGGATCTTTGTGCTGTTGTAGAATCCAGCCCCTTTTCATCTTCAGATTCTTGAATGACGGGGGATTTGTTGATAATTAGTTGAATCCATTCTTTCATCTACCCATGCAATGTTTCCTGTGATGCTGGCTGCCATGCAACCTCAAGGTAAAACAGGCCCACAGCCAGTTAACAAGGTGTTCCTTTCATCAAATGCTGCTTATTTTATTTTCCATATATACCTTTAATGATAGTGGCCGAAGAGTCCACAGCCTTCGTTTCTTACTAATGACTATCAGGGCATGTTTGTGCAAGCAGCACTGCACAGTAGAATGGTGCACCACCACTCCTGTGTCAGTTAGACCTTTCTGTTGGTCCTTTGTTTTCATATTGAGGTCTTGCTTACAGGTAGATTTATCTAGGTCTTCCACATCTTATCTTGACTTACACAGTTCCCCTTAACTGCAATTTTACCCATTTAGATTGCAGTTGGAAGTGTTTTGATGTCTTTTTACAGCTTTCCACTGCTTTGTAACCATCAGTTAGCTTAATTTTCAGTTCACCAGCCAACTGCTTAGAGGAGCCTGTGGTTGCTCAGTGTTAGCAGAAGGTTTATTATGCTCTGGAATCAGCTGACAGTACCCACAGGCGGTCAGGCTTCTGAACAAGCTGTGAAGCTGTGGGTCCTTCCCCAGTTACCATTTCACTCAGTCACTTAGTCACTTTGTCAGCATCATTATTATTATTAATGTATCATATCATCTCTGCCATGGACAAGAATACTTTAAAACTAAGTCATTTTAAATAACAATAATGCCAAGTCACTTAAGTCACTTTAAAATGTATGTTGTCTCTATATGTTGTGTATATTATGTATTTCAATTTGTTTTTTATATTTTCACTATAATATAATATAATCACTATAATACTTTTATATTTTTACTTTCTGAATAGTGATTAGCTGAGCCTCACCACAAGCATTTCAATGCTTAAATGTCCTGACATGTGCAAATAAACCTAAAACTTGAAACTAATGACAGTTCTGGATTTGCCTAACTGGTCTTAACAATTAAAGCCTAACTAGTTAATAAAGAGACATTACACCTAAAAGTGGGGGCCAAACTTTGCACATGCCATTTAGGGGATAATCGTAAACCTAAAACATTCACCTGAAGAACAAAAAAACAAATGGCTCTTTACAAAGTCAGGCACATTTTAAAGTTCTAGACAAGGTAAGCTTGCCCTGTTTTTCTCTGGTCTTACCACAAAGTCAGTCAAAGTCAGGACATTTTTCACAAATACAAACACATCCACACACACACACACACACACACACACACACACACACACACACACAAAGGACATCAGTCTATTTCTCTCCAAAGCTGGCCTGCACCTACTTAACGTCTAACACCTACTCATTTCAATCAATCTCTTGGAAAAAGAATGGAGAGCATTCTCGACCTTTGGCATGCTAATCAAGGCTCTTGTTCAGTCTTCCTCACACAGCACCACCATCTACTCCATCACACCACCATCTACAGCAGTGAGGCGGCACAGTGTATCAAATCACGCTCACACTGATTGAAATCTCCCTCTTTCATATTTCATATCTCATCAGATCAGCAGATGTAAAAAAACAAAACATAAATAGGCTCATGCCTAACATGAGTGATTGATATGATTATACATGCTTCTGTGTGTTATTTTCATTTCTGTCTTGTGTAGAAAGGCATCTAATGTATAATTATGATAGATCTGTGTTTATTTTGGTACTGGTTGAGTTCACATATGTACACACTGACTGGCCACTTTATAAGAAACCCCTACCTTGCAGCTCCACCTTGCTGGCGTTAGCCCATCTGCTGATGCACAATTTGTGTTCCACTAGATCTTCACCAGAGGTCAGTGTCACTGATGGGCTGAGAATGGGCCTCCATCCAAATAATACCTGGACAACATTGGTCTTGTGGTCGGGAACTTGCCAAATGAATGGAGTAGATGGGGGCTCAATAGATTGGCTTCAGTAATTGTATATATATATAATACTGTGCCAGTGGATATATTGGGCAAAGAATGTTGGAGAAGGAGCTGCCGGGTAGAAGGAGAAGAGGTAGACCTCAGAGAAGGTTTATGGATGTAGTGAAGGTGGACATGGAGATGGTTGGTGTGAAAGTAGAGGAGGCAGTGGATAGGGCAAGATGGAGGCAGATGATCCGCTGTGGCGACCCCTAAAGGGAGCAGCTGAAAGAAGAAGAAGACGATATAGTACTGTGCCAAAGTCAGAGACCACCCTTTATTTAAATTTCAGTGTCAATTATTTATTTATTTCTCTTTATTTTTCAGTTTTTGACATAATTTGAAACTACCGGTGGGCCTTTACATTGTGTGTAAATTTCATGATAAATGGACCAAAAGAAGTGGCCCAGAATTACTTGGGAAGAATGCCTGGTTCCATCGACTTACATTAAAAGTAAAGTAGGTTTTTGCCTTCTCCTGTAAAGTCACCATTCTGGAGATACGAACTTGTTCTGACAGCAGTGAAATGAGTGCATATCCGTAGTACAGTGCATCCGGAAAGTATTCACAGCGCTTCACTTTTTCCACATTTTGTTTTGTTACAGCCTTATTCCAAATTGAATTAAATTAATCTTTTTCCTCTAAATTCTACACAAAATACCCCATTGTGACCATGTGAAAAACGTTTTCTCGAGAGTTTTGAAAATTTATTAAAATTAAAAAACAAAGAAATCATATTTACATAAGTATTCACAGCCTTTGCTTAATACTTTGTAGAACCACCTTTGGCAGCAACTACAGCCTCAAGTCTTTTTGAATATGATGCCACAAGCTTGGCACACCTATCTTTAGGCAGTTTTGCCCATTCTTCTTTGCAGTACCTCTGAAGCTCCATCAGGTTGGATGGGAGACGTCTGTGCACAGCCATTTTCAGATCTCTCCAGATATGTTCAATCGGATTCAAGTCTGGGCTCTGGCTGGGCCACTCCAGGACATTCACAGAGTGGTCCTGAAGCCACTGCTTTGAGATCTTGGCTGTGTGCTTCGGATCGTTGTCCTGCTGAAAAATGAACCGTCGCCCCAGTCTGAGGTCAAGAGCGCTCTGGAGCAGGTTTTTATCCAGGATGTCTCTGTACATTGCGGCATTCATCTTTCCCTCTATCCTGACTAGTCTGCCAGTTCCTGCTGCTGAGAAACATCCCCATAGCATGATGCTGCCACCACCATGCTTGACTGTAGGGATGGTATTGGCCTCGTGATGAGCAGTGCCTGGTTTCCTCCAAACATGACGCCTGGCATTCACACCAAAGAGTTCAATCTTTGTCTCATCAGACCAGAGAATTTTGTTTCTCATGGTCTGAGAGTCCTTCAGGTGCCTTTTTGCAAATTCCAGACGGGCTGCCTTGTGCCTTTTACTAAGGAGTGGCTTTCGCCTGGCCACTCTGCCATACAGGCCTGATTGGTGGATTGCTGCAGAGATGGTTGTCCTTCTGCAAGGTTCTCCTCTCTCCACGGAGGAACGCTGGAGCTCTGACAGAGTGATCATTGGGTTCTTGGTCACCTCCCTGACCAAGGCCCTTCTCCCCCGATCGCTCAATTTAGACGGCCGGCCAGCTCTAGGAAGAGTCCTGGTGGTTCCGAACTTCTTCCATTTACGAATGATGGAGGCCACTGTGCTCATTGGGACCTTCAACGCAGCAGTAATTTTTCTGTATCCTTCCCCAGATTTGTGCCTCGAGACAATTTTGTCTCGGAGGTCTACAGACAATTCCTTTGACTTCATGCTTGGTGTTTGCGCTCTGACATGCAGTCAACTGTGGGACCTTATATAGACAGGTGTGTGCCTTTCCAAATCATGTCCAATCAACCACAGGTGGACTCCATTTAAGCTGTAGAAACATCTCAAGGATGATCAGTGGAAACAGGATGCACCTGAGCTCAATTTTGAGCTTCATGGCAAAGGCTGTGAATACTTATGTAAATATGATTTCTTTGTTTTTTAATTTTAATACATTTTCAAAACTCTCGAGAAAACTTTTTTCACATGGTCACAATGGGGTATTTTGTGTAGAATTTTGAGGAAAAAGATTAATATAATTAAATTTGGAATAAGGCTGTAACAAAACAAAATGTGGAAAAAGTGAAGCGCTGTGAATACTTTCCGGATGCACTGTAAATTAGGGGTTAAAGTAGCAGCCCCACCTCAAGCAGTACAGCCCGAGTTTGCTGATTGTAACTGATTGTAGTTAACAGATAAATACACAGAAGCTTCAACAACTAAATATAACTTACCATTTTTACACTATTTACTGCTTATGTCCACCCTTTACCTTTATTATGGCTTCCATTCTTTTCAGGAGACTCACTTTTGCGGACACACCTCCAAAGCTTGCGGACAAAGCTCCAAAGTCTTAGAAGCTGGTTGAGTTTTCTGCTGCTCACATTACAAGATGTTGAGGTCTAGACCTCTGGGGCGGTCAGTTCATTGTTCAGCTTCATTGTTTGATGTGTCCGTCTCCTTTTCTCAGTGAAGTTCTTCTTGAGAGCAACAAATCCTTTTTGCTACTTTTTAGTATGACGTAGGTGTTTCTAATAAAGTGGACACAGAGTAGAAGTACAAGGTGTTTCTAATAAAGTGGCGAGTAAGTGAAAGTATGAAGTGGGTGTTTCTAATAAAGTGGCCAGTGAGTGCATGTCTATGGAAGTGTATGTGTATATCGCTTTGTTTCAGTATGTCAGTTCCAGAAGGGGGTGGACGTGATCTGGAGTGATTGATTGGACTCCCATAGTGCCTTGTGGTGTCTCAGGACCAACCCTCAGCTCTGACTCCTATAAACACATCCGAACTCAGCCAGGCCTGATTGATTAGCCTATAGACCAGACCAGTCACCAATGAATAATTAAAGCTCTTGTCCCTGAATTGTCTGTCACACAGTATTGCTGACTTACGGAAAGTTCTGCCCTGGTCACTTTTGAGGGGGGCGGTGGCCAAGCACTGAAAAAGTGATGTATTGAATTTACTTGATTCAAGTGTCTACATTACACTACAGTTCCGCATGAATAAATATGACACATCAACAAAGTTGCTGTCAAACTGAAAAATGAAAAGACAAAACATGTTAAAATTTTCAACTATTCTACCGTTACCGTACAAACCGTCTTTCAGAGTGGTTTGATGTGACATGGTTCATTGTAGAGAAACACACCAATTTTCTTTATAATGGGGGTGATAGGAACCAGGGGTCTCCAACAAAATATCCTTTTCATTTAAAAGCCAGAATGACCAGTGAACCTACTTGTGTCTTCTGAGTTTTCACATCATCGCTGTCCAAAGAAAAGTCTCGGTGCATCCATCAATAAAGGCAGCAGGGAGCTTCTTTCATACAGTAATAGGAAACACAGTAGCACACAGAAAGCTCCGATTCCACATGCTTTCCCCTTTTTTGTATGCTAGACAATGCTGAAGTGGGTTACCGGGAGAGTTGAGACAATTCCTGAGTGTTTTGGGCCAAAACTCATGTATATATGCCAAGGAACGGTCAGATAAGCTATAAATCACTGTTGTTGGAAGAAAACCTTGTATCTCCATTTTTGTCATTTTTCAGTTTTTGACATCATTTTAAAGTCTTTGTTGGCCTTTACATTGTGTTTAAATTTCATGATAAATGGACCAAAATAAACGGCCCAAAATCGCTTGGAAAAATGTCTGGTTCCATTGACTTACATTAAAAGTAAAGTAGGTTTTTTCCTTCTCTTGTAAAGTTACCATTTTGGAGATACGACGTTTTGTTCTGACAGCAGCGAAATGAGCGCATATCCGTAGTAAATTAGGGGTTAAACTAGCAGCCCCACCTCAAGCAGTACAGCCCCGGTTTGCTGAACGTGATTGACTGTAGTCTCCTGCAGTGCATGGAGTTCAGATGAAGCTGAATTCAGCTTCTTATTCTCATTTCCCGTTCCACCTTAAATGATTTAGCAGTACATTCTGATGCCTGTACAGGCCCAACATTTTACTGCCGCACTTCTTAGGGTGGAATGGACATTCGAATAAGGAGCTAACGACAGCCGCGAGAGACCAGTGCATCAGATTTATGCAAATTGATGGTGTGAATCTGATACCAGCTGACATAACAGAGCTCAGTAATTTTTTGCATTAGCAATGTAGCAATTTTCATATGGGAATCATATAAAGCAGCAGCTGCACAAAAACCAAGACGGCCTCCAAGAGGACAAGGATGAGAAAGGTTCCAGAGGATGAGGACATATCTGAGCAGGTGGGCAGTGAGAAATTCTAACTTACTGAGCTAGCATTATTTTGTAGCAGTGACTGCCATGATTACATCCCATTTAAGATAAAAGCGTTCATCGGTTTTCATTCTAGCTGTCTTAGTTCCCTCGGTGTAGCACATAAATAGTAAATAAGGGTAAGAAATGAAGACGAAAAATGTGCAGATTTCAGAAAATGTTATTTTGCTGTGCGATGGGTAGCGGCGTCACCTCACAGCAAGAAGGGCCTGGGTTCGATTCCCCGGCCGGGTGACCGGGGTCCTCTCTGTGTGGAGCTTGCATGTTCTCCCCGTGTCTGTGTGGGTTTCCTCCCACAGTCCCAAGACAGGCAGTCAGGCTTACTGGACTTGCTAAATTGCCCCTAGGTGTGTGTGTGAATGTGTACGTCTGTCTGTCTGCCCACTTTGTGATGGACTGGCGACCTGTCCAGGGTGTATCCTGCCTTCCACCCAATGAATGCTGCAATAGGCTCCAGCTCCTCCCACAACCCAGACGGAGAAGCGGCTTAGAGGATCTGTATGTTTTGTGTATGTGTTTTGCACTGTATGTGTGTGTAGAGTTAGAGTTCGGGGTGTTGTGCATCATCTGAAAACAAGGGGACATGCATGCCGACCAACTCCTCTGAGAGAGGCAAGTTGCGCTCGCACCTGCACGTGTGGCCTCCTACAAACAGAACACAAGCACACATGCGCCAGCTGTGACTTTCTGCATATTTTGGAGCATCCTACTGTAAATAAGTTGAAAATCAAATTCGAGCAGGTGCTGGAATCTGCATCTGAACTCGAAACCGAAAGGGCTCTTATTTACTATGAGCACAGCATGAAGAAAGACGGGCCATCTGGACTGTGGTTCTGGGGTCTTTTCCATCTCAAGCAAGCTTCATACTCATATGCATACAAAGGGTAGATATAAAGTAATATATTCCATGAAATCTCAGTGGCTGAAGCGTTTTCGTCTAACAGACTTTGCAGGAAAGATCCTGTACCTCTCCGGCTTGTGGAGCACTGTTGCTAGTATAGAGCGATAGTGCCATCTGCTGTCTAAGTCAGGTGAGCTAAAATAAGGCCAAGTGCAGTTTTACAATCGAATGCAATGCATGGTTTAAAGTTGTCTTGCATCTGCATTTGAGGTCAACTTCAAACAGAGCACATGCAACAAATTCATTGGAATTAAACCCATATCCATCAGCATTTACGTGGTCTTTGTTTTTGCAGAGGTATATTCTAGAACACGTGTCAGGATCCAGTCCTCACGGCCCAAAGCACGGCAGATTTCAGCACCCTTCCTCATTAAACACACCTGATTCAGCTCATTAGCTAATTAGCACAGCTTTCATGAACTGAATTCAGTGTTATATGAGGGTAAATGCTAATCTCTGCAGCACTTCGGCCCAGAAGGTCACCGTACAGTAAATAAGACGTCTCCTACACCGGGGAACGCGGTGACAAATCCACATTGAAATGAGCATCTGGATAGTTTGGCTCCGGAACCGAATCACTCTGACTGACAATAGACATGACACGAAGAAAGTAGGGCCATCTGGATGGTGGTTCTGTGATCCATTAGAAAAAAATGACTTGTTCTCTAAAACCCTGTTGCCAAGATCTGCCAAAGAGCGAGGAGAATAGCTTTAGCTCCCTCTAGTGGCCTGAAACGGAGCGGAATTACATACAGGATGATTCAAAAAGATTCATCCGATTTCAAAGTGCCATATTTTAATAACCGTGGGGCGTCTAGGAAGCAGTCACAATCCAATTGAAAGGGGGGGGTCATAGAGCTTCTGACTGCCAGTGGAAGACGGTTCCCTTCATTTACATAATACATATACATAATATAATAATTACAGAATAAACTTTACGCTCATTTACACCATTTACAGTTGTTCTGTAGTGATTTACAAGCGAAATAAATACATTTGAAATTGGATGAAACTTTTTGAAACACTTTGTATATTAAGTCCACAGAAAATTATGCCACAATTATGAGATTTATTTTGTTATACGTTTTATATCTGCATAACTATTTACCATGTACATTTAGCCATTCCACTCAGTTATCATGGCCAAAAACCTCCTTATAGGCATTTACATTTTAAAGTTACCACTTCCAACTTCTAGTGTCTCTCCCTCACCCAAAAACGTCCTCTGTCAGTTATACTGGTGAAATACTCGCTGCTGTCGGGAAAAAACCTCGTATCTCATTTTTCACGTTAAACAGTTGTTGATATAATTTGAAGTTCCTGTTGCTCTTTATATTGTACGTACATTTCATGATGAATGGACAAACAAGAAGGGCTAAAAATGACTTGCAAAAACGCCTGGTTCCATTGACCTGAGTTGGGGCAATTCCCAACGGGCTGGTAGTGTTTTGGGCCAAAACTCATGTATATATGCAAAGGACTGGTCAGACAACTTTTTCAGTTTTTGACATCATTTGAAAGTCCCTGTTGGCCTTTACATTGTATGGAAATTTCATGATAAATGGACCAAAAGAAACGGCCCAAAATGACTTGGAAAAATGTCTGGTTCCATTGACTTACATTAAAAGTAAAGTAGGTTTTTTCCTTCTCCTGTAAAGTCACAATTTTGGAGACGCAAACTTTTGTTCTGACAGCAGCATGTTGAAATTTCCTCTAGTTCACTCTTAAGTCTTTCAAAGAGCCGAGCTGAGCTTCTCAGAAAAAAAAGTCATTGATTAGAGCAGCTTGCCCTGTCTTTCAAAGATGTTTGGCACAACAAGCCAATACACGGTCACAAGGCAACAGTGGGTGGGCCAAAGAAGATGACTATGGAGTTTTTGAGGGGGGTCTAATGCAGGTTTTAGATGGAAGTATCAGCCGACAAGGTGAAACTACTGGCCTGTGTATATAATAAACTGTTTTCAAAGCTCTGAACATTTCTCAGTTTAACAGTTTTGCTCCGTTTCCATGTGTGTGGGAGTATCTAGACATTTGGACAGACAAAGGTTGGAAGATGTTGGTGGTTTCAACCTCTGACTATGAGGGATTCCACATCAAGGCCTCTGTAAGTCTTAAATTTTAAGATTTGTATTATTTTCCAAAATTTTATCCAAGAAAACATTCGTTTTAAGGATACACAACTAAACATTAAGGCTCTTTAGGGTTCTTTAGTGAAGAAAATGGTTCTGTATAGAGCCATGAGCACTCAAAGAACCCTTTGCTTGATTAAATTGGTCTTTGCATTGTTAAAGGCTCTTTAGATTGAGGGAGACCGATGGAGCAATGGTTCTACAGGACTAAAAAGGGTTCCTCTATTGTTAAAGGCCTGGCATTATAGCAATGGAAGTATCCCTTTTGGTGCTACACAGAACCCTTTCCAAAAAAGTTCTATATAGAGCCATTCACAACACATTTTACAGGACACATACAGAACCCTTAAACAATGAAAAGGACCCTTTAATCACTCAAAGGGTTCTTTGAGTGTTCATGGCTTCACATAGAACCGTTTTCTTTACCAAAGAACCCTTGAGGAACCATTGCTTTAAGAGTGTAGAATTAGCAGGTACTTCCAATGCTTTCCTTCTTTCCAAAATCTTCGGAAAATGTATGTGAATTTGAGGTCACCTTGTGTGGGATATTCCAGACATTCCAGATTTGGGATGAATGCATTCAGATATACTGCTTTAATGGATGAACCGAAAAGGGATGATTCCAACATGAGGTGTCAAATGGATTCACGCACTCAAAGTAAAGTGTAGCTGTACATTCAATAAGTAGTACCAAACTGTCACTGGGGTGGGACCCTCAAGGGCCCATCACAGTGCCTTTAGTCTGGGAACATAACTGAACCATAATCCACTCAGATGATCTGTTCTAAGCTGGACTGACTCCACACACCCCGCCTCGCCTCGCCTCGCCTCCAGGCTTTGATTCTACTGCTCTGCTTTAAAACATTCGGTTATGAAAAGGTACAAATGCCAACTTTTCACCTGGAGGAACTGATTTAACCCTCACAATCAGACCGTAGAACCACGGTAGAACCTTTGAGGGAACATCTACACTGTTTGTACCTTGATGAACGAAAAATGTACCTGCATAGAAAGCACCAGAATGAATGAAAGAGTGAATGAATTCACGTTTTATGTGATTTGGGACACCAAACCTGAGCATGTTAAGCAAAAAATAAAAATAAAAATCGGTTTAAACGTGTTATGCTGTCGTTTTCGGACAAAAGATGACAATGTGATCAATATAAAGCCGTTGCTGAGCTTCTGTCGAGGCCTTTTATCCCTTCGTGCTGAAAGAAATGAAGATGTTCTCCTTCCTAGCTGAGGCGGAACCTTCGCTGTGGGGCTGCGGCGCGCAGTCGGTCCGCCGCCGGATGCCGGGGGTGTTTTCAAAGTTAGCGCTCTCCGAGCTTCGCCTTTCCCCGTTTTTACACCGGAGACGGCGGCGTTTGGACGCTAAGCACCGGGACCCCGACGACGGCGCTGTGCAGGGCGCTGGTGTGTGCGCGGCGGAGTCTTACTATGGTCTAAAAACCTCCGCGCTTCTGGACGTTAGCGTTAGCTTCCGCCGGTGGCTAACTAACTAGCAGAGGTAGGTTAGCCGCTAAGCTAATGTTGTTGATGTGTCAGCGCCGAGAGCCGCTTTGTAAGTGTGAGGCTTATCGGGAGAGGCCGTGTGGACTGAACAGCACAAAGAATCGGGCTTTTCTGAGTGAAATGTGGCCTGTTCGCGGTGCCGAAACCAGCCGGCAGGGCTGTGTCAGTAGCTAATGCTAACACGGGTCTGTCAAACAGCGAACCCGAGCAGAAAACGCTGGAAACCAGACCTTCAGACCGACTGGTCCTCAGAGCCTCAAACCTACTCGCCCCCAGAGCCCCAGACCTTCAGACCGACTGGTCCTCAGAGCCTCAAACCTACTCGCCCCAGAGCCCCAGACCTTCAGACAGACTGGTCCTCAGACCCTCAGAGCCCCAGACCCTCAGACCGACTGGTCCTCAAAGCCTCAAACCTACTCGCCCCAGAGCCCCAGACCTTCAGACAGACTGGTCCTCAGAGCCTCAAACCTACAGAGCCCCAGACCTTCAGACCGACTGGCCCTCAGAGCCCCAGACCCTCAGACCGACTGGTCCTCAGAGCCTCAGACCGACTGGCCCTCAGACCCTCAGAGCCCCAGGCCCTCAGACCCTAAGAGCCCCAGACCCTCAGAGAGACTGGCCCTCAGACCCTAAGAGCCCCAGACCCTCAGACAGACTGGCCATCAGAGCCCCAGACTTTCAGACTGACTGCCACTCAGAGCCCCAGACCCTCAGACCGACTGGCCCTCAGAGCCCCAGACCCTCAGACCGACTGGCACTCAGAGCCTCAGAGCCCCAGACCCTCAGATCGACTGGCCCTCAGAGACCCAGACACTCAGACCGACTGGCCCACCTGCGCCGCCGGGTTATGAACTGACCGGGATTGTTGTGACATTTCTTCATCCAGAAATATTAAAGTGTGTAATTTTTGGCCTAAATTACAAAAAATATGGTTCTTTAGTAACATCAGTGGTTCTATTTGGAACCATGAGTTGTATTTACAGCTAAAGTGGTTCTTTGCATAGTGAAGTGGTTCCTCAGAGTGATGGAGATTGTGTAGTATATGGTTCTATATAGAACATTTATGGAAATAGTCCTGTCTAGCACCAAAAGGAGTTCTGCTATTTTTGTGATGTTAAGCTTGTAACAGTAGAATAACCATTTCTGTGCTGAGTAGAACCATATCCAACTGTACTGTGCTGAATAGAACCGTATCCAACACATTCTTCGTCAGTCTGGGGAACCATTTCACCATGAAATATTTCTGTAAGGACTTCATGGTTCTGAATAGAACCATTCTGTTTACTAAAGAACCCTTGAAGAACCATGTTTTTGAGTGTGTACTGTTTTATGTGTGAGACATGCAGTGACTGGGATTGTTATGGCATTTCCTTGTCCAAGAATATTAAAGGATGTCATTTTTGGCCGCGTTCAGATGTTTCTTTGGAAATCTCTTCAATCACGGAGGGTTTTGGATGAGTCTCTTCTAATTCTTGTGCAGAAATATCAGATGTTTGAGTCTCTGCAGCATGAAATTATGATGAATGTTGAGTCGGATTGATGTAAAATTCGCCTGAATTCTGACTGTTGAGATGATTTATGTTAAGATATGCAGAACATACACTACATTGCCAAAAGTATTCGCTCGTCTGCCTTCACACGCGTATGAACTCGAGTGACATCCCATTCTTAATCCATAGGGTTTAATATGATGTCGGCCCACCCTTTGCAGCTTCAACTCTTCTGGGAAGGCTTTCCACAAGGGTTAGGAGTGTGTTTATGGGAATGTTTGACCGTTCTTCCAGAAGCACATTTGTGAGGTCAGACACTGATGTTGAACGAGAAGGCCTGGCTCACGGTCTCCACTCTAATTCATCCCAAAGGTGTTCTATAGGGTTGAGGTCAGCACTCTGTGCAGGCCATTCAAGTTCTTCCACACCAAACTCGCTCATCTGTGTCTTTATGGACCTGCTTTGTGCACTGATGCGCGGTCATGTTGGAACAGGAAGGGGCTGTTCCCAAACTGTTCCCACCAAGTTGGGGGAATGAAATTGTCCAAAATCTCTTGGTGCTGAAGCTTTGAGTTCCTTTCACTGGAACTAAGGGGCCGAGCCCAACTCCTGAAAAACAACCCCACACCATAATCTCCCTCTACCAAACGTTACACTCAGCACAATGCAGTCAGACAAGTACCGTCTCCTGGCCACCGCCAAACCCAGACTCGTCCATCTGATTTCCAGATGGTGAAGCGTGATTGGTCACTCCAGAGAACACGTCTCCACTGCTCTAGAGTCCAGTGGCGGCGCTTTACACCACTGCATTTGACGCTTTGCACTGCACTTGGTGATGTAAGGCTTGGATGCAGCTGCCCGTCCAGGGAAACCCATTCCATGAAGCTCTCTACGCTGTTCTTGAGCTGATCTGAAGACCACATGAAGTTTGGAGGTCTGTAGTGATTCACTCTGCAGAAGGTTGGTGACCTCTGCGCTCTATGCGCCTCAGCATCTGTCATTTTACGTGGCCGACCACTTCGTGGCTGAGTTGCTGTCGTTCCCAATCGCTTCCACTTTGTTATAATCCCACTGACAGTTGACTGTGGAATATTTAGTAGTGAGGAAATTTCACGACTGGATTTGCTGCACAGGTGGTGTCCGATCACGGTACCACGCTGGAATTCACTGAGCTCCTGAGAGCGACCCATTCTTTCACTAATGTCTGTAGAAGCAGTCTGCAGGCCTAGGGGCTCGGCTTTATACACCTGTGGCCATGGAAGTGATTGGAACACCTGAATTCAATTATCTGGATGAGTGAGTGAATACTTTTGGCAATATAGTGTATTTACAGTACAATCCTTGCCAGTGAACTATGAGGGGGGAAAAAAAGCACCATAATAATCGCTCATTAATCATAATCGAGGTAGAACTTTCAATTAATCACGATATTGATTTGAAGTTATATCGCCCAGCACTACCTCTGAGTACGAGTGAGTTTCTGATAAAGGTCCTTATCTAGTGTCAGCCTTCCCATGGACAGCCTTACTGATAAACTCCTGACTCCTGACTGTTGTTCAGCAAAAAGTATTTGTCTAAGGGAGATGGCAGGCTTCACCGTACGTGTTATGCTGGGTGTTCTCGGTTTAAATTGTCAGGAGTTGAATTATTTACTTGCCTTGCTATTTATGTCATGTGTTCAAATTGTCTTCGGACAGGTGGGTTTGAGCGCACGCATGTGTGTTGCTCAGCTATGCTGACGTTGGCGAGTAAGCTGAAGAGGGAGGAAGGAGTGAGAGCGGGCGGAAGCCCTGCAGGCTCCCACGATGCCTCACACAGGGTGTCCATCAGAGACCGGCTGCTCATTAAAGGTATGCAGAGATTGAAGGAAGCATAATACACGTGAAATATTAGCACTTTCAGTATTAAGTGTGGGTCACTACATGGACCAGGGGTTGGCGAAGTGTTGTAAAGCAGAACGTCAGTAGTTTTCACGAGTTTCAGGATTACGTGGGGCCGGCCTTACGGAGCACGCTCTACTTGCACTTCTGACTTGTTCTGACTAATCTTCAGCTTCTAAAACCATAACAAATGCATACAGGTACACACAACATACACACACAACACATATAGGCTGTAATTGAGCTTCATGTGCAGATGAAAATGTGGTGTTCACAACAAACAGCCTGTGAAACATGGAGCAAAGTTGAGAGGTAATCTTTCCAAAGAAGGGAAGAGAAATCATAATATGTTAATATGTAGAAAGTAAAATGGCTTTTAATACAGCTAAAAACACTGTTATTACCACTGCCAGCATATTAGTGCTTTTAGGCATAATGATTGCTTCTTATTCTTCATGTTTATTTAGCATTATTATTATTATTATTATTGTTAAAAAGAATGGCACAGCAACATTGCTGCCATGATGTGTGATCTCTGAGGCATCAAACAAGGGAAAAATATAGGCTTTAAATGAGGGAAATAAAGGGTGATTCAAAGAGATTCATACAATTATAAAAATATGTTTTTCACTTGTAAATCATTACAGAACCATGCAGTAAACTGTAAAAGGTTTAAATGAGCATACAGTTCGTCTTTTTACAAGGGCTCAGTCTGAACCTCCTCCAGCGGTACGGACAACATCAACACCATAGTGAGATTCATCCCATACTCGATTGAGCGCGTCAGGTGTCGCTGCTCTCACGGCTCTTTCGGTGCGATTTCGAAGATCATCCAGTGCTGTGGAACCAACAACGGACACTCTGAGATGTTAGAGGTTCACTGCTGACAAAAATCACTTTGCGCAGTTATGATGGGTTCGCTCTTGTTCAAGTGGAGAAGGGAGCCATCTACTGGTCACAGCCAGAAACTCTGTGACCCCCTCTTTCGGTCGGACTGTTTGTTTCGTAGGCGCCTCGCGGTTTTAAAAATATGGTGCTTTGAAATCAGATTTTTTTTGCATGATTGATGCCTCAGGAATCTTAAATTCTTTTTAATGTCTTGCTTTTTTGTGTATAATACCGTAAATTAATAGGTAGTAACTTACAAAACTTGAGATGAGGAACCATGAAGCTTGGCCCCTGATTGGTCCAATAGCTGTTTACGATCAGTGATCTCGAGTATAATCTATCCTGGAGCAGGTGCAGTGCGCGGCATGAGGTGCAATAGCGATGTGGCTTGGTCAGAAGTGAAATACGATTGTGAGACAGAAGATCTGAGCATAGATTGACCGAAGTTTGAAGTTAGCTGGTTAAGCAAGAACTCTTGCTTTGTAAGACAGTAGCTAGAGTCAAGACTGTAGTGATGTCCGTATGAGAAGGTTTGTGGCCAGTAACTGACCCACTGACCAGTTTCTGCAGTTGCTCAACCCCAGATAATGGCCACTGTGATATTTTGGCAACAAAATTGGCTGAGTCTAAGGCTGGTATTGACTGTAATCACTATGAGTCCTGGGAGGACTCTGCAGCTACTCCCACCTCCACAGGCGCTGCACTGTCCGTATTATTTATATGTTTCTGTATTACAGTGTTCTGAGCTGACAGTGCACAATCACATCAGTCACTACAGCACTGTTGAACTGAAGGTGTTGGGGCCTGTTTAATTTTTGACAGTATTCATTGTATCTGCTGTTATCGAGTGCGTTTACATGCACTCAGTAATCCGGTCACTGCAGAAGGTCAGATTTTGTCAGTAATCCGATCAACACGTTTACATGCACTTGGGTAATCAGATAATGGGAAACTCCGGATCTGCTTGAGTCAGGTAGTAATCAGATTTGGGCTTTGCACCCAGTCGGTAAACTCACAGAAGAAGACGAGACGTAAACATAATGTGAAACTCGAACTTCACGCTGTGGCTTATTGGATAGCTGCAGAAATCCAATTCCGATCTGATTATTGAGTGCATTTTTAACACCTTAAAATTTGTCGCTTACAGTTTTCCTGTCAGTTCAGTCCCACTCCCCTCTCCACTTTCCCTACACCCTCTTTTTCTGCCAACTGCAGATGTTTCTGGTGTAAATACTCCGAGTAGACATGAATCCATTCCTCTGCCGGATGATTTGATGATGTACTTTCGGGGGTTAGACTTGTGCCAAAGCTGTTATTAGGACAAGAATGTTTTCTGATTAGTTACTTTAGATGAACTCTAGATAAATTCATGTTTGATTAAGATCTGCACACCACATGGAGCTTCATATTGGCACAAAGTAGACTGCTATTTGGTTGAATTGTTTTTAAAAATGACCTTTGTTTCAGTTTGTTCACCATATGTCTGTTGCTTTTTACAAAACCACCTCCACCTCAACGGTTTACCAGCTGTCATGTGCATGGATACGAGTAGATGAGTGTTTGGGGGAAATAGCTGACATGGAATTATAGGCAGTGTTTAGGCAGGTAAAACACTCAAACATTTAAAAGGGACTGGTGTTGTGCTGTAAGCATTTAGCCATGGAGGTCATGCTTTATGCTGGAATATAGTATGTATGTGTCATATGACGTGCTAAAATAGGAAGTTCTATTTATAAGACCCAAAGAGCTGCAGTGGCATTACCAGGTGTTAGAGAGGAACTTCAAACGACTGGGTCTCAGAACTAAAGTACGCAGACGGTAATAAGACTTTTCATTTAGTCTTTCCTTATTATCTGGTCTGAATACACTCACTGGCCACTTGTGGCCCGTTTTATCAGGTTTGTTTACTATATAGGTGCATAGTTTCTTCGTCCCTCCCGCCCCCCCATGTTCGCTTATATACGCTATGTGGAGAATATACTAGGACAGTGAGTGTAGATGGTCAGTGTACCTGTTGTTCTCTCTCGTACTTTAACTGTTTTTATTTCTGCCTAATATCATTGCACATAAACTTACATCTGTCCAGCCATCCATCTATCTATCTGTCCAGCCATCCATCTATCTATCTGTCCAGCCATCCATCTATCTATCTGTCCAGCCATCCATCTATCTATCTGTCCAGCCATCCATCTATCTATCTGTCCAGCCATCCATCCATCTATCTGTCCAGCCATCCATCCATCTGTCTGTCCAGCCATCCATCTATCTGTCCACCCAACCATCTATCTATCTGTCCACCCAACCATCTATCTATCTGTCCACCCAACCATCTATCTATCTGTCCACCCAACCATCTATCTATCTGTCCACCCAACCATCTATCTCTGTCCACCCAACCATCTATCTATCTATCTGTCCACCCATCCATCTGTCTGTCCACCCAACCATCCATCTGTCTGTCCACCCAACCATCCCTCAATCTGTCCACCCCACCATCCATCAATCTGTTCACCCACTCGTCCATCTGTCTGTCCGTCCACCCACTCGTCCATCTGTCTGTCCGTCCACTCACTCGTCCATCTGTCTGTCCGTCCACTCACTCGTCCATCTGTCTGTCCGTCCACTCACTCGTCCATCTGTCTGTCCGTCCACCCACCTGTCCGTCTGTCTGTCCACTCACCCATCCATCTGTCCACCCATCCATCATCTAACCGTCCCCCATCCATCTGTCCATCCACCCACCCATCCACCTGTCCGCCCATCCATCCACCCATCCGCCTTCTTCTAATAAATTATTTTCTGTTTTCAGAGGTGGCAGAGCTGGAGGCCAACCTTCCTAGTGAGTAAATCCATTCTTACACCGTATTCACCTTCAGATGTAACACGATTAAGGATTGCCATGCATTATTTTGACCAAAGTTGTTTGCTTACTGGATCATGGGAATGTTGTGACTCATCAAAGCATCCACAGAAACTCCACTGGGTCATCATCGTTTTGATTGTTAAAAGTCTCATTTTGAAGGGTTTCATGTGTTTGTTGAAGACAGCCCTCTTTGAAATAATCATCTTATTTCATTTTATAAAAAAATTACATCATTTGTCCAATAATTCCCCTGCTGACTTGTACTATCCACTGCTGTACTTTGTAGTTTAGTGTTCTTCCTGCTGTAGCACATCTGTCGTCAGGTGTGCAAAGAGAGGTCACTCACAATCCTGACACTGGGAGATACTGACCTAATCCGTTAGAAATGTCTGTGCCCTAACTTTGAACTGTTTTTCTTGGTGTAGACACCTGTAAGGTCACGTTTCATGATGTGAACAAGCTCCACCACTTTCAGCTTGCCATCACTCCAGGTAAGTGTCTACAAATATGAGTATGTATAATAGGCAGTTAAAGCAAGCGGAGACTTGCATGATTTCCATTCTGTGATACCAGCTAGGAGTGGGCAATATGAAGATATTTTGATGAATTATGTTACAATACAATATGCTTATGTGAACATACTGTGGATATTGTCAGTAGTTAGGGAACACTGACTGACCATGTTTCATTACAAAGAGGCCATAAATGGTCCTGTTTAAATGGGTTACTGCACCACAGTGTATAAATATTGAATACAAGTCGTTGCAATCAAAGTTTTTAAATACTTAACATTTTTAAAACTTATTAAACCTCAGAAGATCTAAACATCAAGTTCTTTGTGTGTCTCTGGAAAATGTCTTCAAGTATTGTGATGTTTTTGCCATATCGCCCAGTGTTAGTGCAAGCCCTATGTTGTTGATTTTCATTTGTTATTAGCATCATTGGCATTTTTGTGTGAAGTGCTGTGTCGGTACCAAGGGCTCACGTTCAACCCCAGTCCTCCAACATGATGTTATAAAAAAATTAATCTTTCAATACTGCCTAAGCATTTACCCTAATAGCTGTTTTAAGTCTGAGATGTCAAAAAGAAAAAAGACTTCTGACGCTGAGAAAGAGGGAAAAAGGCTTCTTCTTTATTCCAGCATCAGGTGACACGCAGGTCTCGAGAGACCCAACTGCGCAAATACAGTGTTCAGTCAGCGCCTTATATACCCTTATCTGGGGTTTTATGATGTCCTCATTGGGGCAGTTGTGGGCTGGAGTTTAGGCAACCAGCCTAAGGTCGCCGGTTCGATCCCCTCGGCCGATGGTATGTGACTGACTTGCCCTTGAGCAAGACACCCAACCCCCAATTGCTCCCCAGGCACCGCTGCAGGCAAGAGCCTCTCTGCCCCCTAGTGTGTGTGTTCACTAGTGTGAATGTGGGTGTTTCTCTGCACGGATGGGTTAAATGCAGAGCTCTGCTTCCTCTGTGTGCAGGCAGGCACATTTGGCTGATGGTTCTGAATTCTGTTCAAAAACTTCTCCATCACTTGGGCCCCCTTACCCTACGTTCACACCAGCAGTGCCCTTTCGCCTCTTGTCGCTCAAATCGTCTGTGGCCGTTTCTGAATTCGAACTGACTGTTGGTTGCCATGGTTTCACTGACTCCAAGCACGAATCAGATTAATTCCAGCTAGAAATAAAAATCCTGGTGAGAAATCGTTTGCGTGCTTATTATTATTTAATCTCTGTGTCTGTGCAGTCAGTATGTGAGGGAAAATGGTATTTGGTGTTTGCGTTTATCATCTGTGGCAAAAGCACGGCCACCGTTATTCCGTCTCTAGTGAGAACAGTTATCTAGGACCCAATAAAGGAGTGCACCGTTTCAGAGTGGTGTAGATAAAACGTGTACTACGCTGCTCAGTACTCAATTCCTATTGGTAACCGCCACATCACTTCACTCCTTATTTGCATAAAGTTAAACTCCACTCAACCTTGTCGCGTCACTGGCTCTGCCTACTTGGCGTTGCCAATGTTTTCGCCGCTTCGTGTGGCTGGAAGTCGCCAGCTCTCGTCAAAAATGAATGACCTCCGGCTGCTTTGTCGCTTTGTTGGTTAAATTCAGTGTTTCAGCCAGTCTGTACCAGTTGATCTCGTCTTACAAGGCCCTAATGGACCATATATAACATGAACTCATATGGCCTCACTGAGGCTGCACCTCTAAGTAAGGTCATCCGCTTTTTTTAAAAAACCCCGAACGGGCAGACTGTGACCTAATGTGTCCTATATTACCTCTTATTAAGAAATTAATATTCCCTTTTAGTCCATGCTTAACGATTTGATTGACTGATTACATATCTAATCTGTTTTCTTATTGGCTAAGGGTGTATTTATTCAAAGCTCGTATATCAGCTCCTTGAAATGTAAGACTCGAACAGAAATAGCCGGGTGCAGATTTATTACCCAGTGAAAACTAATTGTAAACGGAAGCCGCTCAGTCTTACCTGTGTTGTGCTTTTTATAGTGCGTTTAAATTATCCATTAGACTCTTCCAAGGTTTAAATAGACGTGTTCCTTCTGCTTCATTAATTCCCCGCAGATGAAGGCTACTACCAAGGTGGAAAGTTTCAGTTTGAAATCGAAGTCCCTGAAGCCTACAATATGGTGGTAAGTGCCCTTGTTTTTGTTCAGTGACTGGAACGGCACTTTTTCATCCGAATTAAAACTCACTGCTTGACCACTTCTGTATCCAGGAGCCAAACTTTTATTACACACTTCTGTAACCTAATAACAGCTTGACCTGTTTACGTTGAAGTCCATGTAGTTACCGAGTAATAAGCCTTAGTGTGTAAAAAGTATTAGGTTTTAAGGGGTTAAAGGAGTTTAAGGGAGATTTTGAGAACAATAGACATTCATGCAGAGTGAAGACGCTGCGTAGGCAATGAAATATGTATGCATAACGTATTCATATGATTTGTAAGTTTGAGTTTGGAGCTTTGTCTATACTGAATTCTCGCCTTTTCTTTTGTTCTCAATTCTCAGCCTCCTAAAGTTAAGTGCTTGACAAGAATATGGCATCCAAACATTGCAGAAACAGGGGAGATCTGTCTGAGGTACTGATTAACGTTCAAGGGTGTCAGTGGAATGTTGATATACATCTTTCCTCCATGTTAATCTAGTTTATTTATTTATTTAGTTGTTTGTTGTTTTAGTTAAATTTTAATTGAGCAGAGAGTCACTCTGCTTTATTTGTGCTTAATAGAGTTTCTCATTTATATTCATTTATTATTTTTTACTGAAGTGCACCGATCAGGCAGAACATTCTGACCACCTCCTTGTTTCTACGCTCATTGTCCATCTTATCAGCTCCACTTACTGTATAGCTGCACTTTGTAGTTCTACAGTTACAGACTGTAGTCCATCTGATTCTCTGATACTCTGTTACCCTGTTCTTCAGTGGTCAGGACCCCCATGGACCCTCACAGAGCAGGTAATATTTGGGTGGTGGGTCATTCTCAGCACTGCAGTAACACTGACGTGGTGGTGGTGGTGGTGGTGTGTTAGTGTGTGTTGTGCTGATGCGAGCAGATCAGACAGCAGTCCTGTCCACCTTGTAGATGTAAAGTCAGAGAGGACAGCTCATCTGCTGCTGCACGGTTTGCGTTGGTCATCCTCTAGTCCTTCATCAGTGGTCACAGGATGCTGGATATTGGCTGGATTTTTTTTTTTTTTTTTTTTTGGTTGATGGACTATTCTCAGTCCAGCAGTGACACCGAGGTCTTCAAAAACTCCAGCAGCACTGCTGTGTCTGATCCACTCAGACCAGCACAACACACACTAACACACCACCACTACATCAGTGTTACTGCAATGCTGAGAATGACCCACCACCCAAACAGCACCTGCTCTGTGAGGGTCCATGGGGGTCCTGACCACTGAAGAACAGGGTAACAGAGTATCAGAGAAACAGATGGACTACAGTCTGTAACTGTAGAACTACAGAGTGCAGCTATACAGTAAGTGGAGCTGATCAGATGGACAGTGAGCGTGGAAACGAGGAGGTGGTCAGAGTGTTATGCCTGATCAGTGTATTTTTATTTATTTATTTATTTATTTAAAAATACCTCAAAGCAGCATTTAACCTTTCTTACATGCTTCAAACCAAATGACTGAACCTTTCCTGCAGCTTACTGCGGGAGCATTCGATCGATGGCACTGGGTGGGCACCAACGCGCACGCTAAAGGTGAGGCCCTTTCGGTCATCAAAGACACTAGAACTCGCAGAGTAGCTCTGTGCAGTAGAAGAGTTAGTCATTCGTAAAGGAATGAAGGACTGGTTCGCTTCTTATTTACACTGACATGTGAACCATATTGTTGCAGTCATATCAAAAACTTTCCTGTTGCTCTCGTGCTCTACTAGTGTTCTAGCATTCCCTTTTCTCAGTGAGTTTCTTCTTGACAGCTACACATCACTTCAGACCCGTAGCGTAACCCTGAGTCGTCTTCTCACAGTGGAAGGATGGACAGAAACTGAAGCAGCTTGATTTTCTCCTCTCTCTCATAGAAGAGAGCTGTACTGTTCATCTAATGGACAATTTATAGTCCAGGCAGCAACTGTCGCTCGACAAAAAAAACAGCTGTGGTCGACAGACGTCACAGCGCTGTAGGCTTTTATAGTCCTGCGCCGGCGACTGGTTAGTCTGAGAGTGCAGCGTGGAGGAAATTACACTTTCGTGGGTGCGTTTTCTGCTTGAACTACTTTTTAAAGTAATCACAGTCGCGGAAAAGGGTTTGAAAATGAAAACAAATCGTCTTAGAAACGTGTATTGATCCTAGTTCTGAATAGCTGACACCCTGTTCTGTTTCTTACAGCGACCGAGCAGCAAAAGAGCGAACACAGCAGCATTTCTGTCCAATCAGTCCGTGACATCTGCACCATTTCGGTTTTATTTGATGTACAGTGAGGTCTGTGATACCTTAACAGACTCTTTTGCCTCATTTTTTTTTTTTGTCGAGCGACTGGACTAAAACTTGCCCTTAATTGGGACGTTTTTGGGGCAGTCGTGGGCTGGAGGTTAGGGAACCAGCCTCATGACCGGAAGGTCGCCGGTTTTGATCCCCAGAGCCGACAGCACATGACTGAGGTGTCCTTGAGCAAGACACCTAACCCCCGACTGCTCCCCGGGTGCTGCAGATTGGGCTGCCCACCGCTCCGGGCAAGTGTGCTCACTACCCCCCTAGTGTGTGTGCTCACTAGAGTGTATGTGGTGTTTCACTTCACGGATGGGTTAAATGCGGAGGTGGAATTTCCCCGTTGTGGGACTAATAAGGATCATTTAATCTTAATCTTGGTCTACCAGGTCTTGTGTGGTAATTTTAAAGCGCTCAGTCTGAACCTCCTCCAGCTGTACGGACGACATCAACACCCTAGTCAAATTCATCCCAGACTGGATTGAGGTGTCGCTGCACTCACTGCTTGTTCAGTGCGATACCAGAGATCATCCAGTGTTGTGGAAACGGCGACAAACGCTCTGAGATGTTGGAGCTTCTCTGCCCACGAAAATCACGCCGCACAGTTATGAAAGTTATTCACTCTTATTGACGTGGAGAACGCAGGACACTTTCTGATCTCCTCTCAGACTGAAGGGAGCCGTCTTCCACTGACCGTCAGAAACTCTGCCCCCTCTTTCAGTTGGATTGTGATTGGTTCCCAGGCATCTCATGGTTATAAAAATGTGGCACTTTGAAATGGAACGAATCTTTTTAAATCACCCTGCACTTCTACTTCATGCAAGTGAATTATCTCACATCTGACCTCTTTAGAAATATCTCCTGAAAAGTTAACAGCTTGTATTTAATGGCCATATTGATCTGTGCTCTCTGGATTCACTAAATCTGTTGGTTAGCCAGCAAAACTGCTGTGTTTAAGATGCTGGCTTTGATCTGAGCTCAGGCTCAAGTTTACTTTTCTAACTCAGTCCCAGTCCTTAAACTTGAGCTGCCATTCATCATGTAGCGTTAGCTGTGTACAGCATCTGCTTTCCCGAGATGGCAGCACTTTTTTTGGCATTAGCGTGATGCCAAACGCAGCGTGCTAATCTGTGCTGTTCTTTTTTAGGATGTGGTGTGGGGATTGAATTCACTGTTCACTGTAAGTACCACAGTATGTGTTTCTCTCTCTCTCTGTCTGTCTGCTATGTGTCTCAGTAAACTCTCCAGGCGTTTTCACGCTTTTCCCAAACACACGAGTCCACACCCAGGAGCGATTTGAGGGAGGATCACAAGTTTATTTTCATGCAGGAGAATTTCCTCTGAAACTCGTTCCACCTCATGGGCACAAGCCTCATCCCTTTACTGTTCTCGCCAATAAAGGGATGATATTTGACGATATGCTCGTACATTTATTGCTGTGTTTAGTAGGCTACATGACAGTCAAGCAGTCATGGGCAGTGGTTACTGTATGTGTCATACGTCTTACCAACGTTAAGACCTTCTCACTTGGGAATCTTATTGGCCACAAAACATGCATTTTTCAGGATCATCTGAGACGAGATAAGACCGAAGTGCTTGCAGGAGGATCAGAGATCAGTTCTCTGAACTACTCATGGGCTCAAAATCAGCTTTCACACTCTGCTAATGCGCCAAACTCTTGGGGCAAATCTCATGTCTGGGAAAAAAGGCTAAAGTTGAAAAACACCATCCTAAGACTGTTAATAAACCTCTTGTGAAGATGCCTGAACTTACACTAACTCTTAGATTCAGAGCAGTGTGTTCTTGTTGCATTCTCTGTTCAAAAAAATGTTGTCATGCAAGTAAATCGGTAAGAAATGCTTGTTTTCCTGGTAAAATAACATAAATGAGCTGTTAATATACCAATGTTACAGTAGCATATACTGTAGAATTTAGCAAAGCAGGAGTATATGCGGTATTTAACAACAGTCAATGAATGTGAGGATTTACTGGAAGATTCAGAAGCAGCTTTACTTCAAATGAATTGTTTCATATACTAGGAAGGTTAACCAGCCGCACTTACTAGTGAAGTTTTGTAATGGTTAAAGGTTTTGGTCACACATATTTTACGGTAGGGTTCTGTTCATAAGGCTACGTGACACAAACTTGTCATGACAATCGACATAACCCTACATAAGTGTTTATAAGTGCTTATTCCATTTCTCATGAAGGTTACATTAGATAACTTTGATCAATATTGCCAAATGTAACCTTTATAAACCTACTGGAATAAGCATTTATGAACAGTTCTGTAGGGTTATGTCGGTTGGCTTAACAAGCTTATGTAGATGTCATGTAGCCTTATGAACAGCACCCCACAGTAAAGAATTACTGAGTTTTCTTTAAAAAACTGTTTAACATTTCACGTTTGAACAAAATCTCAACCGTTGTTTTAACACAATCCCTCTCACATATTTGTGCCCATTATAGGTTCCAGTCTTGAGGTTCTCTTGAGCCGCATGACGAGTTGTCTTATTTCAAACGTGACTCTAAGCGCAGATGGGCAGAAGCATGTTTTGTCCTCTTATATGAAGAAAAAGAAGCAGAGAGTCATACGTTCGTGTTTTTGGAAGCTCCTGTGTTGAGCCTAGTAAAAATAAACACTGTTGCTTCTTGTTTTCCACAGGATCTTCTGAACTTTGATGACCCATTGAACATAGACGCTGCAGAGCATCACTTACGGGACAAGGTGGGAAGCGCAGCTCAGTGAAGCACTTTATCCTACAGCAATAGAAGGGAGTTTGACCAGACAGACTAAACGTGGTGTGATGTGAGGTTCACCCTTAGAAACCTAACATTTTGGGGATTTTTGAGACAATTACAATCGCAATTATGAAGTATGTACATGTGAAAGTCACACATGCCATATGTTCTTATATTCAGGAGACACTGGGCTACTCAGATATGCCATTGTTTGACATGTAAATGCAGCAGAATTATGAATTTGGGTCATTTCTGGTCAATAATTTACCTAGCGCCTGCTAAATATGATATATTTTTAACTATAGAGATCTTGAAAACAAGTGTAGTTGTAGTTCTGTTTTCAGAAGCTGTTAGTCTAGAGTGTCAGAGCTGAAAGTGCAATAATTTTGATGGTGATTTTTAATTATAAATTAAGTTGCATATTGAATATCAGATGGTTTTTAATACTCTAAATCAATATAAGCTGAAAGCCCTTTGACTAAACTATGAAGGCTAAAAGCAGAGATGTAGTTCAGCTGTAGCGAGTGGGTTTGGGTGATGTTGGAGCTGGATTGCTGGCTGATGGACGGTCACAGGTGGATGAAATCACTCTGGGTGGTGAGGGCGGAGTCTGATGAGTGATCTGATTGTGAATCATTTCACTGTTTCCACCTTTCTTGGAATATGACAGCCAAACAGCAGAGCAATAATATCAGGATTTTAGCTAAGTTACTCACTGGTGCTGACATCACAGCTCTTGGAACTTTGGTTCCATTGGCTTACATTAAAAGTAAAGTAGGCTTTTCTCTTCTCATGCAAAGTTATAATCTTGGAGATATGAGGTTTTATTCCGACAACAGCGATATGCAAAGGAGTTTGTATAAGTGTAAGACTTCTACAATAATATATATATATATTTTTTCTTTATATGGACCAATCCAATGCTGCATTTCAACACCAAAAATCTCTCCCTGTTTTTCTCTCCCAGGATGACTTCAGGAGCAAAGTGCAGGACTTCATTAAAAACTATGCAAGATGATGTCTCGGTCAGCTGCGCTAGCCGCTCATGCACGCCCGCGACTTTCGCAGCCGAACGCCCACCCACGAGCCCCGAGCGCCGCAGAGACAAAATCCCGAAACATTTCCAAACACGACGAGAGCGAAACGTTCTGTGGCGTGAATGGCAGGCTCTTGCTTGAAGGTTTGGGAGTGGGATTGGTGGGCTTGTCTTTGAATCTTTTTTTTTTTTTTCTTGCTCAGGGCCGTTTTGCAGAAGCCCACGATCTCTCAAAGCCGGTTCTGCTTTATCCCGTTTGCTTTGCCGACACAAAGAAATGCGCAACTAATAAATCGGTTAATAAAGGATTAAAGGTTAATTATTCACAGCAACGGTAAGACACACGCTCTCTGATGTCACCTCACGTGCTAGTGCCTCTGTGACCTTACGCTGACCGCAGCAGCCTGCAGGCTCCCGCATTCGTCTGAGTTTGTACCTGATGTCCTTCAGACCCCAACAGGTCGCAGGAAACGCATCAATCGCACAGAAGGACAGGAGGCTCCCGGCGCTCGCTTAGCCAGTACGTGCTCTGCAAGATATCAATATCTATATATTATTGTTTTTTTTCTCTGTGGAGTTTCTGTGAGTTTTACGAAGCTGCTTGTTCCGTCGCTTTGTTTTCGCGGATGCCTCTGACTGAAAAAAGAGAGACTTGTAATCGTTTCTGATGGCAAACTTCGACTTCCTCGCGCTCCTGAATGCGTTTTGTTTGCGTCTCTATACACGTTCAGCTTTACAGATGTGTGCATGTTCAAGCGTATGCAAGCGAACACTGGGACACCAGCACTGTGTACGTGTGAAAGAGAGACACATCGTCTGATTTGGTAGCATGCACTGGGCTACTGGACCACTCAGCCATAAGCCTACGAAGCTAGTGAGAATTTATTTAATTTCTTTTCTCCCCTTCCCCCCCCTTTTCCTTTCCTTAGAGTTGTATATCCATTTGTAAAGTATATTAAATATGGATTCTACTGGCTTCACCTTTGAGTGTGTTTCACTTCACACAATTGACACCACTAATTCTGAACAAAAGGGCTAAAGGACTGGGCGTCAAGAGATGACTGGCGGTCATTAACTACAAACCAATAATGGGAGGTTACGAGGTAGGGGTTTCTAATAAAGTGGCCAGTGAGGGTGGAGTGTATAAAAGCCCCAGCAATGCTTTTACAGTGCAGGGTTTTAAACACATTGTCCGCTGACTGTCCACTCTATTACCTTGGTCCACCTTGTGAGGGACAGCAGCTCGTGTGGCAGCGTGGTTTGTGTTGGTCGTCCTCTTGTCCTTCAACTGTGGTCGCAGGACGCCGTTGGCTGGATATTTTTGGTGGGTGGACTATTGTCAGTCCCGCGGCGACACTGAGGTGTTTAAAATCTCCAGCAGCACTGCTGTGTCTGATCCACTCTCACCAGCGCAGCACATACTAACACACCACCACCACGTCACAAAGAGAAGTTTCCTTGGCGAGTCTTATGCAAGTTTGTGCTCCTCCTGGTTAAATTCCATGTTTTATTGATGTTCTAAGTGAGAATAAGTGAACATGTCTTCTGAAGAGTACAAACTTTATCTAAATCTCTTTGCCTTCTTGGTCATGGGTGGTGCTGACTGAAGCTCGTCTGCTACTGTACAATTTACCAGGCCCGTTCATCAATGAGAAGAGACTGGCACAGGAGCAATAGTGGTGGAGCGTTCTCAACCCAGTGGTGAGATGGTCAGCAGGTACAACGATGCTGCTGGAGTTTTTATATGTTTCAGGTTTACTGCAGGGTTCAGAACAGTTCTCCAGCCAAGAGTGGTCTGAAACTAAGCATTGTGGAAGGGCCAAAGGACCGACAGTCACTGACTATAAACCAATAATGGGAGGTTAAAAGGTAGGGGTTTCTAATAAAGTGTCCAGTGAGGGTAGAGTGTGTAAATGCCCCAGCAATGGGTCCACTCACTGCCCACTCTATTACCTTGTCGGTCCACCTTGTAGATGTAAAGTCAGAGACGACAGCTCATCTGCTGCAGCACAGTTTGTGTTGGTCATCCTCTTGTCCTTCATCGGTTGTCACAGGACGCTGTTGGCTGGATATTTTTGGTTGGTGGACTATTCTCAGTCCAGCAGTGACGCTGATGTGTTTAAGACTCCACTCAGACCAGCACAACACACACTAACACACCACCACTACATCAGTGTTACTGCAGTGCTGAGAATGATCCACCACCCAAACAGTACCTGCTCTGTGAGGGTCCATGGGGGTCCTGACCACTGAAGAACAGGGTAACAGAGTATCAGAGAAACAGATGGACTGCAGTCTGTAACTGTAGAACTACAAAGTGCAGCTATACAGTAAGTGGAGCTGATGAAGTGGACAGTGAGCGTAGAAACAAGGAGGTGGACAGAGTGTTAGGTCTGATCAGTGTGTGCTGTGATAAACAAACTTTCAATGTTTTACTCATTTCCCGAAAAACAAATTTGTGAATGAAACACAAAATTCAGGTATTAGACATTCGTCCATGGTCTGGCGATACAAAATGCCACCCCTTCAGACCGATGGTAATAATAAATGTCTTTATTGGACATGATTAGTAATAATACCATATAATAGTAACACTAAAGTGTCAGATATGAACTTTTCCTGTTAACTGCAACTAAGTCTGGTTTCAGATGTTCTGCTGCTCAACTGTCTAGAAGAGCTTTCTCTATAGTGTCTATGTAGCCGGCATGAGCTCCATGCGTCATCTTTGTGCTTGGCTGTTTTTGTACACACCAGCACTAGATGGCGCTGCTGGATTAAAAATAGTACAGACATCTTTCCCATAACTCTAAAAGACTGGTCTGGTACTTACAACACTGTGAATCATGGTTGTGGCTATACGCTCACTGTTTGCGTGTTATACACCAGAGAAAATGAAAGCAGTAGAATATGATCTGTTTTAATCATTTAAACCAGGAAAGCATAAACGGGGCCTTAAATCCAATTATGATGATGATTATTATTATTATTGTTAGTGGTAGTAGTCATAGTAGTAGTGATGGTAGTAGTGGTGGTAGTGGTAGTAGTGATAGTAATAGTTATGGTAGTAGTAGTAGTCATAGTACTAGTAATGGTAGTGCTACTAGTAGTAGTAGTCATAGTAGTAGTGGTAATAGTAATGGTACTGTTAGTAGTAGTGGTAGTACTAGTAGTAGTAGTAGTGGTAGTAGCGGTCATAGTATTAGTAATGGTAGTGCTATTAGTAGTAGTAGTAGTCATAGTAGTAGTGGTAATAGTAATGGTACTGTTAGTAGTAGTGGTAGTACTAGTAGTAGTAGTGGTAGTAGTAGTGGTAATAGTAATGGTAGTGTTAGTAGTAGTGGTAGTACTAGTAGTAGTAATGGTAGTGCTACTAGTAGTAGTCATAGTAAAAAGGCTTAAAAAAGGCCATTAGAACCATTAGGATCATAACCTGGTGGTTTTGCTTTCTAATGGAAAGTGGGTTGATGGTTACCATTAGAGACCACAAGTGTCCAGCAGGAAACCATCAGATGCATCTGGAATCAGAACATCTGTTAAACCATTAGACATCTTTACACTGACTAAAGAACACCACCAGAAACTTTTAATGGATTCTGTGATTTTTTCCAGCAGAGATCATTCATTCATTCATTCATTCGTTCATTCATTCATTCATAAGCTTAGGCTTCTTGCAGAGCTGCTGACTGTACTTCATTACTAAATTGTATCATTGTCCAAACCAGTGACATTTTTAACCAGTGTAAAAAAACTCCAATTTAATGTTTACATCAAATGGAAACTCAACTAGTTTATACACAATATTTAAATATTATTATTTATCGGTTGAGAAAAACAAACCCCAGCCTATAGATGAGTAACAGCACTGACTGAAAGCTCGGTATCGAATAACTATAAACGGCCCGTTTTTAACACCAGTGAAGCTGGTTTTATTTTACGGGCTTCCTCTAAGGTAATCAATAACATAAGCTCTTCTTTCTGTGTCCAGAAGCACAAAAACAACAGTAAAAAAAAATAAATAAATAAATAAATAATAATAAATAAATAATCATTTAAAAAACAACCAAAACAAATAATGCGCAGAGCAGAGGATGCTGCGCGTGGCAGTCCGCTGCCGTCCAATCAGGTGCGCGGTAGGCGGAGTTAGAACTCGCCGAGTGCTTATAAGGCAACGCGACGCGAGTTCTACACTTCATCCCGGAGCCGCGACGGTGTTCACACGCGAGCGCGCGCACACAGAGTGATACACACTAAACACACTCGCACAGAGCGGCGGGGCGGAGTGAACTTTCCCCGCTGTGAGAGCGCGAAGGGACGGAGGAGCCCCGAGTTCAGCCCGGAGGAGAGCCTCATTCAGCCGCTGCGAGCCGAGCAGTGGACATGAGTGGGTGAGATGGATAACGGTAGTAACCGTCCACCTCTCCGCCCGATGGAGCCTCGGCCAGGCTCGCTTCTCCTCGGTCTTCTCCTCTCGGCTCTGGCCTTCGGGAGCGGGGCTGCGCAGGCAGGTGAGTGGCAGAAACTTCCAGGGGGGCAGAAATCACGACGTCTAACTTTACTTTGGCCACTTTTGAGGACGGAGCCGGAGAAAGTGAGCCGTTAAAGTTAGCTTAGTTTGATTAGCAGAGCGACCGTTGGTTACCTCAGAGCCGCTGAGTGGATTTGAAGAGTCGAGCTGAGCTTCACTCTTTACTTTTCGGCGCGACGTTACTTTCCTGGGCTTTTTTGTGCCGAAATTCTGTTTTCGGTTTTTCCCTCACAGACTTTTTGGTCGTTTTTTAAACTGCCCAGCGCTGGACATTGGACTTTCCCGTTCCACCTTAAATAGTGCAGCAGGTACGTTCAGGTTACTCAGCTTCTTGTTCGAATTTCCCCGTTCCACCTTAAATGGTGCAGTAGTTAGACGCTGGTACCTCAGCTTCTTGTTCAGATTTCCCCGTTCCACCTTAAATGGTGCAGTAACTACATGCTGGTACCTCAGCTTCTTGTTCAGATTTCCCCGTTCCACCTTAAATGGTGCAGCAGGTACATTCAGGTACTTAAGCTTATTGTTCAAAATTCCCCGTTCCACCTTAAATGGTGCAGCAGGTACATTCAGGTACTTAAGCTTATTGTTCAAAATTCCCTGTTCCACCTTAAATGGTGCAGCAGGTACATTCTGACACCTCAGGTACCACAGTGTACCTGCTGCTCTATTTAAGGTGGAACTGGACATTTCAAACAAGAAGCTGGTTTGTGCTCTGAAAGGAAAAATGGAGAAACGGAGGAATGTGTTTAATATTCACCCCTGACAGCTGATGACCCCTTTTTATGGATATCAAACGTGAATTCAAGCTAGGACCACACTGGCCACACGATGGCGGTGTGCTACCAAGAATGACCACTTTCCACTTTTCCATTTTGCCATTTTTCCCACGTAGTTTTCCCTTTCACAGCTGAATGTTCTCCTTAGTCTCTGTTTTGCCCGTTTGTCTATTGTGTTAGTAGTTGTGTTTAATCTTGGCCTTTCATGGCGATGATGAACGTTATGATTCTTCTTATTATGCTTATTATTTCAAAGCGAGAAACAAGCAGGATTTGTTGCTCAATCACCGTCCTGTCTGGACTCGGCAACCCAACCAAGACTGTTTCTACCCTGCTGGACAGTTTAAAAAGACTGGGTTTTGGCTAGAAAGCATGACTGACACTATTAACGATAAAGGTGTCGATAATAGGAATAATAATGATAATAATCCCAAACAAAGAACGGGTCTGATCACGTCTAGATACTGAACGGACAGTAAGAGAGATGGGCCGAAGCAGACGGCGCCACGTTTGACCTCGACGGTGATGTGACATTTAAGTCCTGAAGAAAATTACTGGCGTCTCGAAATTAAAAATCAACGTATTAATCAGCTCCAACTCAGATTACAGTCCACCGGAGGGTTCACAGGAACTGTGAGAGTGAATGTCTCTCAGTAATTGAACTGGTCAGTTCTTGCCTCTAGACCTAGGAGGGGGTTTAGTCCTGACTTTTAGAATGACCATGATTCGAACCGTCTGCTCAAATTGTTGTACGTAATATCATTTTAACAAACATAATTAGTTATGTTTCCTTTGAATAATAGGTAAGTAGAGAGTACTTCTTAAGACTTATGAGCTCACTTATGAGTTATTTAAAACTGAATGCTAATGTTTATTGTGCAGTATGTCATTCAGCATTAGTGATGCCTTCACAGATGTGCATGGAACCCATGCCATGTGCACTAATGGCCCCCTAAACCATCATGAATGCTGGCTTTTGAACTGGCATTGAAGTGTCCATGATTTCCGTAAAGTATTTCAAATGTTGATTCGTCGGACCACAGGACACTTTTCCGCTTCCCCTCAGTCCATTTTAAATGAGCTCGGGCCCAGAGAAGGTGGCAGCATTTCTGGATCCTGGATTTGCTTTCTTCTTTGTGTTTTAGAGTTTTTTAGATGCACCAACAAACTGTTTTCACAGATGGTGGTTTTCAGAAGTGTTCCTGAGCCCATGCAGTGATTTTCCACTACAGAATCATGTCTGTTTTTAACGCAGTGCTGCCTGAAGGCCCAAAAATCATGGCCAGCAGATACTGTTTTTTGGCCTTGTCCCTTACATACAGAGATTTCTCCAGATTCTCTTAATCTTTTAATGATGTTATGTACCGTAGACGATGAAAAGCAAAAGTCCTTTGCTATTTCATGTCGATACTATTATTTGTTGATATACATGTCGATATTCTTGAGTTGTTGCACTATTTGGTTGTGCAGACTTTCACAGAGTGGTGAACACCTCCCCATCTTCACTTCTGAAAGGCTCAGCATCTCTGAGATGCTCTTTTATACCCAATTATGTTACTGAGCTGTTGCTAATAAACCACCCAAGTGTTTTTTTTTCTTGGCATTACACAAATTTACCAGCCTTTTGTTGCCCTGTGCCCACGGTTTTGGAACATGTTGTTGGCATCAACTTCAAAATGGGCAAATATTAAAAAAAATAAATAAATCAAACTTCAGTTTCAGTATTTAACATGTTGTTGTTTTTGAAGCATTTTTAATGAAATATACAGTTTAAATCATTTGCACATCAGTGCATTTTTCTTTTTATTTATGTATATCTCCTTGCTGCACCCTCTGAGTGTGGAGGGGGGTGGTGTATGTTAGTGTGCTGACTTGGAAGCCTGGCTCCAGTGGGAAGTCTGGTGGTGAAATGCAAAGTTAATGCTCATTGCTGAAATACCCCCAGGAGTTTTCATAGACATCACTTGGCGAAGAGCAGGTCTTGCTTTTGTGGTCACCTCAAGCTTTGGTTCACTGAAGCAGGTTCCCAGTAAACATCCTTAGTGATGGACCTTACCTCGGAGATACGTCCATGTTCTCATCTTGAACACATCAGCTGTTGCTGAAGTCTTATTCTATTCCTGTCTTGCGCTGGGACCCTTCAGAACCCTTGTTGTTCACTTCTGGGCTTCTTAAAACCCATAGTATTACGTTCTGATTTTCAGCTCACATTGATTTTTTTGAGATTTAAAATATCTGATATTAAATATTCAAATCAATTCGAACTAAAATAAAGTCTGTCTCGCTCCGTTTGAGTTTTAGTGCTCAGCATGAATCAGAGGACAAAGTCAAAAAACCTGGACACCTTATGCTAATTGTTTATTTTTATGGAATAAAAACATGGCCAAATTGATATCAAACCATAACTAATTTTTTGAGATGCAGCAATGGCAAAGGAGGGTAAAGTTCAGCTCCTCACTGCTGGGCTTTAGTTACATTTAGGGCATCATATGCCTTCAAAGAGTGGGGGATGTGAAAATTATTTATTATATTATTAGAATATATAAGAATGACTGTAATAGTAGCATTATTATGATATTATTATTATTATTATTATTATTATTATTATAGATTGTTTTTTTCCAGCTTCTCTTGAATTTTCCTGTTCCACCTTCCTGTTCCTGTTCCACCCAATGGAGCAGCAGTAACATTCAGGTGCTTCAGGTGTCTATTTAAGGTGGAACGGAAAATTTAGCTAGCTAGCTAACGAGACGTTAGCATAGTACAAGCGATTTTTCTATGCTTGTTATGAAGAAGTCATAATACATTGAAAACGCATTTAGATTAAGATAAAAAATGTGAACATACTTACACTTGTGGGTTTCTTTGGTCGCTTGTGCAGCAATCTTGCCATTTGCCTCTGAAAAACCTCCGTTTGGAGAGCCGTGTAGCCCTAACAGTTCACCCCTACCCCTCTATCTCAACAAAAATTGGGGACACCCTACCTCTAGACGTGAACGTGCCAAACGTGGGATAAGTGGTAGGTGAGGGGTGAGATGGGATTGGGCCAAGGTACGTATATCAAACGTCTTGAAAGTGGATGCCATGTACAGCCTTTTTTGGAGGTTCTGTAATTCACCACTTCTTTGAGGTTTTCATACCGAGAAATACCTTCATACTTTTTATACCTACAAACATCCTTGAGATGTCTCACTGTCAACCTGCCAGAGCAAACATCTGGATTGCAGTGCTATAAACAAATCTTAGCTGCACCAAACCTTTGACTGTGTGACTGCCTGTCCGACAGGAAGCTACCTGAAGAAAGACTGTGTAAAGTGTCCTTCATGCTCCCAGACCTCCAATAGCGAACAGTCTCCTGAATGTGGTGTCCCTCAGGCTTGGAGTAAACCATTACAGCAGAGTGTAATACTCTCACTCATGTCTCTTAGGGAAGCCGGTGGGGCAGAGGAATCTGCAGGGATTTGCTTCTCAGTTGCTGGAGGGTTTGTTGTTCCTGTCTGCTTGTAATTCCTCTCAGAAAACAAATGCATGGGTTCTTTTCCAAAGAGCAGGGCCAAAACGTCTCTCCTGCTTACGTGCTCTTTCCTGCGTTTTATTTAGTAAAGACACAGCAGTTTGTGAATTCTTCTTTTCTACTTAGTTTCACCATTAAGAAAGAGAGGAAGTTCCTGTAATACGTCCCCTGACTCACAAAACTGTGTTAAGAACATCTAAGTACATGCTTAAAAATTGTAGAGATGAATTATAGTTCTTCAAAAAAGTCTTAAGAATTGTCAACATTACTTTCTTAACTTTTAAAAAGTGGTTTAGTTAAAATATGTTCCTAAGTGTTTTCTTTACCTTATTACAGCCTTACACTTGGCCTGTCTTGTAGTCTTATTCTTACAATATAAGAACTTCAAGGTTAACCTTAAATTGTAACTTTTAAAGACTTTAACAAAATAAACAAGGAGGGTTTTTTTTTCCCCTTTTATTCCTGTCACTTCTGTTCTCGTTTGCCAAACGCTTGGTTTGATTCTGTTTTAATTTTGCTGCCCTCGGGTGCTGAGTGATTAAGCCTAAGCCTACAAATGAAATTTGTAATAGGATTTTCTTGGGAAAACATTTGAGAACCTTTTTTTATATTTAAGAGAACTGCATTCAAGGACATACCGATGAACTTCCCATTGTTTGTTCTAAGATTCTTCATAATTGTTTTCTTATGAGATTTGGTGAATGCGGCCTCGGGTCTGCTTTCAAGTAGAGCAAAAGCCTGAATTTTGCCCACCTGCAAGACTTTGGGAAATATATCGCTGCTGTCGGAACAAAACCTCGTATCGCCTTTTTTGCGTTTTTGAAAATGCCTGTTGTCCTTTACATTATGTCAATTTCTTGATAATTGGACCGAAATAAACAGCCCAAAATTACTTTGGGGGGGGGGGGGGGGGGGATGGTGGGGTCTGATTCCATTGACTTACATTATAAGTAAAGTATGTTTTTCCCATTTTGGAGATAAGAAGTTTTCTTGTCACGATTGGTCCTTCCCAGTCCTGTCCATGTGTCCGTGTTTTGTTTTGATCTCCTATGTGCATTTGTTTTGGTTTCCTAGTCCGGTCCCTTGTTTTGGTTACTCCTCCCCTGATTATTCTCACCTGTGTTTCCACCTGTGTCTTGTGAACCCTCATTAGCCCTCTTGTATTTAAGCCCTGTGTTTGTTGGTCTTTGTTGGTTGTTCTGGTGTTGGTGTTATCTGCTGTGCTGATCTTTGTATTGGTCTCTGTTGTTGTTGTGGTGTTTGTACTGTTCTGCTTGTTGGATTCTGGTGTCTGTCCACCAATCAATCCGTGTTGGATCTCTGAACCTGGACCATTTAGACGATGACCCTGGATTTGCCCTTAATAAATCTCTGCATATCCGTCCGCCTCCTCGCTCCCCGTTACATCTTCCGACAACAATGATATTTAGACAGCATTACTCCTACGTTAAACCAGACTTGTATTGCACAGGTAACTTTGAGGTGTGTAGGATGGCTCAACATAGCACTTATATTCCAAGATAAAGCCTGAAAGTTCATGCAGACTGTCTCATGTTGTATCCGAGCTCTCCATGAAAAGGGTGCGGTCACTTCTTCGGTTCACGTCGTCGGATTCTTTAAACTATGCTTTCAGACTTTTAACTGTTCTTTGACACTGCAGCCCCTTTCTCCTAACTATGAAAAAATGCTGTGAAAAAGTGGTGCTTTGCATGAATAACAAAATATAATATGGTTTCTTTTGGGATATTCAAACACTATCAGTGCAAGTCCATAATATTAATTACTGTACCTGGTGATTATGTTTGAATAATTTCACATTAAACACATTCTGGGTGATGAGCCCAGCTGTAAGTCAGTGAAGCTTCATGATGGCTCCTGTGATGCTGGTGACGCTGATCCTTTGGGAGCGAATAGAGTTCGTTGGCAGTTGTGATTGTTTACCTTTAGCGCATGTGGGTCAGTTTAGGAGCTGATCTGTTCAGACTGAGGTCACATACAGATTACATGGCCTGGAACTAGGTCTGCTTAACTGCACCATTATGTTATGAGCCCGGAATCACTGAAATTAAAATAAATGCTTTGTCAAAATCTTAAATTAAAAAGCAGTTGTGCTCAGTCTTTAAGGAATTCTGTGCTTTTCTCTTTCCAACAGTATTTTCTCGCTCGCTTTAACATCTATTATCCATTTATTATCTACACCCAAATTAACATTTGTTTAGTATATATGCCCCCTTAGCATGACTGGAGTTGATAAAATGTATTGTTCATTCAGCCGACTGAGTCACGCAGTCAGTGAGCCGTCAATAATACAGTGAATACATAATACACAATAGGCAACAAACAGAACATCACATAATACAATACAATATAAACAAGTATGCAGCACCAAGACACTATCTATAGTAAGGCGAGGCACAGTGGCAAGTCCGTGTAAAAATGTGCCCTGTGTAGGTGAGGTGGAGGGTGGCAGCCTCTGCCTCTCTGCAGAAATACACCCGCAGTTCTCTTTAGTTTAAAGGCACATAAAGCTTGCAGTGAAAGGGTGGGAGTGATGGTGTGTGACCTTGACTTGCTGACTCTTTATAAAAAAAAATAATAATAAAAAAAAAGAACTTCTGAAAGACTATCATATCGGTACTTTATGTGGACTCCAGCAGATGCACCGCTTTCATGATCTATTGCTTGTCTGGCTTACAGCACTGGATTTTGAGCCTTTGAAAAAGAGACGGATTAGGGAGAAAGGCATTGATTGGATTCGACTTAAGATACCGTCATTATAATAAGCATTAATTACAGATTGAACTGTCCGTTGAAATTGTCCTGGCAAGACACCAGATTCATAATCCAGTAGTGCTGGGCGATATGACCTCAAATCAATATCTCGGTGAATTGGATGTTTTACCTTATTAATCGGATGTTTTAGCACATTCTGGGTGACGAGCCCAGCTGTCAGTCAGTGAAGCTTCGTGATGGCTCCTGTGATGCTGGCGAAGATGAAGCTGATCCTCTGGGAGCGACTGGCATTCGTTGACGGTTGTGATTGTTTACCTCTGGAGGAGCTGATCTGTTCAGACTATGTCGGTTAGAGTTTCTGAATGTCATTTTTCGATGAATCGCCCAGCCCTATAAGCCAGTCACTGAAAGTTGGCCACTTTTGAGATTTAAGCTGCTTCTTTGTTTCGTTGGAAACAACCGTCGTCCTTCACCTTGTTGACGATGCTCTATTAAACACATTGACATGAAGCCTTCCAGCAGTGTTCAGTGCCAAACGCTCTCTGAGGCACAGTTCATTGCATTTACAACAGATGGCTGGACCTCTTAAGTTGTTTTACCAGGTGCTCTTGTGATAAAAGGAAAACTTAAACCCGAATGATGGGTGAATATGCTCTGATTGGTATGCCTGCTCTACTTCTTGGTGCTAACATTTTTATTCTATTATATTTACATTTATTACACTTGGTTTTGCAGCAATTTTGTAAAAGAGGCACTTTGGCAAGACCACGTTTATGTTGGGTTGTGATACTTAGCCATGTAGGTGTCAACCTCTAAAGACGGCAATCCTTCAAATTGTAAAAATTCACTGATGTCCATGTATTACATTTCTGCCATTAAGCTCAATGACAGTGATGGTATTTTTCCAGTTTTCTTATACGATGGTTTACTCAACTGGTTATCTTACAAACTACTGCATACAGTAACAAATTTTGTGTGATCAGATTTATTTTTAGGCCACTTTGTTCAATAAAACAAAGTGGAATAAGCAATCTGAGCATGACAGAATTATTGATGACTGTCCAGAGTTTATGGGGAAACTGTATTTTGCTAGATTTCCCGCATCCCAGCTTTATGAGGCTGTATACCACCAATTGAATCGGATTTTATATGTGTTAATCATACAGGTTGACATCTATGAAACCATTGTTCAGAAGAGTGATGATCAATTCCAGGCCTGATGTTCCACAGCCCTGTAAGATTTCACCATGTTTTCTCCGCTTGAACACATCTAATTTCACTCCGGAAGGAAGTATAAACACCTGATGGGCTGTGTATTCTGATTCCTTCTATTTTGAGACTACACAATTTTAATGTAAAATATTTTTGGAAGGATACAAATGAATTAAGTGATAAGATACTACAATTATCTGTTAACTTATATATTTGACAAATTATCCGCCCAAAAATTTGATTATTTCTTAAATACAAAGGACTGGCTGGAAATTATTTTATTATTTTTGTTATTATACATTAATTTTTGATGTTCCATGGTTTTGTTCAATGTTAATTTTTTTAAAAGTATGTATACTATTACAGTATTTAAGTAGTTGTAACGTTGGAGGTGTAGAGGCTGGATGCAAGTGTGAGTTGCTTTTATTTAAATCAGACCTAAGTCTAGAAACTTTGTAGCAAAGGTATGTAGAGCAGATAATACATGGTGAGACAAAACAAAGGAAACCAGAGCTAGAGAAGAATAGAGAAAACCAGCAACAGCAATGGGATATATAGACAATGCAAGACAAAGGGACTGAGCGAACATAGGGGTATAAATCTTCTGAGGGGAAACAAGGAACACATGGGGCTACAGACTGCAGGCAGGTGGAGCAGGCGACAAGGGGGTTGGTCCCAGGAGGAGACAGACCAAAACAACAGCAAAGGCACAGGTCAAAAGAAAACAAAGGCACATGGTGGACCAACAGAAACACATGGCACTGGGAAACCAAGAAAAAGGTAAAAAGCAAGAAACAGGTGACAGGTGTTACATTAATAAACCTGTAGAAGTCATGAAGCTATATTAAGTTGTAGAGCATTAACATCATAACAGATTTATTGTGTACATTTTATATCAGCAAAAACAGTGATTCGTTGGGGTGTGATGTTTAAGGGTTAAAGAACATAGAGCACACATTTACACTGTTCATTGCACCACTTTAGCACCTTCCTCGATGATGAATCACCATCGCTTCTGGCAAGGTGAAGCGCTACACGACTGATGCTGGATCATTTACAAGCTGGACGAGTCTGGTGTGAGCGTGTGCCTGTTTACGAGAGGAGGAACGATATGTGGACGGAGGTCAGAAGGAAAGAGAAAAGTTCTAATTATAGCCTTCAAGGCGTGGAGGCAGTCGTGAGTAATGTAAGTGAATGATTATGAATGTGTGTTTGCGTGTGCGGCTGAGCTGAGCTGACCGTGTAATCGTTGGTTTCCGTTTCAGTTTCAGTGGCCGCCACCACAGCTTTCTCCAGTCTGTCAGACCAGTTAATCACTCTGGCTCTGAGGCGTTGCATATCTCAGTGTGATTGGTAAAGAGAGCACATTTTTTCATAAGAATTGTGAATTTTCGGAGACGGCGACGGGCCGAACCGATTCCGAAACGCAACTGCTGATACCGATACAAGTTCCAAAACAAGAGCTCTTATTACTTTAATGTTATCATTATTGTTGGTGTCATGTTTCAGGTGGTAAATCTATCAATCAGAGCTCACTGAGACTTCTCAGGGACACTGGGCCCAAATCTGAGGTCCAAACGTCAGGTGTGAAGCTCATGGTTTTAACATCTAGCTAACTGTGGCAACTGTGACACCTGGCTGTACATGTTGGGTATAGCAGTCTGGGAAATTTATTTTCTGGATGGAGATTATTCCTGGGCTCCAAGTTTTCCACCAGGCAGCGAATTCCGACTTTTTCCTCTACAGATAGTGGTATAATGAAGTCTGCTGGAAGTTTCTTTCTGGAAAGCATCTATGAGAATCGCTGCCTACATCATCCTGTACCACTGGTACTTTTTCTTGTAAAACCTCTGCAGGTGCTTGATTCATTTGGTTCTGTTGTATGTTGCAGCCGTACTTCCACCTCTTGGCACGCTGGCCTTACACATATTACGGGTAGCGGTCTTGCTTTTCGGCGTTTTCAGGCTAAAATATCTCCAGACAAACAGCATTTCAGTCAAACCAACAGCTGATGTTATTTCTTCACTCAGTTACAGGCTGACGTTGCCACAGGTTCATGATGAGATGTGGAGTGGAATATGGATCGGTGACGTTTCATGGTACGTGATGTTACGTTACCGTGGGTAAGTGGATCGGCCCTGTCCGTCTGATATTCGACGAGTGAATTACATCAATATAGGTCCTGATACCGATATTGGATCGGGACTGTCCCATCTCTAGCCAGTGATGCTTTTTAATTTGTATCCAGACTTTTTTTATTTAAAAAAAAGGTGTTTTCTGTCATTGGAATGGAGGCAAGAACAGATTTAAATGTCTTTTGATCTTTTATAATGTATTTTGTTTGAGTCAAGAATTTTCATTTTGGTGCATCAAAACCTTCTAAACACTGTACCTCCTGCTCATACTGTTTATCCTCACCCTTCAGTAAGAACCATAGGGTCTTGTAGTGTGTTTCATAAGCTAACATACTATATGCTGATGTATAATCACCACAGCGGCAGGCCAGGACACACTACCCTGTCCAGCATAGTTAGACAGCACATCACTGATGATGGGACCACTCTGGAAAAGGAATGACATTCACCCTGCACTACAGGCTGAGAAGTCAGCTTTAACCACTTGTAGAGCACCTTATCACTCACATCCACACACTAATGTTCCACTGTCAGACCTCATACTACCTGTTCCCCCTGAGCACCATGAGCTTTCATTTCAAATAAAGCCTTCACTGGGTGATTCTAAAGCGTGCTTTCAGGCTTCTACGAGCACAGGCCAGGTTCTCCACATTCTGTGTTGATTTTAACTGAAGACTTTTCTATTAAAGGAATAAAAAAGCAGTGCTAACGTAGCCAGTGAGGAATTAAGGCTAGTATGGGGCCATTATGTTACAGTCATAATGCTAACCAGTCTCTGCTGGCTTTAAAATGTGTTCACATTTATGAGTGAACCATTCCTTCAGATATTTCTGGCTGGCTGGAAGGGGCCATCTGGTGACAGGAAGTGCCTGTGTGGCCGGTCAGGGTGTCCGAAGGCTGTCCACATGGAGGAATCAAAGATGCGTCATTTCATGAAGGACATTCTCGGCCCAGTTCACAGAACGGGTGTGTGGCAAAGGATGACTAAGATTCCCAGTACCTGTTTATTTTGATGGTATCCTATGATCTTGGTTCTGGATAACTGCCTTTAAAGCTCTGAAAGCATTCAGGTGTCCAGAGGCTCCTATAGTGTATAAATCTAATGTATGTGATTCTATGACTTAAGCTTTTTATAATGTCATAGCAATCCATTGATGGAACAATCCATTGATGGAACCCTCTGGATAACCTACAGTGTGTGGCCAAAGGTTTGTGGACACTCGTCCATCATGCCTATGACTTTGCTGGACGTCTCCTTCCAAAACCATGAGCATTAATATGCAGTTGTCCCTCTTCGTGTTGGTATATCAGCCTCCGTGCTTCTGGGAAGGCTTTCCACAAGATTTTAGAGCGTGTTTGTGGGAATTTGTGCTCATTCAGTCAAGTGTGTCATAAGGTGCGACGTGATTCATCGATCCATAATGACAGCACTCACAGAAAATAATCAAATGCCATTATCTTGAAATGCAGCTTAAATATTCCGTCCTTGATTGGTTATGCATGCAATCAGTCTGGGTAGGTCCAGTTTGACCTAGGCCTATCCATGCAAACTGTTCTGTGGATATTAAGCATGGTTTTAGCATGCTTTAGCAAGTATTGACATCTTGTTTTTCTTTGTGTGGTATTATTTTTATGCTGCATGTTTGGACGTGCACTGTAAGGTTCGCAGACGAAGCCAGATGAGGTGAGTTTGGTAGGGTTTATTTACAAAGGGGTGATCCAAAATCAATGTCAGAAGCCAGAAAAATGTCCAAAAACCAGCGAATTATAACAAGGCAAAAATCTAGACCAAAACACAAAGCACAGCTCAAACATGATAAGGCAATAACAAGAGAAAAGGCTCCGTATGCACAACAAACAGTGGCGATACTTCGCCAGGACCCAATGCTAAAGCCGGGGCTTATACACTGAGCTAACAAACACAATGAAAAGGAACAGGTACAAGCAGAGAACTTGTAGAGAGGAGAATGTCCACTCTGCAGTGGGTTTCTCAAACGCCAGATGGCGCTCCCGAGCGAGTCCAAAATGAAGGGGTTGATATGGAGCATTTGAGCAAATTCATAGTTTATTAATGCTTATACATTTATAATGTAAAAGAACACGTTCATTTCTTGAACAGTGAATATCATAAAACATTTTAACACCACTGTTATATTTTTACGTGCTCTTAAACTCAAATTATAGGCATTTAAAAGGGTGCCTCATGCATGTCCATGATGTCTGTGAGCGCGAAACGCCAATCCACCAATCACTCTCTAGCACTAATCTCTGTCTTCTGCTGCCCAAAACTTGTTTGCTGTAGGAAAAAAAGGAAATATATTGGTAAGATTTGGGTTTTTTTAATGAAATGCATCCTTCTACTTTCTAAAATTTAAAGAAAGGTTGAGGGCAAATGATTAGGAACTGCCATTCATTGAAGACTCCATCGTGGGCGCCCTCTGCTGTTTAGCAGTCCTGTTTTTGATATCACGGGGGAAATAGGAAGTGGCCAGGCTTCTCATAAACTGGCTCTGGGACAAGTGAACAAAAGACAGTAGAGGTGCAAATCGTAGAGTCCTGAGTCACGTCAGGGAGCATGGAGTTCTGGTAAATACAGTCCGAGGAGGCAAGATCTGCTGTAGTTCTAGCCGAGCCGGAGGCAGGCGTGACATGCACATTTTTGACATGGAGTGGAGTCCATTCAGTCTAACCAAGTTGAAGCCCACCATCTGAAGATAAAAATATGTTTGAAGCTCAGGTGGGATTAGCATGATTATTCTTTGACAGACAACTGAGGAAAAAAACCCCTTTTAAACTTCAATTAAGACTAGAACGCAGTGTTTACTGTTCGTGATAGACGTCCAAAGTAATTAGCTTTTTTTTTTTTACATCATCCAGCTAATTTGTTTACATATTTTTTATAAGTTTAATTTTTAGAAGTTTATTCATAAGTTTAATTACCTTAAGTGAATATCAGGCAGTGTCATGGTCGCCTGTGGGCCAGGTAACTTTGAGTCAGACTTGGATCACAAATTAGAAGCTGGATCACATGCCAGGCGTTTCAGCCAGAGTTTAAATTATTAACATTACTGACTTTCGTCCTCATGAACAGAACATGAAGGGCCGATTGCAGACACCAGATACAATTTAGGGGCAATTTCTGCATGTCAGCTGGGGTTGTGGAGGAGCAGAACGCACCACACAGATGGCTCCCTGGAGTGGCACTTCATTCTGTCTTGAGTCAGTGTCTGTGAGTCAAGAGATCATGTGATGGGCTGGGCATTTACCTCAAAGTTCCCTCTGGGGGTCTGTTGTTGCAGTTGGGTAATGTAAATCGCCTTGAGCAGAAGAATCAGCGAAATGTAAAACGGCTGATTTGAAGGTTCAAAGATGTTTCCATTACCCTGAAGCATGCTGTAATGTAATATTTATCTCTGCGTTCTGCCAGTACAACGTCCTTATTTACAGCTGTTCACAGCGTGACAACCGCCCAAATGTCTTCATTCACTGCATCATAGTTAAAGATTTGACAAGTGACAGACCGGAGAGACTCCTGAAAAGCTAATTTTTGAACATAATCCTGCTCTCATATGCTTGGGAATATGAGATCCTAGACAAAAAGCAAAACCACTGAAACGCTTATTGTCCTTATGTAAAGAAGGCTTACAGTATGTTTAATGCAGATGTTTAATGTAGAACCCCATTTCATCCCCAGTTGGGACGCTGTGCAAAATGTGAATAACAAGGAAATGCAATGATGTTCAAATAATTTAGACCATACTAATTGAAAATAGTACAAAGACAATATATCAAATGTTGAAACTGAAATGTGACTGATTTTGAATTTGATGCCAACTACACATTCCAAAAAAAGCTGTGTTTCATCACCTTTAACAACACCCTGGAAGTGTTTGGGAACTGAGGAGACACTGCGGTAGTTTTGAAAGCGAAATGTTTTCTTGTTCTTGTTTGATACAGGATTTCAGTTGTTCATCAGTTCAGGGGCTCGTTGTTTTGTTTTTGATTTCATAATGCAGCAAGTGTTATCAGTGGTGACAGGTCTTGACTGCAGGCAGGTCAGTTTAGCACCTGGACTCTTTTAATATGAAGCAGTGCTGTTGTAATACGGAGCATGGGTTGTCATTGTCTTGCTGAAATAAGCAAAGCCTTCCCTGAAAATGACGTCGTCTGGATGGCAGAATATGTTGACAAATATATGCATTAAGCATTAATGGTGCCTTCACAGATCGTCACTCATGCCATGTGCACAAATGCACCTCCATACCATCATGAATACTGACTTTTGAACTGTGCTCCGATAACAAGCTGAGTGGTCTATGGAGGACAGTGTCCATATATTTCAAATGCTAATTTGTCGGACCACAGAACACTTTCCACTTATCCTCAGTCCATTTTAAATTAGCTTGGCCCCAGAGAAGGTGGCAGCGTTTCTGGATCCTGTTTATGTACATCTTCTTCTTGAGTTTTAACAGCATTTGTGGATGCAGTGATTAACTGTTTTCACAGGTAGTGGTTTTCAGAAGTGTTTCTGAGCCCATGCAGCGATTTCTCTTAGAGAATGATGTCTGTTTTTAATGCAGTGGCACGTGATGGCCCAAAGATCATGGCCAGCAGATACTGGTTTGTGGCCTTGTCCCTTACATACAGAGATTTCTCCAGATGCTCTGCATCTTTTAATGATCTTGCAAAGCATTCCGATTTTTTTTTTTTTTTGGAAAAGGGTTTGCCCACAGTACTGGGATTTTCATTCATAGCTTAACATACTGCGCTGCATTAAATCCAGTTAAGCAGGACCAAATTTGCTGTCTTTGTAATACAAAATGTAGTTTGGCCATGTTAATTATGTACTGATGATATCTGTGTAGCTTGGGGCCATTTTGAGTCTGCTGGTCAGTCAGTTTCTCAACGCCTGTCCGCTGAGAGCGATGAAGGAATGCCTTTTATTTTGCCCTTTGATGTTGTTCTTCAGAAGCTAATACAGTAAGTGTTGAGGTTTGTGCTGTATTAGAAGAAATAATTGGTTTGCCAGGCATAGCGAGAGGGCAAGACGAAACACATGCCTTCCCAGGCCCTTTGTTTCATTGTTTAAGATTCATTGTTTAACTAAATAAATAAATATATACATAATTAAACAAACCCATGGGTAAAGATGCATACAGAATAAACTATCAGGAGGTTTTTGTTAAGGAAGCCTAATTCCTACATCAAAAGTAGCCCAATTTGGTAAGCAAATCACAGCGTTGTTAATAATGTAGAGAGAAAGTGGTAGTCTGACGCTAATTAAAGGAAACAAGCACCTTCCCTAATCTTCCTAATTAGGCCAATTAGCTACAGATCACAACTATTAGGAGAGTGCTGTTATGGTTTGCTGAGATGGGCAGAGCTAATTTGCATTCTGTACTACAGTGCATTCAAATGTAGGGAAATCTTTTATTTATTCAGGGTGATTAAAAAAAAAATTCATCCGAGTTCAAAGCGCCATATTTTTAAACCATAAGGAACCTATCACAGTCCAGTTGAAAGAGGTGGTCATAGAGTTTCTGACTGGCTCCCTTCAGTCTGAGAGGAGATGAGACCCCTGAGCAGAAAGCGTTCTGCGTTCTCCACGTCGATAAGAGTGAAGCCGTCATAACTGTGCGGCGTGATTTCCATCTGCAGTGAACCTCTAACATCTCAGAGCGTTCGCCATTGGTTCCACAGCACTGGATGATCCCCGAAATCGCACTCAAAGAGCCGTGAGAGCAGCGACGCCCGACACACTCAGTCCAGTCTGGGATGAGTTTGACTGTGGAGTTGATGTCGTCTGTACAGTTGGAGGAGGTTCAGACTGAGACCTTGTAAAAGTACATAATAAACTTTATGCTCATTTACAGTTTACTGCATTGTTCTCTATTGATTGACAAGTGAAATAAATATTTTGAAATCTTTTTTAATCACCCTGTATAATGAAATTTTGTTTATAGGTATGTAAGCAAATTGCACATTTTTTAGGACAATTCTAAATTGTCCGATTTTTAGTTTTTCATCTAAATCTGCATACTAAAGCTTATTATTCAGTAACTACAGGGACCTCAATACAAACTGGTTGAGCTATTCTTAGTTTATAGAAATGAGTTATAAAACTTTGAGGCCACCAGTGGTCATTTGAGGGGTTAAGTCCATAGTTACGTTCGGCAGTGTTGAAGCTGTTGCTGCTTTGACGTGCTTTGGCCCTGCAATTGGTTGTCCAGTCTTTTCCGCCTGCTGTACTCAACCTCACATTAAGTCACATTAATGCTCAAACAGTAATGTTTCATTTGTTCACTTGCACACACTTGGACAATCGCTGATTTGCACATATTCAGTCCGCTGGTGCCTTTCTTTTCTGTTTTTGAATCTTCGCAGCATTACTCTTAGTACCCTAGTCCAGGGGGTCATATTACAGAAATGTTCTGTCTTTAGTCTTAAGATCTGAGAAGATCCGGATAAGATTTGTCACATTCATATTACAGAAGCATATTATAAATTTAGCAATTATCTTCTCTTACAGCATCTCATATTGTCTCATATTAGGAAAGCCTAAAGTACTCATTCGAGGTCAGTAATCTGTTCTTAAATAAAGGCTACTTTCAGCTTCTGGTGGGCAAGTTTTAAATTCACTTTGGACTGGACATGGCAACCCTGATTATTCCACCTAATAAGCAGCCCATCACATCTGTTGAATGAGTCTTTTCATTATTCACTGCCATCGCTGCAAGGTTTTGTTTTTATGAACAGTAACAAATAAAGGTAATAAGGGAGTGATCGTGTATGCAGGATTCAGGATTTTTCAATGAGAGTAAAAAAACCTTAAAACACAGTTTTTTGTAATGGAAATAAATGCAACATCATAATGTTGCTGCCTGTCCATTTTGCATTAAAATCCTGAAGGCTAACTACAAAGTGCACCCATACAGTAAGTGGAGCTGATGAAATGGACAGTGAGTGTAGAAATAAGGAGGTGGTCGTAGCGTTTTGCCTGATTGGTGTACTTTCATAAAATGTCATTTCACAAGGGGCGTCCAAACGTGTGCATATGACCCTAAATGCAGTTTTTAAAGGAAAATAATAGAAAAAAATACATATAGTAATGAAAAGGGTTAGGGTAACTTTCTCTGTGCTCAAATCAAACACAATGGGGTCCCTAATTGGGCTCCTAGGCTACACTTCACCATATAATTTAGCTCAATGCCTGCTTGAAATACTAAACAGTGATTGATGTTCTGAAATACTGCATGGTGTGTTTGTTTATGGCTTGTGATCTTCCCTCAGTTTCTCAATGGTGTCTCACTCTGAGCTGTCCAGGGTGTACATTATAAAACTAGACAGCAGACCTCCCTCTATGTTTAATGGAAATGTACAGTTGGTTGGGAAGCTTCATTCATCATCTATAAGTCCAGCCAGGTTTGATAAATGGCTCATAGGCCGATCTGCTCTCTCGCTCTCACACAAGATTGATAAATGTCCCACTGCGCTCTTGTATATACAGACACCTTTGGACAGCGCAACAGGTTTAGGGCTATTCCCAGGCATATGATCAGCATGCATGCATTATGTCCATATAGGTTAGATTTAGTTATCCATGAAATATCTTATTTTAGCTCATCTTTACCGTATAGTGGTTGTCAGTGTTTCTAATGATTTGAGCTCTGAGCTGAAGTCAGTGATGTTCTCCTTTGTTTAGTGAACACTTGTCTGTGGAGAATGAGGTTATTTTGAGAAATTCGACTGGATGTCCCAAAATAAGATTAAAATTGGAAATCAAATTTGACTGGAAAGGACTTTTCAGCACAGTCTAGAACAGGGTTGCACAACTGTCCAGCACAGTTTAGTGATTGACCTGCTCTGTTAATTGGCAGGTTAAGTGGGTGTGTTTTGAGCAGGGAAACCTCCAAATTGTGCTGGACACCAGCCCTCCAGGACCAGAGTCTTGCAACATGACAAGCCTCAAGTGTCTTTCATTTTACCTTCTCATTTATCCATCTGATTTCATTTTCAAGCAACATCACTTGAATGGTTCACATGTTTTCATTCCTCTCTAATAAAATCAATACGTTCAGGCATTCATCTCAAGGTAATTTCCTGCAGTATGGACGAGCATCTATTACAGTCAGCTCCGCAGTGTGTCCCAATTCCGGGGCTGTGTCTTTCAGAGGCTGCATTTGAAGGCTGATTGCGCCACAGCGGTGCGACTAGACTGTCCAATTTCAAAGGCTCCTTCATAAGTGGCCAATAAAAGCGTCCTTCTTTACCATGGCAACGAAGGATCCAACAGGTGGATCCTTTGCCAGCCGACATAGATGCCGGCCAGGATTTGAGAACATGGCATAGTCAGCAGAGAAGCAAATGGTGGCTGAAGAGACACTTTTTAATGCGTATTGGATTTGAACTGAGGCAAATGACTAATGATACAAATGTAAAATAAAAAAAAATCATCAATAGAGTATGAGGAATACCAAACGTGACTGTTTACATGCAAAAACTTTTGCCAATTCGATTGAAAACAATCGCATTACAGATTCAGATTGAGGTGTTTATTCTCACTCTCTTCAACAATCTGATAAATCTTTGTTTACATGCTCGCTTCAAGTAATCCGATGCAGAATGACGCACATGCGTGGAGCAGCGCTGAGAGTGATTGTTACCATGACAGCGAACATCGCGTGATGTCCAGTCTACGTGAGATGAGTTTCCAGTTGGCGCGCTTGAGTTTTTAATGGCTTTAAAATGATGTCGAGAGGAAGACGTCGTGCTCTGAGACACATAAGCTGGACGTCCGTCCCACCGCTTAGAGTTTAAACCTCGTCTCCTCTGCAGACCAGCTTCTGCTCCTGCCATGCTGACCGGTATAAACCTTTCGCTATGACGCGCCGCGCATGTGCAGAACGTACTTACACATTCCGATTGGAGTGTAATTGGATTCAGGCATTTACATGGATATTATTCTTCTATTTAGCGGATTATTTAGAAGAAATCCGACTAATATCTCAATCGGGATCAGTTTTTTTTGTGTCTACTGAATATTTGAAACATATTTCTACTAAATAAAACGTTAACATTTATTTTGTTGCAATAGCGTGTTTCTGAATTTAATAAAATGTTAAGTGTTTTATCATATCGCTAAAAATATCGTTATCGCAAAAATATCCTGCAATATCGTGATATTATTTTAGAGCTGTATCACCACCCCCAGACTGCAGCACCGGGAAAAAGTAAGCAGCGTCGCCACAACATGGCAGGAAAACACTTTTGGAGTGAAAACCATCTGAAATCAACTACATGCTTTGACGAAATCAAGGATTTAAATATTCATCTTCCAGATGATGCATGTTTGTTTCTGGTGAAGTGGTGTGTTGCGAAAAAGCCACGGCATAAAATTTGAGATTTACATCGTGTTTTCTTCTGTGAGTTTATCATTTGGGTGCAAAGCAGAAATCTGATTACTGTCCAACTCATGTAGACCCTGAGTTTCCTATTATCTGATTACTCAAGCACATGTAAACGTGTTGATTGGATTACTGACAAAATCAGATTTTCTGCAGATATCGGATTCATAGATGTTTCCTTCATACCTAATTTAAAGTTCTTAACAGTGCCATCTTTCCTACTATGAACCTTAAATAGTTGTATTTTGTAACCTTTAATGCGAACTGGTGGATCTGTTAGGACAGCATAATAGTGTAGGCCTGCCTGAGGGCCCTGGCCATTTAAGGGGTTAAGGTGTAAATAAATAGACATTTGTCTCAGATTGTTTATTACATGTTGCAAGATACACAGTGATCATCAGTGGCTTATGGTGACCCTGTGTTTTGCCTTCACCTATAATTGTGTTAACCTCTATTGAATTCCAGGCAGTGAGAATGCTTTGTGTATCTGAAGAGACACATTAGCCTTCAAAGAGAAGCCACAGGGAGCTCATGACCTCCAGAGAAAATAGCTCTGAGCTATTTTCCAATCATCCTCTCCTGGCTGAAGAACAGAAAAAAAGAGAGGACCAGAGAGATGCTTCATAAATCCATAGATGTAACCCTGGGTGTCAAAGGTTGCTTTCACTGTTTGACTGAATGATCCTGGAATTAGTCTGGACTGAGAGACTCGATAACGTTTTTTTCCCCACTAAAACGAAGGCATTGAAAATGTACAAGCACAGGACAGAGAAAGGAAACAAAGAAAGCTTCAGAAACAGGGTGAGCGTTTTAAACATTGATTCTTAAAGTTTGGGTCATCACATCAGCTCAGTTCGCTCAGTACTAGGGGTGTCAGCCTTGATAATGAAACTGCAGAATACATGTCACAAAACCAACTCACTTCACTCTGAAGCGCTGGTTGGTTTTCCACCTGATCAGTGATGTCCAAGGCTTTTTTCGGCACACAGCTACAGCCTGTACAGCATGTTCACATTACAAGCCTCGGTGCTCAAATCCGATCTCTCTGACATGATGGTTCACACTCGTTTAGGTAAGTGGCTCAAATCTGTCATTAATGTGGATGAACTGGCATCCTGAAAATGACCCACATGCACACATCCTACTCGGTAACGTCGCTTCTGTTTGGCGCTGCTGCCGTGGTAATGCTGAATAATGGCGTACATGCATTTTGATCTGAATGTTCACGTTAAGGTCGCACGGCCACAAATCAGATGCGTATCTGATCTGGAACCACATATGAAAGTGACTCGGGTCTGATTTGAAAAGATCAGATTTGCGTGTCCACACAGGCCTGACAACATCAGATCTGAGTCACATCAGGGTGAAAAAATTGCATTTGTGCCGCTTCAACCTGGTAATATGAACGTAGCCTATGCATCTGCTTTGAACGACTGTTATAAAGAAGTAAGCTGGAGTGGGAACACTTATACTTGATTTAGATTTCATACATGAAGCCAGCACCTTGACTATGAAAGAATATCGTTGCTGTCCAAAGAAAAATAAATATTTCCAAAATAGTAAACTTAACAGGAGTGGGCAAAAATATCCTAAACTTTTAACGTAGATTAGTGTACCATGATTTTTTTTCCCCACAAGCAGTTCAGAGGCATTTTTATTGGTTCATTAATTGTGACATTTTCATACAGATGTTGTGCTCAAATTGTGTAGCAAACTAAAAGTCACAGAAAATGGAAAAACATTTAATTGGACAATATGTTAAAGACTAGAGTCATATGTGAATGTTATACGTGTATTTGATGGGAGATCTGCTGTAAACTATGTTTACAGACCTGCCAACTTTATGCATTTTGACATCACAGTACACTGGTATGATTTGTCAGTCTAAACCAGAGGTCACTAATAGGCGATCTGAGTGGACCCAGACGGCGTAACTTTCACATACGGTGTAAATATCACACGTGACACTGCTCAGCCAATCAGATCTGTGCATTTTGATGAGCACTGAGACTGGAGTGAGTGACGCACACACAGGGGGGACGAGGCGAGACACAGTAGTCAGAGAAGAAAGTGAGTCAAAGAGAAACTGCTTAACATGGCGGCTCTAAAAAGAAACTCACCATAAATGTTGTTGAAATATGACTGAACCGTACTTTGATTTGACATTGAGTTGACTGTATAAGATGTTGATATACCTACTAGGCTACTTCAGTAAACAGTGTATGGCACGATGCAGACCTTTGCTTGAAGGAGTTTTCTATAACTGAGCCTGAATTTTAATTAAATGCAGCTGTTCTAAAATATACAAAAAAACTGGTGATGCTTGAGTTTAATTCTGCATATGCCGTACTCAAATCCTAAGACCAATCATAGTTCATTTCCCAGGTGTGACATATGCGCAATGTCAATCATTTCAAGAGACTGCAAATCGACAGCAACACAAAATAGTTTTTATCCCTCTCATTCGTTCTCCTCACTACCATCTGGCTGGTTCCACAAGGGAGGACGGTGCTTTTGTGACGGCTTCATTAACAGTAGTGATTTTAAGCAGCAGGGACTAGAAATAATGCTTATTTTCAACACGGGTGAGAGTTCCCCGTCACGCAGGGTTGCCAGTTTCACGGTCGTCCCAAAATTTCCTGCTAATCTGAATGTGCAGAAAGGGTGGGAATTACAGCATGGCAGGATGCATTTTCTGCTTGGACAACTTTCCAAATGAATCAGAAGCCTTGAAAATTAAAATGAATTGTCTTATGAATGTATATTGATCCTAGTTCCGAATAGCTGGCAGCCCTTTCTGTTTCTATGGGGCGCAAGCTGCCTATTCACACATACAGCAGCAGAGCATCAAGTAAACGCAGGGGACAGAGAGAGAGAGAGAATGCAGCACAGTGTTGAATAATCAACTGGATGACATGGCAGACAATTGTGTCCTGATTTCCAATGGACAGAACCTGTTTTATGAGAAAAACCTCACTTCTTGAAGTGATCTCCAAAATGGTAACTTTAAAGGAGAAGGAAAAAAAACTTTACTTTTTTTTTCAGTTGTGTCCAATTCCACTCACTAGTTAGGACTCCCTCAGTCACACGATACCATCAGTGCTAGGAGGGTGAAGGCTAACACAGGCTTCCTCTGAGACCTGTGAAACCAGCCACCGCATCTTTCCAAACTGCCGCTCATGCAACTTGTTCACTACCATCGCTTTGAGTGATTGGGGGAGAAGGAGGGGCCATGCTACCCACCCACAGAGAGCGAGGCCAGTTGTGCTCTCTTGGACTCCTGGCCATGGACGGCTGGATCATCACCAGAGATCGAATTCACAATCTCTTGATAACAGGGCCAGCACTTAGACGGTTGTGCCACTCGAGAGCCCAACCTTCTTTACTTTTAATGTAAGTCAATGGAACCAGACTGTTTCCTCTAGTCATTTTAGGTCATCTCATACAAGGTTTTGTTTATGTTAATACAGGGAGATTCACTCAAATTTGTTTATATAGGGAGATTCGCACAAAGAGGCCCCATCCGTTAGGATGAAGCAATCTGAACCAAAACATACTCTACGTACCTTGACGTGTGTGTAGTCAATTGCATTAATGTGATGCTGGAAGTGACGCCGCGCTCTATGATCCTGAACGTATCGGCAAGCATTAGAGAGGTTAAACGTCACAACAGCTGTCCGGCACTTACCTCATTTTTCATTTCTGTAGTCAGAAAGAAGTGCTGCTTTGCTTTTGGTGCTACCATAGCAGTGGACATATGTCCTTGTTTCTGCGCTCGTTGTCCATCTTATCAGCTCCACTTACTGTATAGCTGCACTTTGTAGTTCTACAGTTATAGACTGTAGTCCATCTGTTTCTCTGATACTCTGTTACCCTGTTCTTCAGTGGTCAGGACCCCCATGGACCCTCACAGAGCAGGTTCTATTATGTCATAATGTTATGGCTGATCTGTGTAGACAGCAATAGCAGTAGCACTGGCTGCAATCTTAGCCCTAACTCTTACTCCAGTGGACAATCTCTTGGGAAGCTAATTTCAATAAAGGTACCCAAGCGTTTTCCCCCTCTGACTGTCGCCTCAGGAAATCAATGTATATCACACCCACAAACAATGCTCACATATTCTCCCACACAAAACATGTATACAATAACACGGCATCTCTGAGTTTGAAAAGATGACACTGGCAAGTGTGGTAATTATTGTCATCCACCATCACATCATTTAGCACTTGGCTAATCGGGCCTCATTACCTCCTAATTCACTCTTTGAACACTTTATATCAATTGATCTCAGGATCAGTGATGTTTATGAGCCACATGGACGTTTATAACTTGGCACACGGCCTGAGTTGTTTCATCATCCTTTGATCTCCACAACCCTTTATTTCTCCTATGGTCATTGACATGGCATCATGAGGAGCTTTGCAGACTACAGCACCCACTGATACTTCTTATTCTACAGGGTATATTTTGGTTTGTCCATCTCAATTTACGTGACCGAATGGAAAGGCAAATTATTCAGCAACTGCATGAAAAACTCAAATGAACAGTAAATGTGTTTTATGATCTCCACACATCACTATACGTTCACAAAAATCTCCGACGCTCTTTGTGTTATTTTCTAAAAGTAATGTTTCCAGAGCAGATCACTGAAGAGACGCCGTCTGTTTATAGTTTAGAGCCCAGATTTGGGGAAAAACGGGTCGACTTTCAGTAGAAAAACGAAGTTCAGCTTCTTTTATTATAAGGGTTTAAAATGACATCACTGTCTATTAGACTGGAGAGAGGAACTACAGCCTCACACGACGCCCAGCTTCTGAATGGAGCTTAACTGTAATATTTTAACTGTAATATTTTATATGTGACGAAGAGCGTTTTGGAACCACCGGTGGTCCCACAGAGTTGAAAAGGTAAACGATAAGATAGAAGATGTCTCGTGTTTTGGTGCCAGCATCTCTTCCTGCCTGCTGGGTGCCAGATTGGCCGTTAGCAGTCATTGTGACCACTTGGTCCGCTTTTAAATGTTTCCAGCAATTTTTAATCTTCTTAGTTCCTGGCCTCATGCTTTTTTCAGACTCCATAGATGCAAATGCTGTAGTACACCTTTGCTCCTTTTTGTTGCAGTAGGGTGGAATGGCCCATGTTATGCGCCATCAGGGCGGCTCAAATGCTGTCATAAAGATTTATTAAAGCAATAAACCATGAGAGGCCGTACTGTGATTTTATCCCTGTTGCCGATGGTAGAATCACTGTAATGCATAGCCTTGAGCAGCTCATTGCTTTTATAAAACCAAGACAGCACATGACACTATAAAATGCACAAATATTCAATAAATAATTCATTTTTAGTTGCTCATATATTGCCAGTCATTTCATTAATTTTTTAATGTCTAATTTTAATGATTGTCGTAAAATCATGAACATATCAAGCAGCATAGCTGAAAACATATAGCAGTTCCATATATATATATATATATATGTGTGTGTGTGTGTGTGTGTGTGTGTGTATAATGCATATATGTATGTGTGTGTATATATATATATATATATATATATATATATATATATATATATATATATATATATATATATGCATCTGTTCGATTACTTAACTTGTAACTGAGCAAAATGTGTTTTCAATAAATTGTCTAAATATCCGCACATAGAATCTGAGCTTTCTGTGAGCTAATGTGTTTCCTATCATCAATGTGTTTGGATCGATAAGCACTTATAATAAACAATTAAATTGTTTACGAGTAAACATACAACACGTCTAATGTACTTAGTCATATTCATATTCAAGTGTTTACTTGTTGAAAAATATCATTTGTGAGGCAAACTAAACAAAACCTATACATTTTTGGTTTTGTTAGTTAACGTTCTTCACATATCAAGTTATTATTACTACTAGTACTGCTGCTGCTACTACTAGTACTGCTGGTGCTGTTGCTGCTGCTACTACTACTACTAGTGCTGCTGCTGCTACTACTACTACTACTGCTACTACTGTTATTACTGCTACTACTACTACTAGTGCTGCTGCTGTTGCTACTACTACTACTACTGCTACTACTGTTATTACTGCTACTACTACTACTAGTGCTGCTGCTGCTGCTGCTGCTACGACTACTACTTGTGCTGCTGCTACTACTATTACTGCTACTACTGTTATTATTGCTACTACTGCTGCTGCTACTACTGCTGCTACTCCTACTACTACTACTACTATTGTTATTACTGCTACTACTACTGCTGCTGCTACTACTACTACTGCTGCTACTACTGCTGCTACTACTACTGCTGATGCTACTACTACTACTGCTGCTACTACTATTAATATTAGTAGTAGTGGGGTAGTCGTGGGCTGGAGGTGAGGGAACCAGCCTCGTGAGCAGAAGGTCGCCGGTTCGATCCCCAGAGCCGACAGCATGTGACTGAGGTGCTCTTGAGCAAGACACCTAACCCCCAACTGCTCCCTGGGCGCTGCGGATCAGGCTGCCCACCGCTCCGGGCAAGTGTGCTCACTGCCCCCTTGTGTGTGTGTGCTCACTAGTGTGTATGTGGTGTTTCACTTCACGGATGGGTTAAATGCGGAGGTGAAATTTCCGTTTGTGGGACTAATAAGGGTCACTTAAACTAGTATGATAATTTTGCAGGTAGTTTGACCAGAGGAGGATGGATCTCCCCTTTTGAACCTTGGTTCCTCTCAAGGTTTCTTCCTCAGCTCTGGGGAAGTTTTTCCTTGCCACTGTCACCCCTGACTTGCTCACCTAGGGGCTTTTACATTTCTTTACTGTGAAGCTGCTTTGTGACAGCATCAGTTGTAAAAAGCACCATACAAATTTGATCTGATTTGATCAAATAAACAACACATTTTTGTTCGTCGACCTTAAAGGGTTAATATTCACTGAACCACTCATTTTGCTCTGATAAGTTTTGCATCTTGCCAAAATTGGCAGTTTTCAGTGTTTGTCTGTAGTTTTTACTAAATGTCATTTAGACTGCAGGTCTGGGCAGCTGCCACCATCAGGTGAAAGGAGGAATGACAGCGTACTGGCTGGAAAATAGAAGCCGGGAGACAATCTGTTTGTGGGCCGCTTTTGGCCCTGGGGCCAGATTGATGCCCCTGGCCTACTTGTAGTTTTTAGGAAAATAAGAATAAGTTCTTAAAAATAAAAAAATAAGTTCTTACCTTGAATATATTTAGAACCTCATGATTATGAAGCATGAACAGCAGAGATGCCTTCGTTGAATGATAAGAAAAGTGCTTATTGCAAAATTTGTGGTAAGAGGTTGGTATGCCATGGTGGCATGTCACGTTTGATGATCAAGTATGTAAGTATAGGGATACTTATCCGAGTGCCACTAGCCTCTGGTGAGGGCAAATTTTAAAAGATGCCCCGAGGCTCAAACTTGTTTCTTATGGCGAGTTCTGGTAGTGATCGAGGGGTGAAGTTCACTCTAGCCAGAGACATTTTGGGCCACAGACTGAGAGCCACACTCTATATGGTGGAGGTCATCACCGTTTCAGCAGTTCTGTTGCTTTGCATCATGTCATCTGGGCTCAGTAGGACAGGGTGCGCTAGCTGAGCGAGGTATTTGCTGTGCACTTTCCAGCGCCGTCCTCTTCACGTTCAGGGCTAGATTCACATTACCAGGTTGAAGTGGCACAAATGCGATTTTTCACCTAATGTGACTCAGATCTGATGGTTTCAGGGCTGTGTGGACACAAATCTCATCTTTTTAAATTCAGCCTGAGCCACTTTCATATGTGGTGCTAGATTGGATGTGTATCCGATTTGTAGCCATGCAACGTTAATGTGACGCTCAGATTGGGATTTGTGTTTTTCATTCCACTGTGTGTGTGCCATCATTCAGTGTTACTCTGGCAGCAGCGCCAAATAGAAGTTAAAGCCTGTAAACGGTGGGAAAGCAGCTCATCTCACCTTCGTCTCCTTCGTCTAATAATGAAGGTGAGAGCTGATCAGAGTTAATGATCTTCTCAGCGAAGCTTGTTCTGCTCGTTAGTGTCTGCTGATGATGCGGGTATTCAGTCACGTGACCTTTCTGAGTAGGAGGAGCTCATGAGGGTCATTTCAGGACTCCGGTTCATTCACATTAATAACAGGTTTGAGTCACTTACGTAAACGAGTGTGAACCATCATGTCAGAGAGATCGGATCTGAGCAAAAAACTGGATTTGAGCAATGAGGCTTGTAATGTGAATGTAGCCTTGGATTGACCTGTAGCTCCAGAAACTCCTCAATCATCTGCTCTATTGTTTGGAGAGCTGATGATTCTGGTATAGTGGACTATATTTATTTTTTGCTGTTTTTGGATTTTGTCCTGATTGGATGATTATTGGATATAAGTTTGTTATACAGGGTGATTCAAAATGATTTATTTCTATTGTAAATCATTACAGTAAATGGTTTACAGTTTACTGCAGTGGGGCAGGAGGGCTGGAAATTAAGGAACTGGCCCTGTGACCGGAAGGTTGCTGGTTCAGTCCCCAGTGCCGAAAGTCCATGACTGAGGTGTCCTTGAGCAAGACACCTAACCCCCAACTGCTCCGTGGGCGCCGTGGATAGGGCTGCCCACCACTCCGGGCAAGTGTGCTCACTGCCTCTTAGTGTGTGTGTGCTCACTAGTGTGTATGTGGTGTTTCACTTCACGAATGGGTTAAATGCAGAGGTGGAATTTCTCCGTTTGTGGGACTAATAATTTTCACTTAAACTTAAATGAGCATCCAGCTATACGGACAACATCAACACCACAGTCAAATTCATCCCATACTGGATTGAGCCTGTAGGGTGTCGCTGCACTCACGGCTCTGTCAGTGCAATTTCAGAGCTCATCCAGTGTTTTGAAACCAACGCCGAACGCTCTGAGCTGTTGGAGGTTCACTGCCCACAAAAATTACACTGCACAGTTATGACATTCACTGTCTCAGGGCTCGCATCTCCTCTAAGACTGAAGGGAACCGTCTTCCACTGACAGTCAGAACCTCTATGACCCCCTCTTTCAGTTGGATTATGATTGGTTCCTAAACGCCTCACGGTTATAAAAATATAGCACTGTTGGTTGAAATTGGATAAATCATTCTGAATCACGTTGTACTGTGTCTCAAAACTAGATGACGTGGTTCGGCCTTAAGTTGAAGTCTCTGATAAGCGGGCTACAATCGCGGCTTCTGCAGCAACACGCAGCTGGGATTCAGCCTGACGTTATTGCTGCCTACTGGACATAATTTGAACTGCAGCAATCCACATAACATAGTGTACAGTATGTAACCTGAGCTCTGTAGAGAAACTGTACCCTACAAATGTTTTCTTAATTTCCATGTAGGCGTGTGTGGGTGTCTTCTTTAGGATTCATAAAGGCAATAGTTGATGCTCAGTGGCTTCATTGCTTTTGCACAGACTTTCTCTATTTTGTGTGTGTGTGTGTGTGTGTGTGTGTGTGTGTGTGTGTGTGTGTGTTTATGCATGCGCACCCACACACCCACTGTGCTCTGTCCCTTCATCTGTTCATTAGTATGAATGTCTCTGTATCTGGCACCAGCTTCACTCCTTATCTCTTTTGCTGAGGCTCTCTCCGTCTCCCCCACCGATCTCCACCATTACAAAGTAATGCCGCTGATGTATGCCATGCTGTTTTCCTCCTGCTTCGGCTAAGGCATAAAGCTCCAGCCAGTTTTGTCTCATGTTGAACTTGTGGACATCCGTGTCTCTCTCTCTCTCTCTCTCTCTCTCTCTCTGTCTGTCTGTCTGTCTGTCTGTCTGTCTGTCTGCTTCTTACATTTGTGTACTAGTGAATAGCTCCATTCACGCCGAGCTCCTTCTACACAATCTTCATTAAAGCAGGGGCGCAAAAGTTTAATGCAATATTTAGTTTCTTATATGTTACAGACCCCAGAAACGCATGGACCATAAACGGGAATGATTGATTGTACTTGCTGAAACGTGATGGTGGTCAGCTCATAATGGAACGACAGTGCCTGGAGAAGGAAGAGTTTTGAAGCCAAGCTTTAGCAGGGCGGTCAGATTATTCCTCTTTGACTCGCTCTGTCTCAGTGTTCTTGTCCCTCATTTTTCCCTTACGACATTGTAAAACCCTCCAGCTACCAGCTATAAGTCCTCATTTCTTTCACCTTTGTTTTGCTCTCCTTGAGATGGGCAATATGTTTTATCATTATTGTGATACGATATATGCATTTCTGAGCACATCTCTGATATCATCGGTACATGAACATCACCCAACCAATTGCATGTTTCATTACAAACAGAGCATATTTAGTCTTGTTTGACTGGATTTAATGTAGTGCCGTATGTAAAATTGTTAGGTAATAATCATTGCATTGATGGATTTAATGGCAGTTTATAAATATAGCACCACTAGTGCATTGTGTTTGTGTGTCAGAACATTGTGGTACATGTCGGGTATCATGAAATTATCTGTAGGCGTTGTGATCTGCTATTTTTCCCACATCACCCACCGCAACTCTCCCAATACACAAGAATACACACATATTAACTTATATAACACCATTCGAAACCCACACAGGCATTTATGGTGAATATAGTCACGTATATATGAACTTTTTAATCAAAGAAGTTATATTTAAGTGTTTATTTGCTCTGAACACACTAATATCCTACCCACCCAGAGGGAGCAAGGTCAATTGTGCTATCTTGGACTCCCGGCCAAGGGTAGCTGCAGCATCACCAGGGATCAAACTCACGATCTCCTGATGATGGGGCCAACGCTTAGATGGTTGTGCCCCTCAGGAGCCCAGATTTTGTGCTGGACTTGAAGCTCAATTGGTCGTTGATTTCTACAGACATGTTTGCGGTGACAGAACATCAGTCTTTTGCTCTTTACTCTTGCAGTGACTCAGTGTTGGTATCATTGTCAGATCTTTCTGTATCATGCTGTCACTTTGTCAATGGTGCCTGCATTGCTCATGCCAACCCTGCTTTCTTGTGTGTCAATATATTGTTGTGGCTTTGCTGGATCACCGCTGGGCTTCCTCTGTTTAGTTGCCTTGCTGTCTTTGCTTCTTGATCAGGGACTTGTTTCTTATGCCTATCATCCTTTGGAAGAATGTAAGTTTGAGGCATTTGCACATCTTTGTTGTTTGTAATGTCTTTTGGGAGCTGAGCCGTATGTCTGTTGGATTTCAGTTGCTTCTTCTTTCATTCAGTTAAAAAGGCAGATGGAACACCATTGTACCTGTTCTTGTAACTTGCACAGTGTCTTAATATCTGTCAAAATCCAAATTGGTTCAGTAGTATCTCTGGTGACCTGGATCATTTTGAAGAATTTATTAAGGCACTGTGTGCTGGTGCTGGACGCACTACAAAGCAAGCTGGACATGCAGAGGGAACAGCTGAGTGATGGAAAATGATAACTGCTCAAACGAAACAAGAGCCTAATTCTCAAAGCAAGGTCAACTACAGTTTCACATGCAGTTCGTTTTAAAAGAGCCGCACTGAGATCTGTTGAAGCAAACCTGGAAGGGAACCAAATGCAAATGACCTTCGCAATGTACTACTATATGTAGGACTATAAAGAGGACTGTTTTCTTTCTGGTCCTTCAAGATCTCAGACCACTTTTTGTTCAGACCACAACTCGAGAGGAGGCGAGAGGAACCACCAGACCCACCTGCTGCTCTCCTGTTGGCCGTGCTGAAATGATTTGCCAAAGTGCATTGCGTAAAATTGGAAAAATGACCCTGTGGGTCTCCAGCAGTGGGCTCCGTTTTCGGCTGTGCTTCTCACTGAGCTCCACGAGGCAAAAATTTATTTGTCCAGCATTCAGTGTAGCAGCTTAAAATTGCGTTACGTGCCCAGCTCGAGCCTTTATCACAGTAAAATCATACAGGCTCTCACATATGATCACTTTAATATGCTCCATTACTAAGTCTAGTAGTTTATTTTTCAAAGAAGGCATAATAGACTTATGTGGATATGCAGAAAGTAAAGCATTTATAATGACAAAAAAGCTGAGCTTTCACCACTGCCACCGCCCTAGTGCTTACTGGAGGAATAACTTGTTTATGTTCTTAATATCTATGTAGGATGACTCGTTTCCTCTGCTAAAATCTGATATCCTTCACCTGATTTAAGCCACATACATCATGAAGAAAAAAGTAACAGGACGAGTCCACCCCCATCAGTCCCTGATTGGTCAGAATGTCTGACCAATGGTTGTCTAAGAGCTGTTCATAATACGAAATCTCAAAAGTTGCCTGGGTGATGTAACCTGATAAAAAGTGAACAGAAAATACAGGGATTGATTCAAATAAGTCTAAAAGTAGCTGGCTAAACAAGTCATTCTGCTTCTTGAGAAAGGCCTCAGGTCTAGCTAATGGGGTAAACACATGTGGTTGACAGACTGGTGTCACAGTGGACCCAATCACAGTGGTTGTTGTTGGGATTTGCATTTTGTAAAACATCACCTCGTTTGAGCAAGTCATTGATGCCACTGAAGAGTGGTGAGGCAGAATGCAGACGAACCCTTACATGCAAAGCACAGTCCATGGCCTTCACTCATTTTATGTTGCCATCAACTTATGCAGATCTCACAGTGATCATTAATATGAGTGTATATTTTTAAGCAGTAGATCGCGAATGGGAGTGTGTTATTGCAAAATAACATCAGGGCTGTAATTTGGTCACCGTTGATCATCACAGCTAGGTGATGTTTAGTATGGTGTAGTGGTTAACACTTCTGCCTTTGACACTGTAGACTGGGGTTCAATCCCCCACCAGGGTAAGCATACTACACCAATAGAGTCCTTGGGCAAGACTCCTAACACCACCTAGGCCTATCTGTATAAAATGATCAAATTGTAAGTTGCTCTGGATAAGAGCGTCTGCCAAATGCTGTAAATGCAATGTTATTGGCGTTCTTTTGCTTTTATACAACAGTTCAATGAAAGTGGCGTTTAATATGTTTTAATGTTTAGCTCCTTCCTCCAAATTATAGTTCCTTAACGAGCATCTTGTTACTACGTCAGAGTAACGAGCTCCGCCCACTCGCTGCACAGCCGGCAATTCGTTCTCCAGCTCCTTACACTAAATTCCTAAACTGTCGTCACCACTGAGCAGCTTTTCAGTTGGCAGCTGTGACAGAAGAACAGCTGAACAACCTGGAATCAGCCAGAAATGAACCCAACACCATTCGCCAGACGTGTCTGATCTTCAGAGTCTGACCAAATCAGACTGAGCCATAAAACTGAGCCAATATCAGGTTCAGCTCAGTTTGGTCTGTTTCTCCAGATCAGTATTAATGCTGTTTTGTTCCAGCCGGTCTGTAAAGCTTCTTACAGCCCGTTTAGTTTGGCGAATGGTGTTGGGTTCATTTCTGGCTGATTCCAGGTTGTTCAGCTGTTCTTCTGTCACAGCTGTAGACTTAAAAGCTGCTCAGTGCTGACGACAGTTTGGGAATTTAGTGTCGTCTCATCTTCAGAGTCGGACCAAGTCAGTCAGATGTGATCTTAACAGTGTCTGTTTTCTGTTTGTGGCAAAGTAAGAAGTAAAAACGTTCAAAATGGCTTGAACTTCTCCTACAGCTGTCAAAGTCGTTGCTTAGCAATGGCCTCTCAGCAGAGTGATAGTGTTTGTGTGAGAACGTATTTCGCCTTAACAGCACAGTTAGAACTTTTCTCAACCAATCAGCTTGCGTGGCCGGAACTAGCTGTTGAATAATAATAGTTATTCCTCAAATTTTACCGTAAAAGCCATACCAGACATATGCCTACATCACTGCTCTTACAAATCAAACGTGATGTTCTTCAGGACGTAATGATGATGGCCACAGATTCTAAGTGCATTATTCGTGGCCTTGGCTTGACGAAAGTCCGTAATAACTTTAGCGAACATATTACAGCTCATCCACACAAATACAACACAATGACAACTTTATGAGGATTTTATATCATCTATGTTTATAATCACATTACACTTATCTGTATTCTGCAGGCCCTTCTTGGCATAGCCCACAGCTAAGCAAGTTCACAGTTGTAATGTATTTATTTCCTTTGCTGCAGAGCTCGTAAACTGAGAAATACAAACTCCAGCCTTTTTCATTTTCTCACACTCTGCTAAGCCTCACATTTCAGCAGCCGGCATCAATCTTCTTATGACCTTCCATCTTTTAAAGTGTGAGATGAAATCTCCCAACATGCACCGGTGAGTCAAGCTTCTGTAAATGTCCAATTCAGATTGATCCCCGGGGTCTCCTGACCACAGCAGTGGAGGTATGGAGGTGCTGCACTGCTGAGAAACCTGGCCTGATATGTTCACCATTAACTCTTAGATACTGTACCCTGCACTGGAGGAGAGGACTGGAGACATTAGATGCTCGTTGACACAACACCTGAACCCCTAATCACTTCATTTTTCAGTGTTGATGTGTGTTCATCTTCATAGGTGTGTCAGTTATTTCGCCAGCTTCTCTTCCCAATTTTCCCGTTCCACCTTAAATGATGCTTCAGGCATCAGTACTGCTGGACCATGTAAGATTGGCTGGATATTTTTGGTTGGTGTAATACAAACACCATGTCAGTGTTACTGCAGTACCTGCTCTGTGAAGGTCCATGGGGGTCCTGACCACTGAAGAACAGGGTAACAGAGTATCAGAGAAACAGATGGACTACAGTCTGTAACTGTAGAACTACAGAGTGCAGCTATACAGTCAGTGGAGACCAAATATAGTTAAAAAACAAAAATTAAGTCAAATAAGAGCAACCAATCATACTTTCAACAGATCTTCTCCGCTTGCCTGCATGACCTCCAACTCGGATGTAATTCAAATTCGCTGTAACTTTTTGTTTTTTTTTTCTGTAACTGAGATAATATTTATGGACATATGGATTAAAAATAACACTCAAGCATGCAGTGGATTTTTCGCAGTCACACTCCTACATCTGACATCTGGATATCAAGGAATTTGCTGCGTTTGATCTCGGTGAAGATTTTCTTGCCTGCCTCTTAAGCTTGACTCTCTGTCCAGCTGCCAATCATGCTTTATCTAAGCTACATTAGAGGTGCAATGTGGAGACAGCAGATGAAGTGAGGATCTCCAACTGACAAGTTTGATAGTAGAAGCTTACTGAACATAGATATCCCAGTGCATAGCTGAGGTACTTCTGTGATAAGGCACATACTCATCCATACATAACTCTCTCTCTCTCTGTCTCTCTCTCTCTCTCTCTCTCACTCACTCACTCACACACACACACACACTCTCAACTCAGCTTTATTGTCAATACTGCAGTATGTACAGGACATACTGTGACCTGAAACGGAGTTACTCTCAGACCCCGTGGTGTAGCAGTAACATTAAATACATGGTAAACAGGAATTTAAATAGACACTAATAAACACTAATCATAAAAATTAACATTCACTGTAGAAAAATAGAATAATATAAACATAAGGAGGTCCTGAAATGAACACTACAGTGATATAAGGTGACATAAGGCAGATACAGACTGAGGTCTATGGGTATAAACAGTGCAAATATAAACAGTAGTGCAGTTAGACGGAGCTTATGGAGCAGATAAAGTGACGAGTGCGTAACAGTCCATAAGAATGTCAGAGTTCAGTAGTGGGGGTCAGGAACCTATGCTTTTAGTCCAAACCTTGGGGGGGTAGAAGGAGGAGACGGGGGCAAAGCAGGGATAGAGCTGAGCATCCTGACACCCTCACACACAATCTAAACTACAGCTATTTACATCTCTATCCTGGCATGCTTGGAATCCACAGCGCTGCTGTGAGCCAACGCTGGTAATAGCCGGCTATAATGAGACACACTGGAGAAATTCTCAGCTGGTCGCCCCTCAGAAACTCGGCACCCCTGCTGGGTTTTTCGTTTCCCCGACTTTCTCACCACGACTTCTCACCCCTAGTGTCGTTTCTTTCCCATCTGTAACTGTTAGCAGATGGAAATGATGATTCATAAGTAGCAGATCAGATCAGTGGCCTGAACACATACTTAGGCAGAAGTATTGTTACATTTCGTGAAACAGTGACTCACAGAAAAAACAAGGACAAACGTACTGAGTGACTCAAATAGCAAAAACATTTCGTATGAAATAGGAAACTAGAAATCCTTTTTAGACACTCTTCTTCCCCTTTTGGTTTCTTTCAGTCCAACGTGAATTAATTCCCCTTAAAAAGTCCTTATCAGTTTGCAAAGTAGTACAGATCCTGTCATAGATAACGGAATTAAGAAGGCAAACATGTATTTGTTAGTGACTAAAGTACAGTTTGTCATATTTAATATTACAAATAAATTGGACTCAAGTACATGTAACTAGGGACTCCCCACCGCTAATGAGTAGCCCTCCTTAAGCCAGGAGCTCCTCCCTGTAAAACAGTTTTAACTTAACATGAAGTAACCTGGATTTGGCGGTAAGCAGCTCGTCTTGGCTCCTTGTCATGACGTTTTCTTGCATTAAATTACGTGAAAGCTTCACCATGTAAAGCCCTATTAAGATGGGGTTAGTTTTCCATGGGGAGGTGGGGTGGTGTCAGTTTAACACCCCAAATCCTCACAGCAATGTTCCAACATCTAGTGTGAAGCCTACCAAGAAGAGTAGAGGCTGTTACTGCCGCAACTCCGTATTAATACTCTTGATTTCAGAAGAAATGCTGGATGAGCAGGTGTCCACAAACCTTTGGACACTTAGTCATTCAAAAGGCCTTTCTCTGTAACAGCAGGCGGTTGTGGGTTCTCGACCTTGTCCCAAATCTGGGACTCTCCACAAGTCCAGCACCTGTGTAACGAGTTTTAATTATACCAACTTAAAGCATGTGGCCTTGATGCACTTACGATGAGACCAGGTTGTGCCTCAGTAGTTCCAAAGTAAATAAGTTTGTTTTAAAGTTGCAAAGTCTTTGTTTTGTCTTAATGCTGAAAATGGTAGAACAGTTCTGCTACAGCCTGTCGTTTTTTAAAGTAGTGCTTTCAGGTTTCTTATGGAGTAAATCTTCTTCTTTCGGATAGGTTGGCATATCAACAGCTCAACCCAACAACTATACACATCATTGTTATGAACACAGGGGGATAAACTAAACTAATGTTTACTCCAAGTCTGCTCTGAGCAACAGAGCAATGGATTTGATTGTTCAAGCACAAAACGTCTGGGCCAACTACACTTGTTCCAAATTGCACTCATTAAAAAAGCATACAAAAATACAAATGTTATTAACCCTCTGTTGCACGATGTTGCCTCAGGGCAACAAACTCATTTTCCTCACTTTACAAAAACATTATACATATTTAAAGACAGTGACAGGGTTAACGATAAAGGGAACAGTTAACTAAGTCAATAAAAAGCATGTACTTGGCTACAATATTTCTTTACGGGTACAGTTAAACCACATTTTTAACATTTGGTATCATTTTTTAAGAAAGTTTTCAGAAAGGTTTGTTGCCTAGAAGCAACATTATACAACAGTGGAATGGATTTAGCCAGCCACAAGCCAGGTGTCAACACTTCAAGGAACATGGCTTTATATCATTTTTTTCCCATTGTCGCACAATGTTGCCTCAAGGCAACATGCACCAAAAGGACCCCTGCACACACTTTTTGTTTGATATTGAATTCAATAATCAGGAATAAATCAAGGAATTTATGCAAGAAAAGTGAATTGTTTATTTTTATTGCTGTAGTATAATAGTCTTACATAGTTACACATAGGTGGCCTCTGTTACTGTGTATGCTCCATGTCTGGCCTCTGTTACTGTGTATGCTATGTTAAATCAAGAAAGAAATGTTTGAGAAAAAAAATTCAAGTACCTTCAAGACCTAGAACCTAGAAGGGGTCAGAAAAAACGTCAGATTTGGACTCAGACATTTCTACTTCCTATCGTTTACCAACTACACTCATCTAAAAAAGATGATTCCTCAAGGGTTCTTTAGTGAAGACAATGGTTCTGTTTAGAACCTTGAAGAACCCTCTTTATTAAGAGTGTGCGTGAAGACAACATTGTTGCTGTCTCATATCTCCATAATACAGTAACCACATTCGAGGTCATTTTGGACCATTTGTGTTTGGTTCCATTTATCATCATGAGATGGTTTTCAAAAGACAGTGAAAGTATGTAGGGTAATTACTGGTCTACCACTACAGTTGGCTGAAGAGATCATGGGAACTCTCCATCCACTCTGGTTCTTGGTGGTTCTTTTTCATTATTCAGTAGCCTGTAACAGATGTTTAGATGATCTTGGGCCAGATTTGTCAAGGCTTTCAATCTCTATGGTGACGTTAATAACTACAATCCCACACTCTCTTTTATTTTCCCCAGTATGTATTCAGAAAGTTATGCATACTTTAATATCAACATATTGTGCCGTCCAAGTATTGATATGCTTTGTATTTTGGTGAACAGTGTAGCTTCTAAGTACCAGGTGTTCTAAAGCGTTCTTTCAATCATAAGCACACATTCGTTTTGCTCCTTTGTTTTCTTTGTGCAACTGTACTACTTTTAACTTTGAGAGCTAAATGTATTCATTTTCATATTATTTCTCCCCATTCTGCATTTTAAATATTCATATTCAGAACATTCAGAGTTCTGTACTTTGTAGAGATTCTGGCTTTTTCGCTTGATTGTTCTTCAAGATGATCTCTACCTTTTCGAAAACCTTCTGAACTACAGCTTTCACTGTCGGTATTGCACATTTAGATGAACTGTCACTGAGATTTCTGCAGTAATCTGATTATTCAAATTGTCAGGTAATTAGCATACTCTGACTTAGAACGCAGTAAGGTCTAGAAATCTGATAGAGAGCTGGATTTTACATTCTACACATGCTGTGACATTGCCAGGGATCAGATTGGTGATTTCCATATATTACAGCCAGCACTTAGATGGTTGTACCACACTGGAAACACTCAAGATAATTAATTGATTTAATTGTTTCGCAAATTTAGAAATAGTTTGATAACCCCATCTTATCTCTGTTGTCCAGAGAAAAAGCAAAACAGCAAAAAATGCAAAGGAAGAATGAGGATAGCCAGACTTGGGCCCAATCCCATTTCTTAGTTTTACCCCTACCCCTTGTTTTCCAGTGCCACCTTGAGCTTGGAACTGAGTTACAGGGGATAGTGGTTGAAATATCCCCTACAAAATCGGACCTCCTTGGTGATATTAAGCTGAAGTCTTTTTTCACCATCTTCTCTTTCGAATTTTCCTGTTCCACCTTAAGTGGAGCAGACAAAACACTCTGGTGCTTCAGCCTAGATACCGAGACGTTGGCGTAGTACAAGCAGTGCTTTATGCTTGTTATGAAGAAAGGATCATAATACACTGAAACAACATTAAACCGATGAAACGATTATCATCGTAATTTTTTAAACTAAGAATTTTTAAGGAAATTCTCACATTTTGTTGTTTGCTTTAGTCTCTTGTTGAGCCATCCTGCCAGTTTTTCTTTTTTCTCACATCACTCTGTTTGAAGTGTCTCTAAACCTCCATTTAGAGGGCCATGTAGCCCCATCACTGCGCCCTACCCCTCTATCTCAACACCGGGACACCCTCCCTTATGACATGAACGTGCAAAACAGAGGGTAGGGGCGAGGGGTGAGAGGATTAGGCCTTGAACAGCAGACATCGAATTTCACCTCATATCCTCTCTTTTCTTCATGTGTTGCCTTTGCTGAGTTAAACCCCAAACGTGACTGCATCGTTAAGACGAAGGATGGCTTCAGGCCCATAGCCTTGGCATGGGTTTATCCTGTTTCAGCCAGGATTCTGTTCTCAGACAACTCAACAGACTTTCTAATAGAATTCTTAATGTGTAGAGTTGAACAACAGCCACTTAAGTCGAGAAGTTGATTGCAGAAATACTTCACAGTAGGACATTTACATTGGAAGTTGATTATGTACTGATGAAGTTGTTAACTGATAAATCTAAAACCTCTCCAGAATAGTAAGGAATACTGACAAATTCTCTGCTGGTAATATGGTAGGATGTTCTTCATGCTAGATCGATGGTTCCTGTTTTCCGTGATATGCCTGGAATTCTCCACCAGCACCTGAGTTCTCAGGTTGTATTCAGGACATTCACGTAGGGCGGGGCGATTTAATCGAAAAGTATTCGAAACCAACATTCAGAACCTCTAATCAACGTAATCTTGACCATTTCGCTTATTTCATTTTTTTAAAATTCTCTTTTAAATGTGATGTGTAGGCGAAACTGACCAATATGCGCTATAGAACAGAGCTTCACATGGCTCAGCCAGTGGTAAACAATCACAACTGCCAAGGAACTCCAGTCGCTCCCAGAGGATGAGTATCTTCACCAGCATCACAGGAGCCATCATGAAGCTTCACTGACTGACAGCTGGGATCATCATCCAGAATGTGTTCCAGCTGTAAAAAGGGTGTGGTCACTTGTTTGGTTCTCCTGTGGCCACTTCTTTAGAACTCTCTTCAATCACGGAGGGTTTTGGATGAATTTCTTCTAAATTTTGTACAGAAATATCAGCCCAAATGTTTGAGTCTCAGCAGCGTGAAATTATGATGAATGTAGAGTTGGATTGACATAAAAGTCATGTGAACTCCGAACTGGCTGTTGGGACCATTTACATTAAAATATGCAGAACATATTTACTGTACATATATACTAATCTTGTCAGTGAACTATGAGATAAAAAAATCTATAAATAAATAAAAATTGTTCATTAATCGTAATCGAGGTAAAACGTTCAGTTAATCGTGATATTAATTTGAGGTCATATCGCCCAGCCATACCTTCACAGGTACCTTTTTTGGTGCAAACCAGTCCAACTTTTACTTTCAGTTCAGTCCATATTGGCAGATGTGGTCACTTTTCCGACGTGGTCTGCCAAAAATCACAGATCTTTGGTTGTGTCAGTGTGAACTGTGGTTAAGTGGCTGCTTGCGAGAACATGATCTTACAGTGCTCCTCACCAAACGAAGGAACATCAGAGAATGATTTCCTCCTTTACTAGCAGCATGTCAATGCTGTACTGTCCACATAATTGGTCTCTTAACATTTGACTCTTTACAGATGCTTAGATTAAGATTAAGTTCCCCGTTGTGACACTAATAAGGGTCAGTTTCTCCTTCGCATTTTGACCCATCCATGCAGTGAAACACCACATACTACACACTAGTGAACACACACTAGGGGGCAGGGAGCACACTTGCCCGGAGCGGTGGGCTGCGTCCAGGGAGCAGTTGGGGGGTTAGGTGTCTAGCTCAGCTTAGAGGATCAACCTGGCAACCTACCAGTCACAAGGCTGGTTCCCTAACCTCCAGCCTACGACTCCCGGAATATTATATTGTTCAGTATTTTATATTGTTTTTGCAGCATGAATTTCTAATAACTGCACATAAGCAATGAAATAAAGCAAAGCAATGCATTTGATTTCGGCACACGGACCTTAAACCAGTCACACCAGCCAATCGTGAAGAAGCTAAAAAGAAATGTATGATGTTTATTCCTTTGGTTATGATAAATATAGATGTTAAGTGTTTTGATGATTTCAGGAAAGAGCTACAGTTCATATCTGGGACTCATGCCTTCTGACATCAATTTAGAATTAAAGGAATTTGGCACCCCAAAGCGCCAAACTTGCTAATAATGAATTAATGCTTATAGGGGGCAGTTAGCACTGGATAAATGAGATCATGCTAACTGGTCCCTACAGGCACAGGCTTTCATTCATTATTAGCCATGTCAGCATTTTTTGAGATGAACTCCTCATTTGAGACCTTCTTGAGTTTAATCTCCCAGCTCTTGCAAACTGCAGTGTTATAATAAGCGCAGTTCATGGTCATCTTGTTTCATGCAAGCTCCTTCCATCTCCTTCAGGATAGTGAATCTTCTTACCTGATTATATTTACACAGATCAGGCAGAACATCATCGCCACCTCCTTGTTTCTCCGCTCATTGTCCATTTTATCAGCTCCACTTACTGTATAGCTGCACTCTGTAGTTCTACAGTTACAGACTGTAGTCCATCTGTTTCTCTGATACTCTGTTACCCTGTTCTTCAGTGGTCAGGACCCCATGGACCCTCACAGAGCAGGTACTATTTGGGTGGTGGATCATTCTCAGCACTGCAGTGACACTGACGTCTGGTGGTGTGTTAGTGTGTGTTGTGCTGGTCTGAGTGGATCAGACACAGCAGTGCTGCTGGAGTTTTTAAACACCTCAGCGTCACTGCTGGACTGAGAATAGTCCACCAACCAAAAATATCCAGCCAGCAGCGTCCTGTGGGCAGCGTCCTGTGGGCAGCGTCCTGTGGGCAGCGGCCTGTGACCACTGATGAAGGACTAGAGGATGACCAACACAAACTGTGGAGCAGGAGATGAGCTGTCGTCTCTGATTTTAGGTGGACCGACAAGGTAGGCGTGTCTAATAGAGTGGACAGTGTTTAAAAACTGCTGTGTCTGATCCACTCGTACCAGTACAACACACACTAACATCACCACCACCACATCAGTGTCACTGCAGTGCTGAGAATGATCCACCACCTAAATAGTACCTACTCTGTGAGGCTCCATCAGAGTCCTGACCACTGAAGAACAGGGTAACAGAGTATCAGAGAAACAGATGGACTACAGTCTGTAACTGTAGAACTACAGAGTCCAGCTATACAGTAAGTGGACCTGATAAGATGGACAATGAGCATAGAAACAAGGAGGTGGTCATGATGTTGTGCCTGTTGACGGCTTTATTTCAATGAACAATCACAACAGAAATTGATAATGAGGCTTAGTTTTGAAAACAAGGTGCTATTTATTAATTCACGCCAACTAGAAGTTGAGAAGTGGTGGGCGGAGTTGAACACACTCCTCTGGAAAGTTCTACAGAGCTTTCTTTGTAGCCGTCGTGCTTGTTGCTATGGATTAGAGCTATCTACAGCTAATATGTGTTTAGGATTTATTGCTAGCTCGACTTTTGTCTGAACCTATAAACCCATTGTCCCATGACAACCAGTCTAATCCCACAATAGAAACAAGATATTTGATACAGGCAGCTAATGAGCTGGGGTATTTACACTTGGTACAATAGCGCATGGTAAATAACTCCCAGCCTGAGGCAGGACAGGAATATAAAGGCAGCGACTGAGAGAAACAGAAGAGCCTTTTTAGAACACTTTTAATACTTGCCTCACTGCTGCCAAATGAATCTGTAAAATGAAGTTATCACTTTCATCCTGACAGTAATTCAAGCAGATCAGTAGATTACAGGGCTTTTTTTACCGGAGCTCAGGTTGTAACTTGATGTTTATATTCCCCCATCAAACAGACTTCAAAGGACACAGGAGAGAGACTGAATTAAATGCCTGTTTTCTCATGTTAACAAGAGTCTTCATCCTTTTTTATTAAGTATAAGCTTAGATAAAGGACACGACTTGATGTTCCATGCAGGAATTTTAACGTATAGAAATAGTATGAAAAAGGCCCCGTTTTCTAAATGTGCCTGGCTTTTTATGGTTGTGTGGCTTCATGTAATAAAATCAGTCTAAAGTCTGTTACATGACCTTTACATTGAACTGTATGCTTGGCAAATTTTGAACCTGTTACATGTAATTCATCTACATACACCGGTCAGGCAAAACATCCTGACCACCTCCTTGTTTCTAAGCTTACTTATCTTATCAGCTCCACTTACTGTATATCTGCACTTTGTAGTTCTACAGTTACAGACTGTAGTCCATCTGTTTCTCTGATACTGTTACCCTGTTCTTCAGTGGTCAGGACCCTGATGGAGCCTCACAGAGCAGGTACTGTTTGGGTGGTGGATCATTCTCAGCACTGCAGTGACACTGATGTGTTAGTGGTGTGTGATACGCTGGTGTAGTGTATCAGACACAGCAGTGCTGCTGGAGTGCGTGTATTAAATATATATATAGGCATACACTATGTGGCCAAAGGGCATGTGTATGTGGAGGTCTGACATCTATATGAGCTTGTTCCATCCCATTCCAAAACTATGGGCATTAATATGGAGTAGACCACCAGTTCGTGGCTATAACAGCCTCCATTCTTCTGGGAAGGCTTTCCACAAGATTTCTGAGTGTGTCTGCTGGGGATTTATGCCCATTCAGTCAAAGGAGCATTGTGAGGTCAGTCATTCATGTTAGATGAGAAGGCCTGGCTCACAACCGACATATAATTTCATCTTAAAGGTGTTCAGTGGGATAGAGGCTCAGTCGTTCTGGAACAGAACAGCCCCAGCTCATTATCCCTCCTCTACCAAACAGCTGGCACTAGGCGTTCTGGTAGGTAGTGCTCTCCTCACATCCACCAAACCCAGATTCCTCCGTCAGACTGCCAGATAGCAATGCATGATTCGTCCACACCACTTTCTGCAGACTCGCTTTGTGTTTGAAGTTTTTTTCACAACATTATTTCCAAGATTTGTGTTATACTCTTGAAGTTTATTTGACTGCGGGATGGAAACCTACACTAAAGCCTGCAGTAAAGACTCATCAGAGCACAATCACAGGACTTGGCCTGGGTTCAGTCTTAACCTTCTGTTGTGGCTATACTGTTAATAGACTTATAAAGAGAAATAAAGAGGATCCTCACATGCACTAGCTTTAGATTGGAAATGAAGCGGCGGTTTAATTAAAATAACATGGCTTTTCTTCGCTGAAAGGTTGTCAGCATTGTCAGACTCACTTTGAGATGGGTCATTTGACGGCTCAGCTTGCGGAACCATAATTAGGATGGAGATATCTTGACGGTTCCCTCTGCTAGACCCTCATAAGACACAAATAACTCTTGGAAAGCATGTTTGTTTGTGTTCATGGAAACCACATTTGTTTTTACAAACATTATCCTTAATTTATCCCCAGGATTTGCAGCTTTGGGAGGGTAAAGAGCAGTGAAAACTTTTCAGTTATTAGAAGATCTTCCAAAAAGTGTGTGTGTGTGTGTGGGGGGGGGGGGGGGGGGCGGGGTCTATTTAAAAGAACTGTTCTGCACAAAAATCAAATTTACTCAATTTTTCACTCACCCCCAATGTAGTCAGTCAGGCAAGATATGTTTGACGTCCAAAATTTGCCATTTCAGTTTTGCCTCTCAGATAAATACAGTTTAAAGCAGTACAGTGCAATATTTGAGGATTTGGAGACCTCTCTGGTGGAAATGTGTAATTGCCAGTAGCCTTTAGGTGAATCTGATGATGCCGAGAGAGTATTCAAAGAGAACTCGAAACGTGGTTAAGCACTTGTCTTCTGAGGGTGTGAGTGAACTACCTTCTATTATCTTGATCCAGGATGGTGCTGTGGTAGCCTCTTCGGGTCCAAATAGTGCTTTTTTGTGTTGTTAGTTTAAGTTTCAAGCCTCCATCGCAGACACATGGCAACCATCATGAATTCTGTTTATCATCACTAGACCCCGCTACAGATAAGAAAGCAGCCGGTAAGCAACCTTAAAGATGACTTGCTGCAGAAGCTACGTGATTTAACAGTATTGGCTGCTATAATACTGTATCAACCAAATACTGCACTCTGTTGCTGTTTTGGCTGCGACCTCAGTGACTGCTATGCTCATATATGCCAGGCTATCTGCTAGTCTGCTAATGGGCCATAGTATGTTAGATACTCCTTTGCACATCTCCACATATTCTTCAGTACCGTGCACCTCCTGTGTTCTGATTTGTATTTATTGTACTCTCTTTCTCATTTATTGCACTGTATAATCTGTTATTCGGACTTGCGCTTCTGTGTTGGTCCTGGAGGGAAGTGGTAGTTAAGAGGAGCTGAATATGAATATGATTTTTGGAAACATTACAGCTGCTTTAGGCCATGAGTACGAGTGGCTTGTTTGTTTGTTTGTTTGTTTTGTTTTTCTTTTCACTGACCTAACGACTAACCTCTACATGCATCAGTGGATTTCTTTATTCTGCCAGCGCTACCCTAAGGGTTTTATGACAATAAAAGAGTAGTAAAAGAGCACACTGATGGACAAAAGCACATAAAGCTTACAAAATCATGGATTCTCTGAACCAGCTAAACTGAGGGATATAATGCTGTGCTATGCAATATTACATGACATGACATCAGATTAAATTCTAGTTTCAGCCCAAAATCCCCCTTTAAGAGCCACCAGAGGGCAGTGTAGTGTCTGCATCTTACACACACACACACACACACACACACACACACACACACACACACACACACACACACACTTCTTCTAAGCCGCTTATCCTTCTGGGTCGTGGGGGTGGTGGGGGATGGGTGGTAGAGCCTATAACCCCAGTCATTGGATGGAAGGCAGGATACAGTCTGGAAAGGTCACTAGTCCATCACAGGGCAGACAGACAGACAGGCAATTTAGCATGGTCCAGTTCGCCTGGCCGGGGAATCGAACCCAGGCCCTTCTTGCTGTAAGGCGACAGTGCTCTTTTGTGATATTTCTCTTCTATTTACAGCTTTAAGCTTGGTGTTCTAGAACTGCCTCAGCTCAGGCTGAGTTTCTGAGCCTTTATCAGTAATACTATCACCAAGCCCTCTGCTGTTAAAAGCCAGAGGCTGTTCCAGAATCTTGCCATTGCTCCTGTGTGATCAGGTGATTTGGTGTGTACCTGAAATAAGGCACATAACTAACCTCAATAAGACTTCTTCTGCTTATGCCCATGTTATCTGTCCAACCAGTAAACAAACAGTATGGGCCAGCCTGGCCGTCAAAATCCTTGTCTTGTGTGGGCTGTTTGCCAACAAATTGACACCCTGGCTGCTCACCCTTCTTTTCTTTTTCACAGTTGTCTCCTTCTATGTCTTCACTTCCTCACATTTTTCAGACATGTCCCTAACAGTCCCACAGTCCAAAGGGCAGGTTCAGTGCTGAGGTTTTTAATACAGCCACAGTGCCTGGAGATAGAGCCAAAAAAGAACTGAAACAGAGGAGATGGGCTGCTGGTTAGTTTCGTACTTTTATTCCACCTGGCATAATGAAACCTACCATTCTAGGGCCATATTAAAGAAAATTCTTGACTCTGGGTTCATATCTAATCTGCTTTGTTGTCATGGTAACTTGAGATAAGACTGAAGTTAGGGCAGATGACATTACAGAGCAACTGTTCTTAAGTCTATAATCTTCTCTTATTTCCAGATAAGAAAACGGCATCATAGAAACATCCTAAGTTGCCTAAATATTTTCTTAACTTTAAGATAAACCCCAGATCTGTCTTAACTTCTGTTTTAACCGTCTTTTTTTATTGTTTTATGCAGTGACAGACAGCACAACTCACTATAACTAGCATAGTGACGCTACATATATTTACACTGAAGACGGGCTTTGACCTGTGAGGTTTTTTTACAGCATTTTTTAAAAGTCCTAGATGCTGCAGACACGATCTCCACCACCCCTTTTATTACCTTTGTATGTTATTGTTGATGATAAAAACAGAGATGGTGGTGAATAATGAGGAGACGGAGCTGAACATGTGTCTTATTTATTAGGAGGAATGATATTGGCACGCTCGGCTAAAGCGTTTGGGAAATGGAGACTGAAACTGTGGAGATGGCGACGTTCTGATAAACACTGCCAAACGCTGAGACAATATTCTTAACTTTGTTTATTACACTTTAGTAGTTTTACATCAGTAACGGTAACTAACGTTAGCTGTCTGGCTGACTGCTTGGTTTCAGCTGTACATTGCCATGGTAACAGACACGACAGTTGATTGTTGACTTTGACTGAGACAAGATGTCCTAACTTGAGATAAAATGCTGTAAGACCTGGAAGAGGAAAGAATTTGCTAGTATCATCATTGGCATTAGCTGCAAGTGTTACCAAACGCAGAACAGAAGACCCTCAAGTACCACTGGACCCTGTTGTACAAATGTTAGTGCGAAATGTTAAATGCTAGTACCAAAAATAATTAATCTGGAACCTTCAGTACTGGACCAATAACCAATAGAAAGAGTACATTTCTAGTAGTGCCAGTGGTTCTTGCGGATCCATCCCCCCCATTTGATGCTTTTACTCTCAGGAGTCTTAAAATAAACACGAATGGAGAGGGCAGTTCAGAACGTCTCAGCAGCATGTTGCCGTTTTGACAGCTTCCATCCCACAGCTGTGTGTGGCTGGCTGCAGCAGCCATATGGCTGCTGTTGTGCTCCGGCTGTCATTATGCGCTCCACGTCCCAGCCAGAACTCTGTCACTCTGTCCCGACACAGCAGGGCCTGAAAGCCTCTTCTCCCTCATGGAGCTGATTACTCCAGTTCACAGCCAACACAGTGTGCCCTTATCCCAATGTTAGTATGCTAGGTCTACGGCTGTGAGAGGAACAAAGAACCATGCAACCCTGTTTAGTGCTGTGAGGTGGGCTCAGATATTAAATTAGAGTTTTCCCCTTGTTTGTCGAGTGTTCCTTTTTCATTTTTTCAGGGACTTGGCGACTTTCTTTAAGTGTGTATGTGAAATGTGTGATTGCATGCGAAATGCAGAAGAACCTCTTGTCCTGTTCTTTGTAGTCCTCCCTGAGCAGATGAATGTGAAGAGGACGAGCAGCTGAGAAAAGAGAGCACAGCGAACACTTGTTGAAAGACGTGAAGGATGTGAAGGAATGATCTGCTACTGTCATCAAATCTTCATCAGTGAAAGATTGATTTAACATTTGAAACCTCAACATCGAGCTGGACCTTCTGTTTGAGCCACTCTTCATGAGCTAAGCATGAAAGTCAAAAACAAATGGCTAGAGTTATTTAAGGGATAAACCCTGAAAAAAAAATGCTTGGAGAAAACATATGTATATATATGTCAATCACACGGCCACAACTCAACACGTTTAGGCATGTAGAGGTGGTCAAGACAACTTGCTGAAGTGCAGATCGAGCATCAGAACGGGGAAGAAAGGGGATTTAAGGGGCTTTGAACGTGGCGTGGTTGTTGGTGCCAAACGGGCTTGTCTGAGTATTTCAGAAACTGCTGATCTACTGGGATTTTCACACACAACCATCTCTAGGGTTTACAGAGAACGGTCCGAAAAAGAGGAAATATCCAGTGAGCGGTCAGTTGTGTGGATGAAAATGCCTTGTTGATGTGAGAGGTCAGAGGAGAATGGGCAGACTGGTTCCAGATGATAGAAAGGCAACAGGAACTCAAATCACCAACCAACATCTCTGAGGAACGTTTCCAACACCTTGTTGAAAGTGAGCCATGAAGAATTAAGGCAGTTCTGAAGGCAATAGGGGGTCCAACCTTTTACTAGCACCTAATAAAGTGGCCGGTGTGTGTGTGTGTTTGTGTGTGTGTGTGTGTATATATATATATATATATATATATATATATATATATATATACACACGACCCAGCCAGGCCCAATACGTACTACTGCAAAACTCAATTCTTTATTGGATGCTGTTAGGCGTGGGTAGCTAGCAGACTTCACAGTGGACCATGTGTATAAACCCCAGCACCTACAACACCACTACTAGTTCCATGTTACTGCTGAGCTGAGAATGGTTTACCACCCAAATAATATCCAGCCCATAACAATTAGTGCAGAAGTGCTCATTCCTGGTCCTGGAAATCTACCACCCTGGAGAGTTCAGGGCCAGCACACCTGGCTCTAATACCCAGGTGTCTCTGAAGGCCTTCATTCTCTGGATCAGGTGTGCTAGATTAGGGTAGGAGCTAGTAGATGTCCAGGGCCAGGATCGAGTACCCCTGAGTGAGTAGAAAGGTAGTAATACA